>NC_065444.1:192429846-192763266 GCF_917563875.1 Diabrotica virgifera virgifera | reverse complement strand
TATTTTTATCTTAGGTTCTTAAGTTCGTAAAAAAGAATTTTGTACGATTTTACAAGATATATAAGGCAATTAATATTAAATCCTTTTAAAATTCTCAATCCCAAGAAGAGGTGGCATTGAAAGGGTTGGTAAAGGTTGTTGGTTGGTTGGTAAATATTACAAGTTTTAATTATCAATAGATCACTCAATTTTTGCCGTAAAAACTTTTTGCAAACCAATTTCTTGGGAATTAAATAAGCTAAAATTCCATATTTAAATAATTTTTCGAATCTCTGATGCTAATCTTTCTCTTCTGAAGAAAAGGGCAATTTTTACCAAACTAAAAAAACTCGTTATTCGCTTTTAACTCCATTTTTTTAAACTAAGCCGATCAAACTTCTAGAATCTATTAACAATGCATAAATCAAGGAAACCAAATCAGGTCAATGACAAATTTTAATTAGGGTGGTGATTAGGGGTTTGTTTACGATTACTTTTTTGCTGAAAAAAATAGGGACTGACATTCTTTTCATTATAAGTCACTTAATGTTTTAGCTAGAAATTTTTTTTAATTTCTGTAGATACATATTTTTAAATATTTTAATATAATTTCAACAAGTTATCCTCGAAAAATGGATAGTTTTCCGTCCCTTGATTTTGAAACTACAATATTTAGTATTTGACGAAGAAGAGCCAACATATAAAAAGTATAGCTCGATTACTATTATTCTTAAAGAAAACAAAAAAAAAACGGTGTTGTTTATTTTTTCAAAAGGTGCATTTTTGCTAAGTAAAGTTGTTTTGACAAAACGAAAACTTTTTGAGTTATTAGCAGAAAACTGATTAAAAACGTTGATTTTTTCGATATACAACTAACACTTTCGACAGCGAATAAATCGAAAACTATTAATTTTATCAAAAAATGTATAGAACGTTTTTTGCTTATAATGAATGTTTTTACCAACTATTGCGGTGAAAATATAATAAAAATTTCCACCCCGAAATGGGGTGGCAACCACCCCCATGGTAAAAGTGCCTTTCGGCATCATATATATTTTGATCCTTGGACTATCCACTACTTATTCTCAAATTTTCAAACAAATCGATCCATTCTGTAAAAGTTGCTAGGTTTTGTCCTATTTTAAACTTCACTACTTGGACTTATGATAATTATGTAATCTGATATTAAGAGGCTACAGTAGCGATCAACAGGTAGCAACAAACGCGTTCCAAGATTGCGGCTCCAATTTTGAATATTTTGTCGAGATATTTGGCACACATATCCGTAATATAATAATGGCGGTACAGAGCCCAATTTCAGAAATATGTTAGTACGTGGAAATTGCTCTATAACTAAATAAAATATTAAAAAAAGGAGCCTGTACCGCCATTAAGAAGAAAAAAAAACTTTCTTCCAATAAACTTTTTTATCCCATGCCTAGATTTTGTGTAATCTTGGAACTACTAAAATGTTTTATTTCTAATAAGAAATCGAACATATTATAACTAAATAACTAGTTAGGTAGCATAGAGAAATTATCACTGTCATTATGACAAACCTGCGTCAAATTTTCTCTAATCTGTTCTGTCATCTTTATCGATACCTCTTCAGTGCAGTAGTGTGTTAATTTAAGAATTCGTTTTTGTTGTTTCATAGCAAAGTAGTGTTTATTGATAGTTAATTTATTATATATTTATTGTTGTTGTATAAGTTGTTGGCCTCTTTGAAAGAATAGATTGTTGTTAATTGTGAGTTTTAGTTATATGTAGGTAGGTAAGTATATTTTACGTAAAAATATTTTGAATTCTAATGCGAGTATATAAAGTTTTAGGAGGATTTTTTATTCTAAAAATATTATCAATTGTTTAACAGAATGGAAAAAGTAAATCAAACTAAAAATAAAGTAAACCTTCCAAGAAAAAGTCCATTAAAAGCCGTGCCAAAATTATGCGAAAATCGAAATTTGTTTCGCTGAACAACAAAAAATGATTATTTATTATTGTTTTTATTTCATGCAAATACGTTTCTAAATACCTATCTTAACATAAAAATTTCACCCATTTTGGTTTATTTTTATAAATATCTATTTATTAATAATAAAATCGTTTTCTATTACTTTCATTTAGCGCGACTATGATATTGTCAAAATATTAAGAGTAAACAGTAGCGATTAACAGGTAGCAACAAACGCGTTCCAAGATGGCGGCTCTAATTTTGAACAATTTGTCGGGATATTTTGCACACATATTCCTAATATAATAAAGAATGGCAGTACAGATCCCAATTTTAGAAATATGTTAGTATGTGGAAATTACCCTATAACTAAATAAAATATTGAAGAAAGGAGCCGGTACAGGATTAACAAAGACAAAAAAAAATACACATTCTTCAAATAAACTTTTTTATCCCGTGCCTAGATTTTGTGTCACATTGGAACTACTAAAAATCGATTTTTTTATAACAAGAAATCGAACGTCACTGACTTAGCAACATTTCGCCCCTGTGTGTAAAAAAAAATTTGTTTTTGATAGTATAAACGTCACTATCAGTGTCGAATTACCGACGCACTGTTGCCTCACTTTTGAAAGTTCGCAGAACTTTCGCAATCTTGGACCGCGTTTGTTGCTACCTGTTGATCGCTACTGTGTTCTCTTAATCTTAGATAATGTCAAACATTACCACTGTTGCCAAAGTTTATGATACTATCTCCCGAAGTTATATTTTATTGCTACCTGTTGATCGCTACTGTTTAGTATTAACAAATTAATATCATCGTTTTATTGTTACACAATTGGCACCCAACGTTGTAGATGGTTGATTTATTATTTATTACCCATACTGCCAATATAAAGCATAAAACTCAGAAAAAAAACGTAAAAGTTAAAAAAAAAACGAAAAATGGTCTTTGTATTTAGCAGGTATTTGACATTAGTCCTAAAAAACAATTAAATGTTACTTTAATCATTAATCAGACATAATATCGTCGATTATGGGGTTCAATCGTGGTGATAATAAAGAAAAAATTGAATCAAAAATTCTTTGTAAATGGTATAAAAATTTATTAAAATACTTTTAAGCACTACATCACAGAACGTTTTCGACATATAAAAATATCATCATCAGCGTTTAGAACTGGTTGATCACAAGCTGAACCACCAAAGAAATACCAGGGTATGAAACCTTTAAATATTATAAAAATTTGTTATATTAGCATATTTGCTTAAAATTCCATAGGATGGATAACATTTATAACTAATTAGGCCATTGGACAGAGCATGACTGCCCCATCACGTAAGTTGCCAAACAGGTAGATATATCTCTACATGAGGACTTTTCTGGCAGTAGATGGTAGATGGCAACTCTCCATCCTACACAGATGGATCTAATATAACAAATTTTTAATACCATTTAAAAGGTTCATACCCTGGTATTTCTTGCGTGGCTCAGCTTGCGATCAACCAGGTCTAAACGCTGATGATGATATTTTTAAATATAGAAAACGTTCTATGATGTAGCCCTTACAAAATACATTTTTATACCTTTTCCAAAGGATTTTTCATTAAATTTTGTGAATGATGGTATAAGTCAGCTACAGAAAAATTCTTTCTTTTCCTCGTGGATTTTGATAAATAAAGCGACGATAAGAATAATTGAAAATTCGAGCGCATTGAAAAGTTGAGCTTGAATCTTTAGTACCCCTTTTGAAGTCATATTCGTTTACACAGTTATGACGGAAAATTGAGTACAAATAACTCAAAATTAGTGAAATAGTATATCAGTCTACGCAAAGTTACAAGAAGAGTTCAAATATCGACTAGCGGTTCTACTTTTGGTCACTTTGGCTTTGGGTAAATACCTAGGACTTACGAAGTCCAATTACTTTAGTAGGGGAGGAAAGCATGCTAAATGTGCAGTCCCTCGAGCGTTATGGGGACCTATTGGTTTGTGAAAATTAGGTCCTAAAACCAAAAAAAAGTTAAGTACACTTTTCCATTTTAGTGGGGACTTTCCTTTTTTTAATTTAGTTTTCCATTTCCAACAATCGTTTTTTACATTATAGCGCCATCTATCAATAATTCGAAAAAATGTCTCGAATAAAAGTTGTTTATTTTTACGTAAGAAATCCAAATCTGCAATAAAAAATGGGGGCTTCCGTTTAAGATTTTTAAGTAAACCCCACCCCACCTCCGTGAGGGTCGTTTTTCGCGCCATTCGATAGATTTTTCAAACATATTGAATACGTGTATTGTTCAATTTTTCGATCTGATGTTCATTTCGCGAAATATCGAGAGATCCCTAATTAAGATTTTTTAATTTATCCCCCATCCCTCTCCGTGGGGAGTGGTGTTTGGTATCATTTGATAGATTTTTGAAAAATATTGAGAACGTATTTTTTAGTTTTTCAATCGGTCATTCATTTCGCGAAATATTCACCTTTTTCTTGTAAAACTTTGTGACCCATTTCCTTACGCCCCGCTCAAATCGTCAGAGTTTTGAAATATACACTGTTTTGCATGTACTTAATTTACCTTATCTTAATCTGACAGTTTCGAGTTTTTCCAAGGATAGATTTTTCTTTCGGAGCCCCGTTAACGAACTCCCCTGTATTAAGAGCCAATATATATGGTAAAGGTGGTGTGGCCGCCTGTTACAAGCAAGTTAGTTTTAAAAGTGCTCTCTCAGAAAAAATGTGAATTAGGGTATGTACACTTCATACTTAAACTGAAGAACTGTCAATCATATACCAATAGATGCAAAGGAGAGTTTGAGAAGAAAGATTTCAAAAATATCATTCTATTTTTCTAGTAAAAGAAAATGTTCAAAATTAGTAAATTATTCCTTAAAATTAAAGTAAAAGTTTTTCGTATAAGCAATTTTAATACATCAACTTTTTGCATCTTAAGTAACGTTTTTGTTCAAAACGGTAATTACGGTCTGCTATAATAAAGGTTCCGCACTAAAATCCACCGTAGTAAAGATAAAGAACAGAAAATTGATGCGAGCCTTGAAAAACTATCAAAGCTGGACCTACTGGAAAAACAAAACATGAGAATGGAAGGCAAAATCGACACAATTACTAAAGAATTGGCAGAACCAACAGAAGAAAACACAGAGATAAAGAAAAGAATCAATAACTTCAAACAATATTGCAAATGAAAGGAAGAAGGGTAGAAGTATTAGAAAGAGAAATAAGAACAAAGAATCTGATCATTCAATGAATAGAAGAGATCCAAAAATGAAGACGAAACGCAAATCAAGCATAAGATTTCAGAAATATATCAAGAAAATTGCAAGTAAAACTAAAAACAGATCAGGATATTATAGAGATAGGAAGACTTGGTATCAAAAATGTTAATAAGAAAAGACCGATCCACATTGAATTCAAAAATTGAAGTAAAAAACGAGGTCCTCAAAGAAACAAAGAGATTAGAAGGTACAGACATATTCATAAATGAAATATACACTGTTTTGCATGTACTTAATTTACCTTATCTTAATCTGACGGTTTCGAGTTTTTCTAAGGATAGATTTTTTTTCGGACCCCCGTTAACGAACTCCCCTGTATTAAAAGCCAATATATGGTAAAGGTACATTTACAGGGTACAAGGTTTCTCCCCATGTAATATTCTAACGTGCTCGAGTAACTGCAAAAATTCCCACTTGCGCTCCGCTACCACTTGTTTTGAACGATACTTTGTACATGGGAGTAGGTTGTCTACACATATTCTAACGTCACCGTCGACATATTTCTTTGTTTTTTTTTAATTTTAGGAAATAAAAATAAACAAGTATCTAAAAAAATATGCAAACTGAAACACTAAATTACAAAAATTTATTACAAAAATACCTTTCTAATAACTGTTGAAATTTATTGATGAATTGAATTGCATTCAAATGCGATGCAATTAATATATCACACGGCAATTTAGTCCAGGAACCTAAGCTTTTCACCTCGCAATTTTTACAGAATGGATTGATTTGCTTGAAAATTTAAGAATAAGTAGTGGATAGTTCCAGGATCAAAATTTATATGATGCCGAAAGGCGCTTTTACCATGGGGGTGGTTGCCACCCAATCTCGAGGGTGGACATTTTTTATTATATGTTGACGGCAAAAGTTGATAAAAATATTTATTCCAAGCAAAAAATGTTCTATACATTCTTTTGAGAAAATTAATAGTCTTCGATTTATTTGCTATTGAAAGTGTTAGTTTTATATAGAAAAAATCAATGTTTTTCGAAAATACTCATTTACGATTCACTCAATTTTGCCGTAGAAAAATTTTTTCAAACCAAGTTCCTGAGAATTAAATAACCTAAAATTTTATATTTAAACATTTTTTCCTACATCTGAAGGTAGTCTTTCTATTCTGACGAAAATGGCATTTTTTACCAAACTACAAAAATTTGTTATTCGCTTTTAACTCCAGTTTTTTAAAAACTAATTACTCTAAGCCAGTCAAACTTCTAGCATCTATTAATAATACATAAATAAAGAATAATGAATAAGGCCAATGACTAAAATCATCGCTAACTAACATTATTATGCTTTCAATTGGATTTCTCCTTTTTTTTTTCAAAAAAATAGATTGATTTTTTAACCGTAACTTTTTTATTTTTTATCTTAGAAAGTTTGGTAAAAAAGAATTTTGTAGGGTTTTAGAAGATCTATAAGTTTATAAATATTAAATCTTTTTAAAATCCTCAGTCGTAAAAAGAGGTAACTTTGAAAATGTTGGTAAAGGTGGTTTTTGCATGTTATTACAAGTTTTAATTTTCGATAGCTCACCCAACTTTTGCTGTAGAAAAAATGTTTGCAAACCAGGTTTTTGGGAATTAAATAGGCTACAATTTCACATTTAATAGTATATTGCATACCTAGCGGGAAAGTACTCTATTTCAGCCGAGCGGCTAGGTAGTTTACCGAGGTGCGAAGCACCGAGGAAAACGACAGACGCGAGGCTAGAATGAGTTCCCGCGAGATTTATATACTATTTTACTCACAATCGGTTAGTAGTTTATGGATTTCTAATACTCACAATCTACAATTCTATCTATCTCTGAAACTCATAATTTTGAGCAACACGGTCTTACTTTAACCGTTAATAGTAATCATAATTCCAATGTAACTATCAATATTTATAATTGCAAATAGTTTTCTTTTTGTTATTGTTGTTGTTGTTTCTTAACTAAATAAATATTGAGTGGATTCTATTCTTTCTAAACCATCTTTTAATCAAAAATGACATTGACATTTGCAGGTAGAAAAGTGACAGATGCGAGCCGGGAAAGTACTTTCCCGGCTAGCTGGGAAAGCAAAGTAAGTAATAAGTCGCTTCCTTATTACTTCAAAGGTTAGAAATCCATAAATTACTAACCGATTGTGAGTAAATATTTTTTTCTATCTCCGATGATAATCTTCCTGTTCTGAAGAAAAAGCCATTTTTCCAAACTAGACAAATTCGATATTCGCAATTAACACCGTTTTTTTAAAACTAATCATTTTAAGCCGGTCAAACTTCTGGAACCTATTAATAACACATAAATAAAGAAGACCAAATAATGTCAATCACCAAATTTGAATTAGAGTGTTGATTAGGGGGCTGCCTCCGATCACTTTTTCGCCGAAAAAAATAGGGACTGACATCCTTTTCATTATAAGTCACTTATTTTTGGGCTAGAGACTTTTTTTATGTCTTGGTAGAGATATTTTTAAATACTTTCAACAAGTTATCCTTGAAAAATTCATAGCTTTCCCGTCTTTTGACTTCATACAATATTTAGCATTTGACGAATAAGAGCTAACATATAATAAAGTGAAGCTTGATTACTATTGGTCTTAAAGAAAATTTAAAAACACGGTTTTGTTTATATTTTTAAAGGTACATTTTTGTTAAGTATAGTTGTTTTGATTAAACGAAAACTTTTGTAGTTATTAGCAGAAGACTCATTAAAAACATTGATTTTTTCGATATAAAACTAATAGGTCTGGATCCCGCGTATGAAAAAAAAGTTGGTTAATAGCAAGCTAAAAATTTGTTAACAGCTTAAGGGTGTATAGTCGGATAAATTTTGATATATGGGAACACTGGAACAGGGGCAGTTTTAATTGTGGAACAGGTTAAAAATTTGGAACGGTCAGACCACGAAAACGGCACATTTATTTTGTCCGACAGAACAGACTCAAACTCTCCGAACAGAGATTAAACTCTCATGCAAAAATCAGACTGCTATTTATTCCTGTCATAATTCCTGTCATTTGACATACTCTACATGCTTCACTCATTAAAACGCCCATTTGGTGATAAATAGCACTCTGAATTTTGCATGATAGTTTAATCTCTGTTTGGAGAGTTTAAGTCTGTTCTGTCGGACAAAATACATGTGCCGTTTTCGTGGTCTGACCGTTCCAAATTTTTAACCTGTTCCACAATTAAAACTGCCCCTGTTCCAGTGTTCCCATATATCAAAGTTTGTCCGACTAGACACCCTTAATCTATTAACAAATTTTCAGCTTGCTATTAATCAACTTTTTTTTCATACGAGGGATCCAGACCTATAACACTGTCGATAGCGAATAAATCAAAAACTATTAATTTTATCAAAAAAAAATATGTAGAACGTTTTCTGCTTGGAGTGAATGTTCTTACCAATGTTCTTTTGCGCGGTCAAAATATAATAAAAAATTTTTACACGCGAGATGGGACGGCAACCTCCTCCATGGTAAAAACGTCTTTCGGCATCATATGGATTTTAATCCTTGGACTATACACTACTTATTCTCAAATTTCCAAGCAAATTCTGTAAAAATTGCGAGGTTTTGTCCTATTTTAAGCTTCATTACTTGGACTAATTTAGAAAACCGATATTTGGATCGAGAAAATAGTTATTTTCCTAACAAGTGCAGAAAGTCATTCTTTTCCGCACGCGACTGCAGTTTGCCGAACGACGCGAAGCGGGAGTTCGGCAAGCAGTCAAGTGCGGAAAAGAGACTTTGTGCAATAGTTAGGAACAATATTTTTTCTAAGAGTTTTTAAAAAATTACCAAATCTTAATAAATTATTTTAAATAATATGAAAATACATACACAAATTAATTCTTTGACAATGTTGTCAAAACCAAACTTTCAATATAAGTAGTTAGCATGACGACGATCTTGGTTTCCATGACGATGATTCAAAACGACTGTTATTGTCTACCGATTTGACTTTCGAATATTATGTCAAAATAATTTTATTTCATCGAATTGTCGCGTTAATTTCATTAAAACAGGAACACAATAAGATATATTTGAAATAAATCAGTAAATAATATCTAAATATTAGTTTATTGCACGTATTATAATTACTTTAAGGCCATATTAACATATCTAAATTAACACGCGTGCGGAAAAGTAAAAACCGCGTGCGGAAAAGTAACACGCGTGCGGAAAAGTGAAACTTTCTAAACTAAAATGCGTGCGCTAAAGTAGACTTTTTTGCACGCTCGTAGAAAATTAATTTTTTATACCATTTTACGATTTTAGTATTCGAATTTTTTTTGTACAATTCAAACTCTTGTGAATATAATTCACGCTTCGTATCTTTTTCTCTATCCTTGTAACAATGTCTCTTTTATGTTTTTGTTTGTATTTGTTCCTATTTTGGAAATAAGGTTTTTTCCATGCGCAGTTATGAGCTTAACTGTATTCCGAAAATATTAACAGCTCTTTTTATTCTATCCAGTATTAATGCGTACACTGCTTTCCCAATAAATTTTATTTGTTTTTTGAAGTTATACTTCTTAGGCACGAGGGTGAATTTTTACATTCCCTGGCGCATGCGCACACCGACAGTATGGTATTAGTCGCTACATCTTTATGTAGCGCAAATAAGGTGTGCGTGAAAAGAATATATTATTAGTGTTTTTAGTAAACATATTTATAATTTTTGTGTCTTTGGATTTGTCTTCCTCGGCAATAAGATATTTTATAACAATAGTAAATATATTTAAAGTATTTTTGTATACTTCACTTGGTCTATTAAATTTGTCAGTATGTATGCGAAATTTTTTAACCTGTCAAAGCAAAGGAAATATAGCTCAGTGGTAGAGCGTGTGACCGGAGATCGAGAGGTTCCTGGTTCGAACCCGTGTGTTTTCTATTTTTTTTATTTTTGGTATTGTTTTAGTAAAAATTTTTGGAAAGAAGTAAGTAAAAATTAATTTAATCTTTAAATAAAATACAAAAAAACCTGTTGAAAGTATATTAATTTCGTTGAAATCATATAACGGAAGTATAACTTCTTACGTGCGTACAAATAAAATACAAATAACCTGTTAAGTATATTTATTTCTTTGAAATTATATAATAGAAGTATAACTTCTTACGTGCGTACAAAGTACACATACATTCTTTTTTTGATTTAATATTAGCTTTGTTCTAGCATCAGTTTCAAACGGTTTGAAACCATTAGCGAATAGTAGACCAGCGCGAGTAGAGGGGATAGCACTGGTGATTGTATTATGTTCTCACACTGACCAACTGTTTGCTGATGGTTTCTGACTAGTTTGACTGTTTGCTAGAACAAACCTATTGTTACCATCCTTAACCTTCCACCGGTAACGTGAATTCTTGTTGGTAACATAGTTGGTAACTTCGGTCTACGACACCGACTTTTTAATAATGAATATCTTAGGTTGTGATTTTGTGTTAATATTTTGATGTGACTAAATGTTTATAGGCCATTAAAATGTTACATTTTTTAGGCCATACCTTGCATTTGTTAGAGGAGTCAATTTTATTCCTTTGATGTGTAGGTGGTATTAGTAAAAGCTTAAGTTCAAGTTTTTGGGGTCGCCACCCTTGTCCCCCGGTCGCCATCTTGGAAATGGGATGCAAAGGGGTTTCGCGCTATATCTCGTAAATTACCAGCCCTACGGAAAATCTAATTTAACATAAAATGTAGCAAATTAAATTTTCTACAATTTTGTTTCTATTACTTTTTATCGTCAAGTGACCAACAAAAAAGATATAAACAAAACTAAGTAAAATTTTTTTAACAAGTTTCTTTTTGCAGGTTATAACTTTTTTTCAGTTCATTTTAAAATAAAATAGCGGTATACCAATTTTGTAGAGGGTTTTTCAGCGAACAATTTGCACTATAAGGTTATTTAATTCTATTTATTTATATAGGTTTTACAGGGCTCCAAACTTGACCAGATGCTCGATGCTCACAGGGATACAATAAAAGAAAGGTTAGGCTTATTTTCTATCTATATATATATATATATATATATATATATATATATATATATATATATATATATATATATATATATATATATATATATATATATAAAAACAAAATATGCACAAGATGGAATGCAATCATAGACACGTGTTTCTGACTTATTAGTCGTCATCAGTATGATATAGCTAAACAGGAGCATGTTTTTTGTTTTTCATACTTATTGCGAGCCATGCCGATATTTATTAACTCGCGCTAACCTCTCCTTGTATATATATATATATATATATATATATATATATATATATATCTATATATATATATATATATATATATATATATATATTTCTTATTCATACAAGTTATTATGATTTTAACATTCTTATGCTATTATTAATGCATTTTTGACCTTTCTCCCCACTATAAAATTTATAACCGTAAGCATATATAGAAAAAGACCAAGAAGTTGTTTGAGGACAAATTCGCCGGTCCAGAAGAAGAATGACGCAACCTCAAAATGCAAAATTCTTAAGAAGAACAAAACAAAAACGATTTTTGATGTCAGAATCAAAAAGTATGATCAAAATTAGCCATCCACCACACCGTGACCAGGATCTCGAGATAGAAGCGTTTTTTGGGGTGTGCCGCTTGTATATGAAGTAACATAACTTTTTTCCTATTGTATATTTTGACTTAACATTTTCTAAAAAAACTTGTTCATAAATCATATTTTATTGCTGTGTTGGTCAAAATTATAAACTAAAAAGTTTGTCACTCAACTTTTTTAACTAAACATGAAACTAACGAAATATATTGACAAAATAATTAAAAATTAACAACTCGTTTTATAATGTCTTTAAACATTTTTGACAAATTTTATTGTTATCTAAATACCTCAAAGATGATACAGTAAAAGTTTCAAAGGGAAATATTTACAGCGACCAATTATACAGCGAGGTAAATTTAAAAAACCATAAAAATTAATTTTTGGCATTTTTGTATTTGACTTTTGAAAACTTTTAAAAACATTTGACTTTTGAACATGTTCCACCAACTCTAGATAAAAATAAACTTCATATTCGGATTCAGCGACTTCGAAAACATAAAAAATTATCAAAATTGGTCATTCACCTTAAATTTGATTTTCGTGGTCGGCATAACGTAATTTTAATTAAAGTATTGTTTTTATTGTATTCCTATGAGAATTAGAGAATCTGGTCAAGATTGCAGCGCTGTAAAACCTAGATAATAAATAAAATTAAACAACTTTATAATGAAAATTGTTCATTGAGAAATCCTCTACAAAATAGCTATTATGTTATTTTATTGTGAAATGAACGGAAAAAAAGTTATAACCTCCAAAAGGAAACTTCTTACAAAATTTTCTCTTAATTTTGTTTATAACTTTTTTGTTGATCACTTGACGATAAAAAGTAATAGATATAAAATTGTAGAAAATTTAATTTGCTACATTTTATGTTTAACTAAATTTTCTGTAGGGTTGCTAGTTTAGGAGATAAAGCGCGAAAGCCCTTTGTAGACCTTTTTCCAATATGGCGGCCGGGGGACAAGGGTGGCGACCCCAAAAACTTGAACTTAAGCTTCTACTGAACCCCCCTATACATTAAAAAAATAAAATTGACTCCTCTAAGAAATGCACACTAAATGTAACATTTCAATGGACTATTAATATAACTCTATTTAAGTAACAATATAGTAAGAAATTATCAATATTTATTTATATTCGGACAAAAATGCACATTAAAAAAAGTGGCTTCTTTTAGATACTAACATAATTGACAAACAATTTACAAAAACATGTCAAGTTTTTGAATACAAAATGTCAACAAACATATCGACAAGGGTTGAAATGTCACAAAAAAAAATAAAATTATTCAATAAATGTCCAACACAAACTGAAACTATTGTCCGTTTGTTTCCTCATCTTTTTATACACTCCACTGCACCGCACTGTACGGTTCTGGTTCGGAATTAGCAACAATTTCGTCAAAAAGTTGTTGCAACCTGATTTGTTCTCTTTCATAATCAATATTCATATACAAGTCCTAAAATTAACATCTATTATTTAAACTGACTATGGACCAAAAACGACAAAAACTTACCGTTAAGTATAACATAAATGGTAACCTCGGTCTCTCACACCCTCAGGTCAAATAACATAATATGAACTATTCACACTTGGCCACAGATTTTTCAAGACTAAATAGTGTGATGAGAATTTGAAAGCTACCTGGCCGCGGGGACAAAAAAAATGCGCATTTGAGTTTTACCGCGAAAAATCAGCTACGTCGGTATCAGAGACCGTACGTTACCACTCGAAGGTTAAAGCGCACCATTTATTATAAATTTTAAATAAACTTATATACAAAATAATCTACTTATTTATATTGATTTCATTTATTAAATTTTCAAAGGCGATTTTTGGGACCCTGATAAAAGAAAAAGTTTGCTGTTTTCCTAACAGTTGGATCTTTTCCAGTTACTTTTTATAACCTTCTCGGAAAGAAGAAGTCTGCCAAAAGGAAGCCAATTATTGATACTTTTCGGGTTCTTTACGAAAGGAAATGTCGTTAAAGTGATTAGTCGCTTAATTGACAGGTTTCTTGTCTCTACGAAATTTTTATGTCCAAATAAAGTGAATTTTTTATACAAGGTGATATAGGCGAGCGAGAGCAATCCCTAAAATTACGTTATACCGACCACGAAAATCAACTTTAAGGTGAATGACCACTTTAGGTGATTCTTTACGTTTTCGAGGTCTCTGAATCCAAATATGAAGTTTATTTTTATCTGCAATTGATGGAACATGTTCAAAAATCAAATTTTATGCAAAAATGTGAAATAGTTATTTATGAAACAGTTCGTGAAGTATGCTTTTTGCGAACGCACGCGATATTTAAAGCACGAGCGACAGCGGAGCGATAGCACGGGTAGCTTTGATCCCAATAATTGTGGATCGCTCGTTCTGAAAGTGTGCGAAAAAGTAAACCCCATTTAAAATACATTGTTACTTCACGCACACTTTAAACTCTTCACGCACTGTTATCTATAATGACAGGTTTCACAAACTAAAAACTTATACATAATATGAGATAGAGTAGATAAAATAAATTTTGATGATTTCTCAAATTTACCTCACTGTATCTTTGGTAGCTACAATTATTTCCTTTTAAAAATTTTGTTATGTCATCCTTGAAGTATTTAGTTAACAACTATATTTATCCAAAATGTTTAAACAAATTAAACGAGGACTTGTTAATTTTTAAACATTTTGTCGTCGGATCTCGTCAGTTTCATGTTTACTTAAAAAATTTAAGTGACAAACTTTCTAGTTTATAATTTTAGACAACACAACAATAAAACATAAAGCATGAAGAAGTTTTCTGGAAAATTTTGAGTCAAAATATGCAACAGGAAAAAAGTTATGTGACTTTATAGACGAGCGGCACACCCCAAAAAAAACTTATTTCTCGAGATACTGACCACTGTGTGGTGAATGGCTAATTTTAATCATATTTTATATTCTTCATGATTCTGGAAACGAAAAATTAGGTTTATTTTGAATTTTACGTTGGAAAACATTGTCAAAATTGCAATTTTACCCTAAAACTAAAAAAAAATGAAATCACGTTTTATTTCGTTTAACTCGCTACTACGAAATTTTAATATTTTTTTCTGAAAGTTTTATAGTATATATCTCTTACCTTTCTGAAGACAATGAGACTTTTTTTAATATTTCTCCCTTATTATAATAAAGTTTATGAATTTTTTAAAGTAAACGGTGAAGATTTCTGAATTGCAAAGTTTAATCGCAAAAGTTGAGTGACAAAATGTGAAATTTAGCTTTTGTTTAAGTTTATGTTAAAACATAGAGTACAGAAAATAAAATGTTGTATAGAAAAAAAATTGTGCAAATTTAATTTTAAGAATAACGTGATTTAATTTTCTTTTTAATTTTTAGGATAAAATTGCGATTTTGACAATGTTGCTCCATCTAAAATTTAAAATAAAACTCATTTTCATTTTCAGCACTATCAAAAACATAAAGTATAATAAAAGTCAGCCATTCACCACACTGTGGTCAGTATCTCGAGAAATAAGCTTTTTTTGGGGGAGAGCAACTCGTCTATAAACTAACATAACTTTTTTCTGTTGTATATTTTGACTTGAAATTATTTCTTCGTGACTTATGTTTTAATAATGTATTGATTAAAATTATAAACTAAAAAGTTTGTTACCCAACTTTTTTAGGTAAACATGAAACTAACGAAATCTGACGGCAAATTGTTTAAAAATTAACAACTTCTCTTTTAATTTGTTTAAACATCTCGGACAAATCTCACTGTTATCTAAATTCTTCACAGATGACACAGTAAATCTAGTTGTTATCTAAATATTTCAAGGATGACAGTAAAATTTTCAAAAAGAAATATTTACATCGACCACAGATAGCGAGGTAAATAATGAAAAATCATCAAAATTGATTTTTCGCATTTTTGCATAAAATTACATTTTTGACCATGTTCCAATAATTCTAGACAAAAATAAATTTCATATTCGGATTCAGCGACCTTGAAAATATAACTAATGACCAAAATTTGCTATTCACCTATCTTGGTCGCTTTTTCGATTTCTAAGCCTCAAATTAGGGGTGTGCCGCTCGTCTAATATCGCCGGTCCGGAATAAGAATGACGTAACTGCAAAAAGCCAAATTCCCAGGAGAGCAAAAAAACGATTTTTAAATTTAAAATAGGAATTAAATGAGGCGTAATCATCCAGGAACGTCCGTATGGCGTTTATTCTTACGATGATGGCTTTTATTTTTATCCCTATTGGTTCGAATTTCATTATCTTAATTTAATCTATCCATTTTCAACCCTTTTTACAGTTGCGTCATTCTTCATCTAAAAATTTTTAAATATATAAAACAGTGATTAAATAAAAATGAACCGTCAGGAGCATCGGTATGGCTTTTATTCTTAGAATGAGGGCTTTTAGTTTCATACCTATTGGTTTGAATTTAATTATATTAATTTAATCCCCCATTTTCAACACTATTTACAGTTGAGTCATTCTGGGTCTTAAAATTTTTCTGTACAAATAAACTATTTTTAAATATTTAGTATGCATGCCGTTTATTCTTACAGCGATGGATTTATTTTCATACCTATTGGTCTGAATTTCATTATGTTAATTTAGACCCCCCCATGTTCAACCCTATTTACAGTTTCGTAATTATTCATCTAAAACAAGGTCTTAAATAGTGTGTATTTCAATAACGACGCAACTACCCTGTAGTGTCTAAGCATATAGTTACAGTTCTGTCGTTTTACATATATCATCTTTACACAGTATTTTAGTATAATAAGTTATCTCCTCTACTATCTACTCTGTATAGGTATCTCTTCTGTATATCGTTCACTATCTCCTCTGTATATTTAATGTGCAGCGTTGTTACAACAATAAAGGGTGTTTGGTTAGTTTTGTATTTTTTTTTTGTAGTTTAGTCTAGTTTTGTGTATTTTTTTTGGTGAGCACGATGTGGCGTCGAATCCTCTAATATCAATTAGGCCCCAAAGCATGATCGGTTTTATTTATTTATTTATTCTTTTCTACCTTTATTGCGCAGTGGGTTTGACCACTCTGTAACTATCTCAGTCATCATCTTGTTCTGCTGGGTCTTGTCTATATCAAGTTATTTGCTGTTTTGGCCGTCTATGTACCGTTATAATGTTTTCATCATAATCGGTTAAGTCTCCTAGCCATCTGTTGGGGTGATTTATTATGCTGTTGCAGATGTCATACGCTTTTTCCTCCATGGTCCTTAGGAGTCTCTTCTGATTTGTGTCCCGGTATATGTACCGCAGTGGTACTTATTTGGGTACCAGTTTGGGTTTAGGGCTTCTCTGATTATATAATTTTGGCTAATTTGTATTTTCTTCCTATTCGTTTTGCACGTATGTTCCCAGGCTGCTGATGCGTATGTTAGAGTAGGCAGGATTATGCTATTGGCTGCTCTGAGTTTTGTTTTAAGATTTAATTTACGTTTCCTTCCAATTATTGAGAATAATTGTTTCCTTAGCATTTTGGCTTTATTTACCGTTTATGATACGTGATCTGTAAATGTTAGTTTCCTGTCTAGCGTTACGCTTAGATATTTGTCTTGATTTTCCCATTCTATTTGGTTATTTTCCATGCGTAGGTCTGTATTCGGTGTTCCCCATCTCTTTCGGAACATGACGGCCTGTATTTTTTCCGGGTTTAGTGCGATCTTCCATTTTATGCACCATCGTAGTAATCGGTTAAGTTCGTTCTCCTTGGACGTGTCTTGTGGCCAGGTCTGGGTATCTGCTGCATGCTGCTATTGCAGTATCATCTGCATATAGACTTAGGATGGTTCTGTTGCTTTTAGGGGTGTCTGTAGTGTATATGGTGTATAGATTCGGCGGCACACCCGCCTCCAGGGTTCCGACCTCGGACAGGGTTTCCCCTATCCGAACTCTGAACCTCCTGTTGGCCAGGTATGAAGCCAGAAGACATGTCATTGCTTCACCATACCCAAAATCGTTCATTTTATGAATTAGTCCCTCGTTCCAAACTCTGTCAAATGCCTTACTGACATCGAGAAATGCAGCTGCTGTGTACATATTCTCGTTGAAGCCTTTTGTAATGTATTCAGTAAGTCTTAGTACTTGGATTTCGCAAGAGTACTTGGATTCCTAGCCTTTCGGTTTCATCTTGGAGTCTTTTCAGTATTACTCTTTCGGCTATTTTGCTTAAGGATGGTAGTAAGCTTACTAGTCTATAATCTTGAGGAAAGCTCCCATTTTTCCCGGTTTTCCAATCATTATTGTATGTGCTTCTTTTCATATGTCTGGAAAGTATCTTAGCCTCAGTACTGCGTTGATTATTTCATTCATAGGAGATTCTGACCAATAGAAAGCTACAGAAATCTAAATTAAGTTGATAATTTTTGATAATTTCACGTCGTCAAGTATATTACGTCAGATGCCCTTTGTTGTTACGAAAAAATACATTTGGTGACATTAATGACAATTAATGTTTTAAAAATTATAAAAGTGATGACTTTCAACCGTGAAATATTTATAACAACTGTGTGTTTAATTGGACTAATTTTGTACTTACATAAATAAATTACAATAAAATTTTGGTTTTGAACAGTTTTATTCATGAAATAATCGCAACAAATTGCACTCGATCTCTAAAATTAATATAGAATTTTAGAGCTCTTGTGCAATTACTACTGATAGTATTTGTGATATACACTATTAATTTAGTCGGAAGGTTTTTGATTGACCTATTAGTGATGTTATCCGGGCCTGGTGCTTTCTTCGCCCTAGCGCTTTTAATTATATTTCTTATTTCTTCTGAAGTGGTGTGTTCCAGGAATATTCTGCCTTTTCTTCTTCTTACTCTTCTTGCGTCTCTTTCGACTTCTTCTCTGAAGTCTAGATCTTCCCTTGGGTGGTAATTTTTCTTACTTCCTGATTCTAGTGTATTCTTCATGGTTTATGCTTTATCCTGATCTGTGTATATGATTCCATTTTCTCCGTGTAGAGGTGGAATCGGTTTTCTGTCATTTATAAGTACTGCTGTTACTTTCCGGAATGCAGATTTATTTGGATTTCGATCTTAGATATACTGATCCCAGCATTCGCTTCGATGTTCTTGTAACTGTTTTTGGACCTCTCTGTCTAGCTCATTTGCAATTCTATTATCTTCTCTGTTTCGAGTTCGTTAATACGTACATAAAATGTAATAACAATATATTGTATATTTAACGTTTAGTGTCAACCAATGATAAGGATCGTGTTTGCCTAAAAGATTTTTACTCTCTCTCTCTCTCTCTCTCTCTCTCACTCTCTCTATCTCTCTCTCTCTCTCTCTCTCTCTCTCTCTCTCTCTCACTCTCTCTATCTCTCTCTCTCTCTCACTCTCTCTATATATATATATATATATATATCTCTCTCTCTCTCTCTCTCCCTCTCTCCCTCTCTCTCTCTTGGACCATCACTCCTAGTGGAGTATTGGGCGCATCTGCGTTACTTGACCGATGGTATAAGACGTGTAAGACTGCTGGTGGCCAGCTCACCGCATAGATTTTTACTAGTATACCTTAAATAGCAGTCAAGCGTAGTTCGAAAATATAAATTGCAAGCAAATATTTAAACATTCATAATACTAGATTCGAAAAATTTAGGAAAGTATATATCTAGTTGCATAATGTATTCCCTTAATAAAATATTCAGGGGCTTGTATAGATTAGATCTACTTTATAAACGGTTTTATCCAATCAAGATACATAAAAATTTCTGGGTCTACCGTAAACAATGGATTGTTATACATCCCTTACGCGTCCTTCACACCCGACTTGTTTGCTTTACGGACAATCCAGAATAAATTTCCACAGGTTAGTATTCATTAGTTTGCCCCAGAGCCGCAGATCCTGCCAAAGTTGGATTGTGCCGTTAACAACAATAGTCACAAGTTTAGAATTGCGCGTGGTTCGCGTTAATTAACTTATTGCTGGACCTAAAATAACCTGTAAGATAAATTAATACCTTATTCAGTTCATTGCAGTAGTAGGGTGTTGTTTTATTAATATTATCTTATAGACAGATCTGCAATCTGCCAATTAGGCAATAAACGTTTTTACCTAAGTTACGCATTTTTGTGAGAATTTATAAACGTTTGCCTTATTAATGGTAGGGAAGCCCAAGTGGGGAGAAACCTTGCACCCTGAAAATGTACCTCTACCATAATTATATTGGCTCCTAATGCAGGGGAGTTCGTTAAGAGAGGGGGCCGAAAAAAAATCTATTTTTAGAAAAACTCAAAATCGTCAGATTAATATTTGTTAAGTTAAGAACATGGAAAACAGTGCATATTTCAAAAATTTGACGATTTGAGCGGGGCGTAAGGTAATGGGTGAGTCCCAAAGTTTTACAAGGAAAAAGCGAAAATTTCGCGAAATGAACATCAGATCGAGAAACTGAAAAATACACTTATTCAATATTTTTGAAAAATCTATCGAATGGCACCAAACACGACCCCCTACGGAGGTGGGGTGGGAGGTAACTTTAAAATCTGAAATGGGAGCCCCCATTTTTATTGCAGATTTGCATTCCTTACGTAAAAATAAGTAACTTTTATTCGAGACATTTTTTTGAATTCTGGATAGATGGCGATATAATCTAAAAAAACCATTGTTGGAAATGGAAAATTAAATTAAAATGGACAAGTCCCCACTAAAATGGAAAATTCACTTAAGTTTTTTTGGTTTTAGGACCTACTCTTCACAACACAATAGGTCTCCAAAGCGCTCGAGTGACTGCATATTTAGCATACTTTGCTCCCCTACCATAAACTAAAGTCTGTGTGATGTAGATAGGTTGGATGGCAGTAGACATTTTAGCCTACGGACTTCATTGGCATCGCGAACGTTTAGTTGGGCGGCTAACCGATTTGGGTGCACTGACATTTTTTCACCATAGTTGACACTAAAACGATGTATGAGTTCTTTGATGGATCCTAAAGGCAGGGCCGTCTCAACCCGGGGGTGCAAGGGGTGCGAGGCACCCGGGCGCCAAGTCCAAGGGGCGCAAGCCGAACACTTTCTACGCTCAAACTTACGCTTCTTGTCCTTAAAAAAACTACAAATAACAAAAATATACCTTGGTATAGTGCACCAAAGGTGCAGCAAAGGTACCAAAGTGCACCTTTGGTATTTTTTACAAAGGCTATTAATGCTTACTACCTACGAACGATATGCAAATGAAATATGAAACCCATTTAGATTATTCCGACAATAATTTCAAGAAGGTGACGCGTAATTTTGACCAATATTGAATGTCGAGTGACAATGAATCACTATCTTGTAAAAATTATCTAATATAATAAGAAAGAATAGAAAAATATCTATTATTTAATATGTAGATAATCATATTATGTAAAAGCGCCGCATAGTAGTCCGCATAATATATACATATATATACATTAGCACTTCGAGCCAAGCAGGCTCATGGCTTGGTTTACAATCTTCCTCCATTCTTGCTTGTTCTTCGCTTTTTCTTTCCAATTGGTTGCATTGAGATACTTCAGGTCATCATTAACTTCATGGCTCCATCTGGTCCTAGGTCTTCCTTTTCCCTTTTTACCACCTATTGTAGCGCTTAACATGATTTTAGGCATTCTAACTTGGACCATTCTTTGGACATGTCCTAACCATCTAAGTCTTTGTGATCTTATAACTGCAATTATATTAGGCTCCTTATACAATTCTTCTAATTCCTTGTTTGTTCTTCGTGTCCACTGATTGTTGATTATTTTTCCCCCAAATATCCTTCTAAGTATTTTTCTTTCCCATACTTGTAACATTGATTGCTCGGTTTTTGTCATAGTCCAAGTTTCTGAGGCATACGTAACTATTGGTCGTATCACAGTTTTATACGTTCTTAATTTAGCTGTTTTGGATATATTTTTGCTTCTGAGTATTCTATTGAGTGCATACATGCAACGATTTCCTGACATTAGTCTTTTGTGTATTTCATCCCGGATGTTTGGTTTACTAGAAAATAAGGTCCCTAAATATTCAAATCTGTCTACCTTTTCAAATTTATACATTGTTCCTTCATTCGTTGTTATCATTAAATATTGCCCTTGTTCAAATTTTTTGTCGGTCCATTCCATATACTTAGTTTTTGTTTCATTTATATAAAGTCCTTTTTCTCGAGCTGCCTTTTCTAGTCGTTCTACTACCTCTTTTAATTGTTCCTTGCTTCTGGATAGAATTACTACATCATCCGCGAATGCCAAACATTGATGTTTTTTGTGATATATATGTCCTGATCTGTTAATATTAGCCTCTTTTATTATCATTTCCAATACTACATTAAATAGCAGTGATGACAACGGATCCCCTTGTCGTACTCCTTCTTTCACTTCGAAATTTTCTGTTAGTTTGTTATTTACTTTTACTTTATTTTCTGTTTTCGTAAGTGTAAGCTTTATCATTCTTATTATTTTTGGTGAAACTTCTAGATTTTTTAACGCTTTATATATTTCTTTTCTTTTTATTCTATCAAAAGCTTGCTTAAAATCTAAGAAGAGTGCCATTGTTGGTTTATTATATTCATAGCTCTCAGCTTGTATTTCTCTTAAAGTAAAGATGTTGTCTATAGTACTTCTTCCTTTTCTAAAGCCACACTGGTATTCACCTATGCTATTGTTAAGACTTCTTGCTAGCTTGTTTTTGATGTGGACTGCTAATATCTTATATATTACATTTAATAGTGCCACTCCCCTATAATTTTGACATTCTGCTTTGTCCCCCTTTTTATAAAGAGGACATATCACTGCTTGCTTCCACTCCATTGGTAGTTCTTCCTTTTCCCATATGTTTTTTAGTAATTTGTGTATTTTGTCTGTCAGCTGCGCTCCTCCATATTTTAACATTTCCGCTGTTATAGAATCACTTCCAGGACATTTATAGTTTTTTAGATTCTTAATAATAATTTCAACTTCATTTAGGGATGGTGCTATATCTTCCGTACTGTCTCTTTGCATATTCATTATTTCGTCTGTGTATCCTTCATTATCGTGATTTATGTGTTCTTCATTTCCATCATCTGTGTCTTCTTCATTGTGATTATTTGTGTACTCCCCGTTTAACAATTCATCAAAATATTGTTTCCATCGTTTTAATATTTCTTGGTCATCAAATATCATTTTTCCTTCTTTATCTTTGTAATAAATGGGCTGTGGTTTATATTCTCTTTTTTGATTTTTAATGCCTTGATATAAATTTCTAATAAGATTATTTTTGTAATTCTCTTCAATGTCTTTCAACTTATCTTCGTAAAATTTTCTCTTTTTATTTCGTAAAATTGCGCTGGTTTTTCTTCTTTGCTCTATGTAAAGTGTTTCCGCTGTTTTTGATTTCAGTCTTAGACTTTCTAATCGTAGCTTGTTCCGTTTCTCTATTTCTAGTTTGCATTCATCGTCGAACCATGCCTTTTGTTGTTTCTTGATTGGCTTGTCAGTATCATCTGCTACGGCTTTTAAAGTATTTTTAATTAAGTCCCATGTTTGTTCTACATTGTCATTTTCTGTAATAAGTTCCAGTTTCTTGTTAAGTGTCAACTGGTATACCTTTTTTTCTTCTTCTGTTTGTAACCTGACTAGCTTGTTCTTCATGCGTTTTTCTCTGTTTCTGTTTCTATTTATAGGTATTATTTGGTTCATTTTTATTCCCACTAAAAAGTGGTCTGAATCTATATCTGGCCTTCTATATGTACGTATATGCATTATGCTTTTTTCTACATCCTTCTCTATTAAAACATGGTCTATTTGGTTTACCGTTTGACCGTCCGGCGATCTCCAAGTGCCCTTGTGTATTTCCTTTCTCTGGAAGTAGGTACTTTTTATTAAAAGGTTTTTTTCTCTTGCAAAGTCGATGAGCATGTGTCCATTTTGATTCGTTGTTGGATGCAAGCTGTATTTTCCTATAGTAGGCTTAAATATGTCCTCTCTACCTATTTTGGCATTGGTATCTCCAAGGACTATTTTGAGATCATATTTGGGGATGCTTTCATATACTTGGTCCAGTAGGTTATAAAACTCTTCCTTTACCTCTATTTCTTTTTCTTCTGAAGGTGCATGAATATTTACAAATGAAATTTTTTGGAATTTTCCTTTTACTCTAAGAACACTAAGTCTATCGGATATTGCTCTGAATTCTACAACTGATGCTCTAAAGTTTTTATGTATTAAAAAGCCTGTACCCAGCATTCTATTTTGCCCTCCACTATTAAAGAGTAAGTAATCTTCTATTTCCTGATTGTATTGTCCTAATTGCTTTGTTTCTTGTAATGCGACAATCTGAAAACTGTATCTTTTAAGTTCAAGTACCATTTGTTTTAATTTTCCTTCTTTGTGGCTTCCTCTTATATTCCATGTCGCCATACGTATTACTTCGTTTGATTTTATTGTTTTCTTTTTTGTTTCGTCTTTTCCCTCTTGTCTCCTTTTTCTTTGCCGTGTCGTCTTTATAGTATTGTTCTGTCCGTTATTGCTTATTAGTTTTTTGAGCGGTTATAATTTACTCTTTCCAACTTTTCTCTTTCTCTGTTCCATTTCCATACTTCATTATCCAAAATTAACTTTTGATATCCCACCTTAGCAATTTTCCCTTTGGCCTTCTCTTCTTTAGCAGTTGCTCTAATTTTGGATTGTATTTCTCTTTCACGTTTTGTTAGATCATCATTTATGTATATGCGGTTCGGCAGTTCTTTGAGTTTATATGTGTTTTTCATTATTTTCATCTTTTCGTATTTGCTATCCAGTTCGACTAAGTATATTTTATCTCCCAATTTCCTTGCTTCATTTATTTTTACTTCTATACCAATTTCCTTGTCGATAAAATTTTTTACTGAATCTCTTAATACCTTTGGATTATTTGTAGTTATCGGGATGCCTTGTATGACTATATTTTTCCTTCTTTTGTCGCTTTCAAGGTATTGTATTCTCTCGTTGCAACTCATTATTTCTTTCTGCAAATTATTAATTTCTTTTAACATTTTTTCATTATTATTCTTCATTGCTGATATTTCGTTTTTATTTTCAATCTGTTCTTTTTTGAGTTCTTTTAGTTCCTCGGAAATCTCCTTCATTTTATTATCTTGTTCTTTTTGTTGTTTTCTTATTTCTTCTGTGTCCTCTTTAAGATTTTTTAACATAGACATAATTTGCGTTAGCATTTCTTTGTTGGAACCGTCATCTTTCTTTGGAGATCTGGTGGTTTTTTTAGATTGTTGAAAAGCATCCAAGACATATGTAGCTTTTCTTTTTCCTGATTCATCTGCTGTAGTTGAGTCATCGGAATCATACATTTTGATTACACCGCGATAGAAACTGGTATCCAGGTCGACCCTTTAAAAAATTGCCGTTTCTCACAGTGTGGCAATTTCTGTGTATTTTTAGTAATTAAAAAATTATTATTCTATTTTTAATAATTAATTATATCAATTTTTATTGTAGTTATTTTGTAACTTTTAAAATTATTCGTTCCCACCTCTACAGGTCTACCAATATTTACAAATTTTAACAGTTTTTTTTAACTTTCGTTCTTTTAATTATTGATAATTAGTTTCAACATTAATGGAGTTTATCAAAATATAAAGCTAAATTCAATTTAAAACGGATGCTACTGTAATACTGGTTGCCTAATCTTTAAGAAGTACTCTCACAATTTGTACTTACTAGTTCCCACGTCACTGGGTTATGTGTGGATTACTGGTTGCCTACACAGCTTCGCACAGCTAGCGCCAGAAGTTAGTTACAATTCAACCTTGCGGATAACTAACCTCTACCCACTGTTATAAAATCACGTTATTCGTCGTAGAACAGTTTCTTTTACAACCAATAATAATTCTGAGTCTACCTTACCCGTTAAATACCACTTTCACTACAATTTTTCACCAATTTAGTTCGATATTATCCGATAACGAATTAAATATCGGAACACCTATTTTTGCGTTGTTGTCTCAGTCCGCATAATAATATTATGAATAGTCGGTATTTTTTAAAGCTGGTGGTAGAATCTGTAATACATAATAAGAAAATACACTGCGCGTCAGAGAAAACGGGACAACCACAAAATGGGTCATTTTTGATGCCTCGAATTTCCTAAACCTGTTGACGGATTTGAGTGATTTTTTTAATATATTATAGCCTTAGAGCGCTTCCATAGTGCACGCTGGTTTCTGAGTCAGAAAGCCGAATCCGTGTGCGAATAATCCTAATAACAGCGCGCTGGTGCACTTTGGACAGACCAGTTTGAATACGCGAAGGATCAGCACACGGACTCGGCGCTTACTTCGGAAACCATCGTGCACTATGGCCGCGCCCTCCTTCTTTAACAATTTCGCTGTAATAATATTGCTGCTAGACAGGTAAATTGTCATTGTATACCGGGTCTACCAATCAAACAGTATTTTTTCCTCCCTATTCACAACACCCTGTGAAATATTCTAGCCTTTATAAAATACTGAAATTAAAACCAACTATAGCCTCCGGTGTTGGATAATAAAAAAGTTAGGGACTTTAACAACTAGCCATGTTCTTCATCAATACAGGTTCAGGTTGTTTCTAAATAAGTGCGACAAGGGGGTAATCGTTAAGGGGTAATCTGTATGAAAAAATAATGACCGTTTGTTTTATGAACATATGTCCGCAAATGCTTCGTTTCCGAGTTACGGGATGTTGAATTTTCTCTTACAAACTGATGCTTTATTTATTTCTTTAAATACGGTTGCGATATGTAAATGAAATTTGGTAGGTTTTAAGAGGTAGTTATTATGCATTTTTTGAAATAAAATTAAAAGTTATATTTATAAATATTTAAAGTTTCACCATTGGCGTACATTGTATGTTAAAAAAAGCGCAATAACTACCTCTTAAAATCTACCAAATTTAATTTGTATATCTTAACCGGTTTTAGAGCAATAAATAAACCATCAGTTTAGCAGAAAAAAAATTCAACATCCCATATCTCGGAAACGAAACATTTGCTTTCATATGTTTATGAAGCAAAATTATTATTTTTTCATGCGGAATTACCCCTTAAAGTTTGTCACACTTCTTTAGAAACACCCTGTATTGATAAAGAACATGGCTAGTTGTTAAAGTCCCTAACTTTTTTGTTATCCAACATAAGCGAATGAATTTAAAAACAGAATGTTAAGAAAATCTGAGGCTATAGTTGGCTTCTAATTTCAGTATTTTATAAATGCAAGAATATTCCACAGGATTACGAGAACTTTGAGAAAAAATCACAGTTTGATTGGTACACCCGGTATACAATGACAATTTACCCGTCTAGCAAAAAATTACTGCGATATTGTTAAAGAATAAGGCTATAACATATTAAAAAAAAATTACTTAAATCGGACAACAGCTTTAGGAAATTCGAAACATCAAAAATAACTGAAGGAGAAATAGTCTAAGAGCTAGTGAACCCTCCGACTAACGGTCGTCCTGTAAGGCTAGAAATTTTTCTAGTGATAATTCATAGCACACCAAGGCTAAAAACCTGGCAGGCATCAGCGGTTCACGTGTATCTACCAGGTGAATCGAAAAGTGCAAATTTAGGGGGTAAAATAAACATTCTCCTGTAGGTTTAAATTTAAGTATGTGTTTGAGTAAGTCATTTAGAAGAAATGTGTACAATAACAGGCGATTCTGAAGAGCATAAGACCTTGCCAGGCGAGGGGAAAGATTAGGGGTTTTTCCTAAAATTATTCTTTTTGCATCGAACAAATTCTTTTTAGGTTTTTTGAATCGTTCCAAACAAAAAAGGTCTTTAGTGATTTTTCTCTTAAGTTAATAGTTTTTGAAATATATACGATTAAAAATTTTGAAAATTGCGAAATCGGCCATTTTTAACCGTAAATCGGACATTTATCTAAAAATTTCAATGTTGCCAAGGTACGTAGATATTCTTTAAACATTGATTGATGAAATCCCGAATAGTTTTTTGCAATAAAACATCGAAAACCCCTTTGTTGTTTTAATTGCTAATCAAGCGGGCGCGACACTGTGGTATAAGTGAGGACGTTTGAGTTTGCATAAATTCATTATCTCGAGAATGGGCAAATTTCAAGAGAAATTCTCAGACAGGTCGATTTTTATTTTTGAATTAGGACTTTTTGGTATATATATATAATACTAGTGACGTCATTCATCTGGGCGTGATGACGTAATCGATGATTTTTTTAAATAAGAGTAGGAGTTGCGTGATAGTTCATTTGAAAGATTATTTAATTCTCTATTCACTAATATAAACATTAACATAATTATTTATACAGGGTGTACAAAAAAAATTTTCTTCTATTTGTCAAATTTAATCAAAGTTAATTTAATAAAAAAAAATTTTGTACACCCTGTATAAATAATTATGTTAATGTTTATACTAGTGAATAGAGAATTAAATAACCTTTCAAATGAGCTATGACACAACCCCTACTCTCATTTAAAAAAATCATCGATTACGTCATCACGCTCAGATGGATGACGTCACTAGTATTATATGCCAAAAAGTCCTAATTTAAAAATAAAAATCGACCTGTCTGAGGATTTCTCTTGAAATTTGCCCATTCTCGAGATAATGAATTTATGCCAACTCAAACGTCCTCACTTATACTACAGTGTCGCGCCCGCTTGATTAGCATTAAAAAAACAAAGAGGTTTCCGATATCGTATTGCAAAAAACTCTTTGGGGTTTCATCAATCAATGTTTAAAGAATATCCACCTACCTTGGCAACTTTGAAATTTTTAGATAAATGTCCGATTTAGGGTTAAAAATGGCCAATTTCGCAATTTTCAAAATTTTCAATCGCTTATATAACAAAAACTATTAACTTAAGAGAAAAATCACTAAAGACCTTTTCTGTTTGTAATGATTCAAAAAACTTTAAAAAATTTTGTTCGATGCAAAAAAAATAATTTTAGGAAAAACCCCTAATCTTTCCCCTCGCCTGGCAAGGTCTTATGCTCTTCAGAATCGCCTGTCATTGTACACATTTCTTCTAAATGACTTACTCAAACACATACTTAAATTTAAACCTTACAGGAGAAAGTTTATTTTACCCCCTAAATTTGCACTTTTCGATTCACCTGGTGCACCGTGCACCGCTGATGCCTGCCAGGTCATGGTTTTTAGCCTTGGTGTGCTATGAATTATCACTAGAAAAATTTCTAGCCTTACAGGACGACCGTTAGTCGGAGGGTTCACTAGCTCTTAGACTAAAAGGTCTTTTTCTAAACTTAAATTGATCAAAAATTATCTGCGCTGAACAATGGCCAAGACAGATTAACAAACTTGGCTTTAATAGATTTGAAAAGCAAGTAAAAATTGATATCACCGAAGTAATAAAAACTTTTGTCAACTTAAAAGCTAGAAATGTTTACTTTGATATAGTGTTATAAGATTGATATTTTTTGAATAATGAAACCATGTTTTTAATATATAAATAAATAAAGCAAACATAATTAGTTTTAGTTTTAGCGTACCTATAATATAATCTTCTGAAAAAAGGGGGCGCAAAGATGAGTCCTGCACCCCGGCGCCGTGTATGCTTAAGACGGCCCTGCCTAAAGGGATATCATTCTGAATCATTTCTTTACTGATGTAGTAGAGAGTATCAACAATAGCTCGCTGTCCTTTGTTTTGGAACCTTAGCAAGATGGATATATTGGAGTTACTAGCAGTTCACCACGGCTATATGCCGTAGGTCCACACAGGTTTCAAGATTGTTTTGTATAATAGTATTTTGTTTAATGAAATATTTGATCTACAACCAATCCGCCAACAAATGTTTTTTAGTTTGAGACAAAGTTATTTGGTATATAGAGAATATTATTTGTTTTGTCCAAGTCAATCGTTGATTCAGGTGCATACCGAGGTATTTGGCGCTATCAGATTGTGGAAGTTGATAATTAATAAATTGAACAGGAAGACAGGTTTCTCTACGGAAGACAAATATCACGTGTGTTAATTTCAATCGACTTGCTTTAATACGCCATTTTTAGCCTGTTCTGTACCTTGTGCAGACTAGTTTGTAGGTTCCTAGAGGCCTTTATTGGATCAGCCAAAATGGCTCTATCGTCAGCAAAAATGTCGCAACACTGGTAAGTCGTATTGATGGAACGTCTGAAGTATACAATAGGTACAAGATCGGTACAAGAGCGCTACCTTGTGGAACTCCTGAATTTATTCAATGCAACTCTGTGTATTCACATCCATATTTTATTGGGAAGTGCCTATCTGTGAGGTATGGTTTTAGAAGTTGAAAGTGGGGTTGGAGCAGTAGCTTCTTTACTTTAACTTGCAATTCTTCATGCCACCCCTTTATAGCAAGCCTGAGATACCTGATAACTTATTCAGTCAGTGCAGTAGTACAATCTTTTTATTTAACACGTCATTACAGGCACGCTCAGCTATTTGTCGCAGTTCTAGAAATTTTTAAAATAAAATAATTCTATTGCTCGTATAAAAAAAGAGTTGCGGTGCTGAGTATTCCTCTCCGCTAGTCCGGTGCCAGTCACCGCAGGAACTAGACGTGCGAGCGGAGCGGAATAGCAGCCGAGAGCAGCCGACGAAGTGGGAGTGGCTTGATTGTTGAACTTCTCAGTTCAGCCGTGAATGCAGGCACGACAGCAGTCAAGCGCTTCTTACTCTCTGAGGCGAGAAGCAGAGGCAAAGTCTAATCTTCTGGATGTGGTGAACTCAGGGAGTTTAATTTTTATTGGATTCTCTGAGACGCTACAGCTAGAGATTGGTTAGCAGAAGAAGCAAAACGAGCTCGACGTGAGCCCGTTACGGGATTTCTACTGTGCCCCCCTAAGGGTATCGACAGTGCAAGGTGTAGTTTTTTAGGAACCTACATCGGGCAGCTCCGGCCCCTTGGGTCAGTAGATCGAGAAACAGCAAGAGGAACCCTAGCCCAGTCCTGTCTGGGTTAGTGAACAGCCGCGATTGGTCAAGGGAACCGACCCTGAAGCCGAGCTGATGGCGGGCCAGTCGGTGGAAAAAAAGGCTCACCAAAATTAGGGCTCTCCGCCCCCCAGACGATTGACCGAGCTACGTCTCGGTCACAACCCCGTCCTATGACCACTCCGCCAACTAATGAAGATCCACGGTGGATCTTAACCTTTTACAGGTACAGCAAGAAGAGGAAACCGACGAGGACATGGACGAAGAAATCCCCGGCGAGGCAGAGAGAGGTACTACCTAAAGGGCTAGGACAGCAAACGAAGCGAGTGATGAAGAGAACAACGGCAAAGAAGAGCTCCTAAAAGAGCTAGCAGCCCAAAAAGAACTGAAGACAGAGCTGTTCGAAGCCACCAAAACCAGAGAAGCCCAGTACGAGGGTTGGTGAAAAAGGATGAAGAAATAGCCCAGCAGAGGGCCGAAATAGCCCAGCAGAGGGCCGAAATAGCGGAGCTGAAGAAATAAATACTGGAGATGAAAGACGCGATGGTCAAGTCCCAAAAGCAGGTGGTGGACTGGTTAGACGAGCTGATGGAAGCCCGAAGCCAGGACCACAAGAGCCAACAACAACAGGCAAAGCCCCCATCGAAATCGAAGCCCGAACCGAAAAGGAATCAACGACTCAAAAGTCACCACCGACTACAAAATCGAAGCCAAAAAAGAAAAAAGAGGACATCCCACCACTGGCAACCAACACCAGCCAACCAAAGGACATTCTCACCCTGCCACGAGGACCAATATAACCGATCCACAAACCAATGATCCAGTCCCCCCAGCGCCAACCGCAGATGGAGATACGCTTGCCTTGCAGCGTCCTGGTGATTCGGAGACAGAGGACATGGAAACAAACGAAGAAACCACCGTGTTGCCTGAATAACAGATAACACCACACCGAAAGCCGTCTGTAATTAAATTACAGAGCGTGAGCGAGACAGGGGCTATCCTCACCATAGCTCAACTACTAAAAGTTTACACGGTAAACAAAATTTCCAGGAGTGGTAGGGAAACACTCATCCAGGCGGAAAGCCTGGAAGATTATCGAAAAATGGTGAGGATAATAGAAGAGTATGCAGAGACTTACAAAGATAAGAGGCTACAATGGATAGCCTTCCCAACAGATGAGGACATAAAACCCAGAGTGGTTTTCAGGGGATTGCTCACAAACACCACCGAGAAGGCAATCGAAGAAGAGATGGAAGAACAACACCAGATAGTCTGTCACACAGCGAAGAACATGACTACCAGAGCCGGCCCCAAAAGAAAACTTCCGATGTTCATACTGACTCTGAATCACGAGGACGGAGATAAGGCTAAGCGGATCACCAATTTGTGCCACATGAAGGTCGTGGTAAAGGACCTATGAAAAGCGACAGGACCAGCGCAGTGTTTCAACTGCCAGGGCTACCACCATGCACAGAACGCGTGCCACAAGAACCCAAGGTGTGTGAAATGCGGAGAAGTTCACCCCACGAAGCTGTGTAAAAGACCCAGAGAAATAAAGGCAACATGTGCCAACTGCAACGAAAGCCACCCCGAAAATTACAGAGGATGCCCTAGATGCCCAACCAGGGGAAGACCACCACCACACAGGCCACAACAACAGACGAACATACGACAGCAGACCACCGGGATATTATATGCCCAAGCCAAAACGACGCAAAACACCACAGCGATCCTCCAAGACGAAGACGACCTAGTCAGAATGGTAACAAACATAATGACTAAGGTAGTCCAAGAAGTCATCCAAGGCACCAGACAGACGATCAAGTAAAATCAGCATACAAAAAAATATAAAAAAGGCGCAAGCCACCAAAAACATATAAAAAACAAAAAAAAATCATGTATAAAGCAAAAAAAATATACTTGAGCACCAAGCCATTGGCCTGAGCCCAGTTGGGCTTGGTACAATAACTTGGGGCCCAAGCAAGCAATTTTAGTTTCGCGGATAAATAATTAGGAGATAAAGGCATAGAGCGATTAACGTTCGCCTAGTTTTGAATTCGATTAGGGCACCACATTGGAATCTTATTACCCAGGATTCCATTGTGAAGAGCATTTGGCTGATAGTTGTGCCCCTATCGCCCATCAGAGTGCTATAGGGGGAAAGGGATGCCCTGGGGCATTGGAGCGAGGTGGGGTGATCCCTGTTTTTTACTCGGGCCAAAACACCTCGCCCTAATGAATTGTTACACCCGGATGTACTTATTTTCGAAAGGGTGGACATCTCCCACAGGTCGGGTTGAATCAAATTGCTTGTTTGCTTGCTTGAGTATTCCTCTCCCACTCCTATACAGTACGCTCGTAGGTCAAACTAGTGTGCCGTTATTTGTTCTCGAAATAATATGTACATCGTGTTGTTTGAGAAATGTTCTAACATGCCTAGTAATGCGTAGTCAGTTAAGTGAACAAGTTGTTAACAGGCGTGTTCTTATGTAAGTACATATTTATGTAAGCAATTTATTTTTACTAATTATAAAAACTCATTTTATTTTACTTTGTTTTAGTCTTTAATTTAGACGTTTAATCATGTATGATCCATATAAGAAAGAACACAGCGATTGCGACGTCTATATAATTCTGTTACAGGCTGTACTTTAGACCAGTTTGGTGACAATTTATCTGATTACAGCAATGCCGATGAAGCAGAAATAATAAATCATGCAGAAAATGATAGCGACTCAGAGGAAAGTACTGTGGAAGAAATTTCGCAGTGCAGATTATTACCAATGAAAATGTCAATCAATCTTCGCAGCCATTTATTGAACCTTCTCTTGATTTTTCACTGCAACGTGTTACTTTATATTTTGATGGTTTAACCAAAATGCAATATGTTTACTTCCCGATTATTACATTTAATGATAACTTTTCTAATCGAGTTAATATTTCTCATTATTCCTTTGCTTAGAATTTACATATTTACATCTATAACTTTAGCACTCTAAGTTAGCATTGTGTTATAACTGTATAATTAATATCTAGGTATGTATGCATCCAAATCAACTTATTAAGCAGGAAATAAATAAATATTGGACCAAATTTAAAAAATGAAAGCAAATGAACAGGGAACTGCAAGATTTTTAAAACGATATTCAGCCCTGTGATGAATCGCTCACGTTAAATAAAGTGATCATGTAGTTGAGTTATAATCCTCGAATTGGTCTGATGTATCAGATTTAACTTTACTTGCGTTATTTCTTGACAGAAGTTGTTTTTAGATAGAAATCAAGTAAATATTCAACGAATATCTGCTATTCAACGCTGCTTCAGGTTGTACTAGGATTTTGTGCGGCATGTTACTAATTGAATACCAACTCTGGCAACGCTGCTTTTATGGTTATTTTTCCAACCTGTGCCATGTTCCGATCAATCTATCGCACTCACTCCAACTTGCACAATTTCTACATAAATTTCTCTTTGTTACTTCAAACTTTGTTACTCAAATGTTACTTCTCTTTCAACGTTTAAGAAACAGCTCATATCATAACGGTGACGGATACGTCACGAAAACGAAATTTATGTAAATAGTTATGGAAACAGTTATCCGTCATAGTTATGTTAACTTTAACGCAAACGTTAAAGATAACTTCGGTCATCTATTACAGGGCTTATCACCGTATTTGACCCTCATTGCAATTAAAAAATGTTGGGGTGATTATCACCCTGGCTTAGGGGCGAAAGTAGAATATTCGAAAATACCGGAAGAATATGTGCCCATTTAGTCAAAAATTGAGCTGTTGTTTGATTTTTAAAATATGCTATAGAAGAATTTCTTTTTAAATTTTATATATGGATGAGGAGTCAACTTATTGTCTATGAATTCACATTTTTAGCATATAGATCAATCGCACAAATAACATTTTAAACGCATAATCTACAAATGCATATAATAACAAAGTTAACATTTATGAAAAGTGGTTCATTTTTTGGATATTTTACGGTAAAATATTCGATTTGGAATTTGACTAATAAGATCCTACTTTTCATTAGCTACAACTCTGCTTGTAGTCGGTCTACAAACTTCATACGTACATCATTTTTTTATAGTTTATACGTATGCTAAGACTATATTTTTCTATAAAACACTTAATTTTTAAGATGTTTGCGAAAAGCCTTTTAAAAACGTGTTTTTTTGTTAAAAAGTAACAAATTGACTGGAAAATGTATTTAACTAGAAAAGTATTTACTTAGAGAAAAACTCTATAAAACAAAAGTTACTTAGATTTACTCACTTTATCCAATGCTGGACTTGTTACTTTTTTTCACCCCGAGAAGGGGTGAAACCCACCTCGGGACAAAGCACACATCGGCAGAATATCATTTTTTTTTCTTTGACATGTTAGCTATGTGTATGCCAAACTTAGTGTCAATCCCAATGGTTCCTTAAAATTCAGAGCTTTTGCAATATTTTACCGTGAGTGAGTGGACTATTACTTAACTATTAATTTTACGATTTTCTCTTTTACTCTCGTTGTAAAGGGAGTTAAGAGTTTAATTACGCCAGTCTGATTTCTATGTTAGAATAATAATATATACTCGTTAAAGTGCTTGAAAACTAACTTTGTGTAATTAATGAGTTTAAATTTTATCCGTGTATTTATTTTAAAGATTAAAGTATTAATGCAAATTATTTAATTTAAATCAACAGCTTGATTTCTGGCTCTTGAAATACTTTCCAGTACGTTGATGAACTTTCACTAGCTCAAGAGTCAGTCAAGTGTAGCGACAGGAAGTAGATAAAAGGTTCCAGGATATTTCAGATGAGAGGATGTTCAGACCACGGGAGCATTTCCCTCAAGGAGCATTCCTGCATATTTCCAAAGGGAAAATGACTAAGCAAAAGGTAATTTTCCCTAAAATGGGATTACGGCACACACCAACACGGAATTCTAAATTGTTTATTAAGCAATGTGTGAATGAAGGCGCGAACGTTAAGAGATAATAGAAGTTTTCTTAGAAGTCTTCGCTCTGATTTAGTCGTTTTAAGGTAATGTGGTTTACGTTTTAATATACCATATCTAGAAATAGGAATATTTCCTTAAATTTTCCTTCTCTTTCCCTTTATTTGGGAATTTATATGTAAATTTATACATTTTAAACTAAAAGAATGATATTTTATGAGAAAATAAATTAAATTTTTCTTCTTCTTCCCAGATAATAGCGTATTTTGAACGACCGTGATTTTGTGAACTCTCTTGTACCAACTATCCTTTCCATTGGTCTCGATATTTTGTTATTTTTATTGATTCTGGAGAGTCTTGTCTGTGAATTTCATGATAAGATCTCTGCATCTGGTTGAAGATCTTTCTCAATTTATTTTCCCGTGGACCTTCCCATGCATTCCACTGTACGTCTTTCCACACAATTTCTTCTTGGCCATATTTTTAGGTACTATAGTACGTAGTCTATTCTTTATATGGGACTAATTGGAGGATTGATGTTAGCTCTTTTGTCAGTCCAAGATACTCTCAGCCTTCGATTTAGCAATACATCTCAAAGGCATCTAATTTTTGGAGTTATACTTCTATAGGCGCGATTAAGAGGAATTTTTATTTTGCCACGTGCATGCGCACACAGACAGTATGGAGTTGGTTGCTAAATATTTCAAGTTATGTATGTATCAGCGTAAATAAGGTATGAAATATGTAGTTATTTATGAAACAGTTCGTAAAGTATGCTTTTTACGATCGCACGCAAATAAAAAAAATGTACAAATGTCTTCGTTACTGGAATTCATTTCTATTCCACAATTTTTAGAACATTGACATTTAAAAATTCTGACTTTTTCCAAACCACAAAACTGTCAAAACTTTTGTTGTAATTTATTACTCACATGTCGTCACCATGACAACGCGAGAGTTAAGGATATTTGATTATATGAAAGTGTGTTAAAAACAGTGCGAAAAATTAAATCCCATTTAAAATACATTGTTACTTCACGCACACTTTAAATCCTTCACGCACTGCTATATATAATGACAGTTTTCACAAACTAAAAACTGATACATAATATGAAATAGAGTAGATAAAGAATATATTAGTGTTTTTAATAAATATATTTATTATAATTTTGGTATCTTTTGATGTCTCTTCCTCGGGAGTAAGATATTAAGTATTATTAAAACGTTTTTATATTTATACTTCACTTGATCTATTTGTCACCGTGATTTGTAATTATGTCCGAGAAATCATGTAAACAGAGCGATAATGGGTCATTGGTAATGCATTCGACCACATATCGAGTGGTCCCGGGTTCAAATCCGGACGATTTATATTCCTTTTTTTTTTTTTTTTTTTTAATTTTTGGTATTGTTTTAACAAACATTTTTTGAAAGTGGTAAGTATATTAATATTTAAATAGAATATAAATAAACTGTTAAAAATAAATTTATTTCGTTGAAATCATATAATAATACAAGTATAACTTTTTACGTGGGTACAAATTACACCCTCATTCTTTTTTAATGTTCAATATTGGGATGAATAATAATACGAATATAGGAAATACCAGGCTTCTACCTTTTCGCATCTTGCTTGTTTTTAAGCCAGTAATTATTCTTCTTTTGATTTTTCCCTTGGTTTCTCATTAAAGAGCCGAGATAAGTGACAGTGTTAACCATTTAGATGTTATAAGATTTTCTGTTTATTTAAATTACATATTATTTAGGTTCAGTTGCTCGACTATCAATATTTTGGTTTTATATTTAATCCATAGATCGATTTCAAAACTTTTTCCTTGTTAGTTGTAGATTTCTTGTAATTCGTGTTTATATGCAGCGGTGCAGTAATGTATTCAGCATGCCGAAATTATTAATTATTTTTTTGGTGTCATTAATGGTGAAATCTGTTTCCTCCTAAAACATGTCTCATTCATAATCGACTTGCCGTATATGCATCGACATGCGGCACACGCAGACGAAACCTTTGGTAAAAGTCAATATAGGATTTGTGTATAATTCTCTGGCTTTTTCTACAATGTGTGCTATTTTTAAAATCTATTTACTAGTGCTTCTACCAATCACAAACCCCGCTTTATTTGTCGAAAGTTGTTGTAAGATGTAACATTTATAGTGGATGTGGTAGGTAAGATCTAGATTAAATGAACACCATGGTGTGATAATTTTTGCATATGTCTTTAGGACCTTTTTCTTATTTTCGGACCTTTTTTAGTATTGTACAAGACATCCTATTTCTTTGCCAGCTAGGATACTAACAGGCTAAGACCCATTGTTTCATGTGAAGCCATAGGTAACTCATCATGATCAGCAGTACATAATATATGCTAATCATCGTGATATTGGTTAGCAGCTTTCCAAAGTTTTATTGTTTTAACCAATTTTGACAAAATGTGCAAACATTGAATTATCCACGTCCGTCTGTCCGTTCACCTGTCTGTATGTCTGTCTGTCTGTCTGTCCATAAACTCAACTTCTCCGTCATTATACCAGTTAGAATGACAAATGAGGTGTCAAATGAAAGTTTTTAATCCAAGGATGGTACTAAAGCTGAGAAATTTGACCTAGGATTTCGGTTTTAGAAATGCGACCGGAAGTATTGTTTTAAAGTCACCAAAATAGTTTAAGTGATATATTATTCGACGCGCAACAAAAAATATATACTTCCGGTTTCATGGCTGTCTGTCCATCTGTCCCTCTGTCCGTCCGTCCACGAATACAACTCCGATATTCATACAGATAAAATGACAAATGAGGTATTCAATGAAAGCTTATAAGCCAATTATGGTATTAAAAATAAGAAATTTGAAATCAAACTTCCGGTTTTTGAGTTGACACCGCAAGTACTGTTTTAAAGTCACCGAAATAGTGTAAGCGGTTCGACGTGCCTTAGATAGATAAGAACAAGTGTATATGTTTTGGTTTTTACGTCATTTACGGCTATAATAGTCGAGGAAATGAAACTGAAAAAATTTGCAAAACCTCAGAATTTTTTCGTCCAGCATCGATTTGTACAAAAATTTGGGATTAGGCTCATCTCGCCCACTAGTTCATTTTCTATATTGAGCCGTTGTACGCTTTTGGTTTTTTAAGGGTGAAAACTACCCCTAAAAAAACTACTTGTAAAAAATTATAAAACAATATTTTAAACTTTAATATTGTCAACATTTGGTTCTTATTAGATACATAATGATTGTTTTATCCTTTAAAATATACTATCATAATATTTCAACCCTTAAAACCACCCTTGTTGGAGCTATATATAAAAATTACTTATCCTAAAAGAATAATCTCGGCTTGCATAGATTTACATAAAAATTTGGGATTAGGATCATCTTAACCCGTACTTCATATTCTATAACATGCTCAAGGGCGTCGATTATTTTTAGGGGTGTAAACTACCCCTTATTTTCAAAAATTATATAAAAACATTGTAAACTTTAACATGGGTAAAATTTGCTATTGATTGGCTAAAAATAATGATTGTTTTATGCTTTATGATATAATATCATAATATTTCAACCCTTAAAACCACCGTTAAGAACATTACAATTTTTATAAGTAGATAAATAGATTTAAACAGAAAAAAAAAATAGAATTAAAGAATTACAAAAACATTTATTTACACAAAAATACGAATTTACAAATATATATATATAAGTACAAATACAAATAGTTTTTAAGTTATCTTCCAGTCTACGAACCAGCTCTGTTGTATTATACATGCATTGAAAATGTTCCATAAGCCGGACTATTCGATTATTTCGAAAAAAAAAATTTTATAGACATAGCTCCTTCATTTTTGGCGATAAAAAGTTTTTTCAAATATGATTTTGTAGGATTTTTGAAGAACTATAAGACTGTTTAAAGTAAATTCCGTTAGATTACTTTTTAATTGGGGTGACTTTAGAGGGCTCGAATAAGGGGATGTTTGCTCGTAAATAGAGGATTTAAACGGCTATATCTCGCTAACTGTTCACTGCAATGAAAATCTATGCACAACATAATTTTAGTTAATAAAAAAGCTACAATTTAGTAGACTATAATTTTTTTGGTATCTCCAGTATTTTCGGAGATATTTTGAAGTAATGGTGAAAAATAGAATATTGCAAAAAATTAATTTTTGTTTAAACTCTAATTTTTCTAAAATTAGGCCTTTTACATAGGCCAAACTTCTTAGGAGTATTAACAATACAAATATACAAGGAATTACCGAAAGGTCAAGACCAATTTTTAATTAGGAGGGTAGTTAGGGGGTTATTTTCACTGATTTTTTCGTAGAGAAAAGCAGGTACCGAATTTTTTTTATCATAAGTCGCTCTATTTTCATGTTAGAAATTTTTTATTAATATTTTTTTAAAGGTTTAATTGTATACTTGAAATAGATAATTTAAGTTTTCCTCGAAAAATGCAAAGTTTTCCCGTTATTTGGCTTTGAATATTTCAAATTATGCATTTGACGAGAAACGCTTACTTTTAACATGCCGTATCTCGGTTTGTATTGGTCTTAAAGATATTATAGAAAAATAATTAAGTTTGTGTTACTAAAAGATACAATTTTGTTATCTGCAGTTTTTTTTTTGATAAAATGCATATTTTTCGAAGTATTCTCAAAAAACCCTATAAAAAAGTCGATTTTTTCGACGAAAAACTGTTACTTTCAAGCGCGAATAACTCGAAAAATATTAGTTTTACGAAGAAAATGTGACAAACATTTTTCCTTAGAATTACTTTTTACATCGATTTACATGGTTAAAATTTAATAAAAATTCCCACCCGCGAGATGGGGTGGCAACCACCCCCAAGGTTTTAGCGTACAGCGGCATGATATAAAAAATGATCCTTGGACTATTCCCTAACTTCTGTGAAAATTTCAAGTAAATCCATTGCGAGCCAAAATGCTTCATTTCCTCGACTATAAAATTCTAACCGGAGTGCCCTATTATAGTCGCAGAAATAGTACATGTAACACATCAATCGAAGAGTATTGAAAAGTCGAGTTTGAATCTGTAGTTCCGGTTTTGAAGTTATTTCTGTTTAAACAATTATGACCCAAAGTTTAGTAAAAATTACTCAAAATTAGTAAACTCGTATATCAATCGACGCAAAGTTACGCGAAGAATTCAAATATCGACTTCCAGTTCTACTTTCGATTACTTTGGGGTGAAAAGCTAATAATTAGTTGTGAAATCAGTCATAAATATCTTAGAGTAGGTAAAATAGGTTTGTTTGTTGTTCTTATGTCCAGTATAACCCTTACGACTGGAAACTCCTGTTCAGTTCAAGTAAAACTTAGGATAAACTCCAAAAGAGGTGAATGAATAGGTTACTAACTAGAGTTCTGACACAGCTTTACAAATATTATCTGATTTTGTAGTATCCACTTATACTATAATTAATTTACTAAATAAATCATTTGCTATATTGGTTTTATAAAAATTCCAATCACATAAAGTGCTCCAAATGGAACTCTGACGCTGTTTAACTCTATGGTATTTACCACTTACGATTATCAACCACTCCATTATTATGGAGAAGCAAAATATCATGACTGCGCAACCTGAGAGAATGGCACGGATGTACATCAAATGAACTTTTCAGAGAAGCCGTCTCTATAATTCGAATAGCTATTATGATTGCCGACCTCCGTCGCGGAGACGGCACTTGAAGAAGAAGATTAACCACTTTATTGTAATACGATAGCACATCTAGTAGTTAAATGATAGCACAGCAAATATGTAAAAATCATGAATGGGGTAAGTCAAGGTTGTATTTTGTCTCCTCTAACCTTATTCTCCAGTCTCGAGAAATATTTATCGAAGATTTGCACGAAACTGAAAAAGATAACAAATGACACTACATTATTTGAGTACAACCTAGAAGACCTACAAGTTCTTGTTAACAAAATCTCGTATTACAGTTAACAATATAGATTAAATATAAAGGTAAATAAAATAAAGCTCATGACAATTAGCAAGAAAAAGATAATAGCAGGTCAACATCAACATCAATGTCAACCAAATCCCAGTGAAACCACCAACACCAAGTACTCCGGTAGGTACCATAAAAATGACGATCGGACAAAAAACCAGGAGATAAAAGAACACATGGAAAACACTAAACCCAACTTTAACCAAGCACTTTTTAAGAGACACAACCTCTCTCTGGTTATAAAAGTAAGAATGTGGCGATGATATGTCTTCCCTATCCTTTTTATTCTTTTTTATGACTGTTGAATCATGGACGTTGAATCAAGACATGTGCAGAATATTGTAAGTATTTGAGAAGTCACAAATGACGAGGTCCGAAGACGAATGAAGATGAACCGACAAGTACCAACAAATCTCGAAAGTTACAATATTTCGGATATATGATATTAAATATAATAAATATCTCTCTCTTCAATCCCGACCCCCCGGACGGAGTGTAGTGGTCGACGTGATGTCGTGTATTGTCCGTCTCCAAAAATTTCTGTCTCTGGTCATTTCTTTTAACTCATGCAGAGGTCTTTTGCATATTTCCGTAATTTGTTCGATCCATCTTGTTGGGGATCTTCCTCGCGATCTTCGGCCTTCCACCTTTCCTTGTATAATGAGTCTTTCCATGTTTTCTGTATTTGATCTCATAACATGTCCAAAGTATTTTAATCGTTGGAAATGGACTTTACTGGAGAGTCGTTGGCTAACTTTTAGCTCTCTTAAAATTGAATTATTTGTTCTATGGTAGGTCCAAGGAATTTGTAGCATTCGTTTCCAACAGAACATTTCAGTGGCGTCTATCTTTCTTTTTCCGAATTTCTCAGGGTCCAAGATTCACATCCGTAGGTCAGTATTGGCAATATTAAGCAGTTGATCAACCTCATCTTTAACGCTCTTGAAATTTGACAGTCCTTCTATATTGTGGTAATTTTTGCTGTGGCGGCTTTTGCTAGCTCACATCTACGTTTTATATCTTCTTGTAGTGACCCTTTGTTTGTGATTAATGATCCCAGATGTAAGTATGAGCTCACAACCTCAACCGATCAATTGTGGTTATGTGTGGATGATTGTTTGGTAGTCTATCCACTATCATGATCTTTGTCTTTGATATGTTTAATTGCAGACCAAATATTTGACTTTCGTTTTCAACCAGTCGTATAAGATCAATCAGCTCTGCTTGACTATTTTTAAGGAGGGCTGTGTCATTTGCGAAACGTAGGTTATTTACTTTATGGACCATTTATTGAGATACCTTTTTCTCATCCTTCAAGTGCTCTTCTCATAATATTATGCTCTCCATATAGGTATATTGAATAATTGTGGAGATAGTATACATCCCTCTCTGACACCCCGTTCTAGATGAAATTCGTTTGAAAGGTGTCAAGCACATTAACTGATCCAGAAGTGTGTTTGTATAGTTCAGTTATAAGCGAAATAAGGTGTTGGGGTACGCCTACTTCTTTCAGTATTCGCCATAAGTGTCTCCACTTGACTCTGTCGAACGCCTTACGATAATCTATAAAGCAATATGTACAGTGGAATATTGAATTCCCTAGATTTTTCGATTATCTGTCTTATATTCAACATATGTTCTCGAGTACCTATACCGTTGGTAAATCCAGTTTGCTCTTGTGGAATTTCTCTTTGAAGGAATGTTTTTAGTCTATCATTTATTATATGTAGCATTATTTTACTGGCATGTGATATAAGAGAAATAGTTCTATAATTGTCGCATTTATGGAAGCTGGCTTTTTTATGAATTGCTGTTATTGTAGATTTTGTACAGTCTTCAGGCCATTGTTTAGAATGCCATATTTGGTTACAGAGTAGATGAAGTAATTTTACGCCAGTTTCTTCTGTGGCTTTCAGCATTTCTGCTGTTATCATATCTGGACCTGGTGCTTTATTATATTTGAACTTAATGATCGCGAGTTTTACTTCATTTTCAAGTATATCAGGTTCTTCTTCTACCTCTTCAGAGATATGGTTAATAGGCTCTTGGCGTTGATCATCTTTATATAGGTCCCTTCAATATGATCTCCATGTCTCTGCTATATATTCTCTGTTTGTTCTCAGAGTTCCACTGTTGTCTTCAATGGCCCAAGGTCTGGCTTTGAAGTCTCTTGTTAAGAAGCGTATTTTTCTAAATAGATCTGTCGGCTGGTTATTCTGATCATGTCTCTCGAATAATAAATATATCCGAAGTATATTATATTATAATTGGAGAGCGAGGTGAAGAAGAACAAGATCATCCCAATATTTTACATTAAATATCACTGATCAAAAGTAATCGGGTAAACAAAAAAATGACAGACATAAAACTGCCATTATTCAATGTATCAAAGTCCTCAAAGGCTATAACGGGATCAGATGGCCAAAATTGCACCAGGCTCGATTCAGTTTTGGGTTTAGCCATTTTCAAACACACTCAAAATTTTCAAGTTTCTAGGTGCTTCTGGGGGTCCGCTATGGAAGAAACGTGTTTTTTGGAAATCTGGCGCTGTATTACCGCAAAAAATCTAAAAAAACAGCGAACCTTACGGAAAAATCTGATAAAAATAGTGTTTGATAAAATATACAAAATAGAACAAAAATTAGACCTCCAGATATGCCAAAAAAAACTTACACGCTTTTTTCCAAAAAAACAATAAAAATTTGTTATGAGGTTATGTACACTCAACCTAGGGATCTATAAAAAATAGACATGTTTGGTAAAACTCTGAAACTATGCCTATGAACTGAATCGAGCCTGGTGCAATTTTGACCATTTTATCCCGCTATAGCCTTTGCCCGCCATGTCTAGAAATTTTTATTCAAAAGATATTGGAAAAATAATAAAACAAAATAGTTATTTTCCTAACAAGTGCAAAAAGTCGTACTTTTCCGCAAGCGACTGCAGTTTGCCGAACGACGCCAAGCGGGAGTTGAAATACACAAATTAATTCTTTGACAAGGTTGTCAAATCCCAACTTTCAATATAATGGGTTACCACGACGACGATATTGGTTTTCATGACGACGATTCAAAACCGTTATAATTGTCTACTGATCTGACTTTTAAATATTATGTCAAAATAATTTTATTTCTAGAGCTCTTATCTTATATTAAGAGCTCTAAAATTATCGAATTTTCCCCGAGTGACACTTTGACAGTTTTAGTTTCACGACCCGAAGGAGAGTGAAATTATGTCAAAGTGGCACTAGGGCAAAAATTCGATAATATCTTTAGAGATCAAGTGCAATTTGTTGCGATTATTTCATGAATAAAACTGTTCAAAACCAAAATTTTAATGTAATTTTTTTATGCAAATACAAATTAGTACAATTAAACACAGAGTTGTTATAAATATTTGACGGTTGAAAGTCATCACTTTTATAATTTTTAAAACATTAATTGCCATTAATGTCCCTGAATGTATTTTTTCGTAGCAACGAAGGGCATCTGATATAATATACTTGACGACGGGCTATTATCAAGAATTATCGGGTATAATATCACAAGAGTGTGAGAATAAATTGAAAATAATGCGACAGTTTTTCGAAAATTTGTTGTCTGGCAATAGACACGAGAGCCCGCAGGGCTCTCGTGTCTATTGCCCAGTGACAACAAATTTGAGTAAAAATGAAGCATTATTTTCTTATTTATTCTTACTGTCGTGTGATATTTGTAAGATTATTTTTTAATACGTATATTATTGATATTTTCTTAAATGTGACAGTTGTCAAAATTAGGAAACTGGTTGCCGTTAAACAGAAACAATCTACTTAAAAAATTATATCGGTAATTTTCTACAGTAGATAATTCTCAGTATAATTTTAATCTGATTTGACAGAATTAAACAAGTGATCAAATATCTTACTATACGATTGGAAGTTAAAATCATTAAAAAATAATCAGTTTAATTTTTATTTCTGTAGCTTTCTATTGGTCAGAATCTCCTATGAATGAAATAATCGCGCTAATTTCATTAAAACATGAACACAATAAGATAAATTTGAAGTAAATTAGTAAATAGTACCTAAATATTAGTTTATTGCTTGTATTATAATATATTACAATGCCATATTACAAGGAATTTTACTTTCCCGCACGCCGTGCGGGAAAATTTACTTTCACGCACGCCGTGCTGGAAAGTGCAACTTTCGGAAACTAAATGCGTGCGTGAAAGTGGCTCTTTTAGCACGCCCGTAGAAAAATTGTAATTCAGTATAATACAGCCTAAAATATCTACGAAAATTTTTTGTTAAAATAAAATAAATTAGGGTTGAAAAACAAATAAAATTTTTAGTTACTTAAAAAAAGTACGCTGCTTTTGCGATATTTTATTTACTTACTATTTATATTTGGAATTATTTTTAAACACTCTTTATTTTTAATCAATTTTTTGTTGTCACAGTGAATTATTTTGCTGTATAGCTCTCGTTTTTAAGATTATCCCATTATAATATTATTTGTTATCTTATCATCCATCCTGTTTGCTCCTGGACTGATCCCAAAATTACAATTTACGTTTTCTGACTGAGTTGTTAATGGAAATTAAATTGAACACACCTTTATATATAAAAAAAAAATAGAAACTTCGTTTTATAGATTGCAACGTGGCAGGTAACAAAAGTCAAGAAATCCTTAGTTTCTCTGTAAAAGAAAGCAAATAAGTTTTTCCTTTAGACCACGACATGTGTCGGATTATATTTTTCCGCATCGGGAAGTGGCAGATCGAAGACCGAAACATGTGGTGTGAAAGAAGGATAAACTTTAATAGGACAAAGGCGATACTCGTGTCGTCTGGAGGTTGGTACGCCGCCCAGACTAATTAGAATTAGAAAAATTGTTTTTCTACGACCACTATTCAAAGTGCACTTTTCTGCACGGTTTTATGTTAGCAAACTTGATATTTTCTCACAGTATAAGATATTTGACATTAGTGTGCAGAAAAGTGACGTTTCTGTGCCGCAAAGTGACGTTTCTGTGCCGCAAAGTTCTTTTCTGCACAGTTGACTACCTCATTCTGAGTAACGTTATATTCTGTTTACATCCGTGGACTACCGCATTCTGAGTAACGTTATATTCTGTTTACATCCGTGGTTAAACTTTAGACAAATATATAACCTATAAGAAAATTATTATATTTAACTATAGCATAGAAACTAAATTATGGATGTTACAACTGTTTTATTTTACAATTTTATTTTTATTAAACATTTTATAATCATCAAATAACCAATAAGGATTTAGCAACCTGTGCAAGAGACGTCGAATGAAGTAGGTTTTGTGTAAATCCGTGACTGTATAAATATAATGTCAATAATGTGTAATAATTGTTTAAATTTAAAAAAATTAAGGCAGTGCATTAATTTTTTAACTGATTTCTGTGCAATTTATTTAGGTATAAGGAATTTAAATTGATTAGTAGGTATTAATTAAATACAGTTTAAAATTTATCACATAGGTACCTATTATAATTAATCGTCGTTTGGAAATTGTGATTTTTATTTTATGGAAAATCTGTGCTTGTAGAAAAAGTATAGTGTGAAACACGTGCAGAAAGATAATTTCTCACTCATTTGAATTGCGGCACTCGCTTGCGCTCGTACCGCAACTTTTCAAACTCGTGAGAAATTAGTATCTTTCTGCACTTGTTGCACAATATACTATTCTGGATAACAGAATTATTTAAAAATATTGTTCATGAAACAGTTCGTGAAGTATGCTCTTTGCAAACGCACGTGATATTTAGAGCACGAGCGATATAGGAGCGAGTGTTATACATCGCTTAGGTTAGCAAAAATACTTCACGCACAGTTTCATACAATATTTTATCTACGATAAAGAAATAAAAAAACTGTAACTTCGTCACTAGAATTCATTTCTATTCTACAATTTATAGAACTTTGACATTTAAAAAGAATTCTAACTTCTTTCAAACCACAAACCTCTCAAAACTTTTGTTGTAATTTATTGCTCAAATGCCATCACCATGACAACGCGAGTTAAGGATATTTGATTATAACGACAGAGATAGCTATACAGTGCATGTCTATTCTTAATTCAGATATACTTTCCATTTTACCTCACATTCGCAGTGTACGTCAACTTAACAAGAAAAGTTAGGTTATGTAGAGATGTTGGTGGTGGACATAAATATACAGCATATTGTTTTATTTTATTTATTATTGTTTTGTTAATTCTTTTTATTTTTGATTAAAGTTCTGTGTTAAAGGTTTTGACTGAATTTTTATGTTTTATAATGTTAATCAAAATTAATTGATAAACCAATGATATAAATTTAGATTAAAACAAGACATAGGTGAGTAATTTTTTGCACGGCTAGTTTTGGTCCCAATAATTGTGGATCGCTCGTTATGAAAGTGTGCGAAAAAGTAAACCCCATTTAAAATACATTGTTACTTCACGCACACTTTAAATCCTTCACGCACTGCTACCTATAATGACAGTTTTCACAAACTAAAAACGTATGCATAATATGAGATAGAGTAGGTAACAGTTATTTATGAAACAATTTATTATAGTATAGTTGATCCAAAAGATGGCATAACACAGACATCCAAAGTGAAAGTTATCCTTTAACACCAAATTGTTCTATATGGTCCAAACAATGTCCAGAAAAAAGTCACACCATTTTGAACGTCGGGTTTTGGGGGGAGAGGGGGGAGAAATCGATAAATTCGTAGTTTTTTTAGTTTTGCGCCAATATTTCTAAAACTATGCGGTTTAGCATGAACAACCCTCTATACAAAATTGTTCTACATTAAATTTGAAATAAAAAAAGTCCCTATGCATAATCTTTCTAAAATGAATGGTTCCAAAGTTACGGAGGTAGTATATTATAACTGGTCCAAAAAAAGGCCTAACTCAAACATCCAAAGTAAAAGTTTTCATCCAACACCAAAATGTTCTATATGGTCCACATATTGTTCAGTAGAAAGTTACACCATTTTGAGCGTCCGGTTTGGGAGGGAGATGGGAGAGAAGCCGGTAAATTAGTAGTTTTTTTAAGTTTTTCGTCAATATTTCTAAAACTGTGCTTTAGCGTAAACAATGTTATATACAAAAATGTTTTACATGAAATTTAAAACAAAAAATATTTGATACATAATTGTTATAAAATCAACGGTTCCAGAGTAACGGAGGGTGAAAAGTCGAGGTTTTCGATACTTTTTATATTTTTTGGAGAATATTTATGATAATATTATAACTATACCAAAAACCGAGACATCCAAAGTGAAAGTTATCCTCCAACACCAAATTGTTCTATATGGTCCACATAATGTTCAGAAAAAAGTCACATTTTGAGCGTCGGGTTTGGGTGGGAGAGGGGGGGGGGAGGAATCGGTAAATATAAAAAGATGAAGAGAAGTATCCATATTTACTCAAATGTGGTCTCGAGGTAAACCAATTACAAAAAACTCGAAGATGTACCACAAGGTTATTTATTATTGTTAAAAAACATATAAAAGGACGCGTTTCGGCTTTACACAAACCATCATCAGCTTAAATACAGGACAAAAAACAACGGACTGACATACAATGTAAAAATATCCAACGTTACACTTGAGAATAAAGTAAATGGTGACAACGCCCACCCCAGTTTAGGAACTTACCAGAAAAACAGGAAGGAGGAAGAATCAGCTAGTTTACATTATAAAATATAGAGATGTACACATTTCTTCATTAATAATTAGCTGTTAATAGCATTTTACAATACAATAATAACAAAATGCTATTAATAGCTAATTATTAATGAAGAAATGTGTACATCTCTATATTTTATAATGTAAACTAGCTGATTCTTCCTCCTTCCTGTTTTTTTGGTAAGTTCCTAAACTGAGGTGGGCGTTGTCACCATTTACTTTATTCTCATGTGTAACGTTGGATATTTTTACATTGTAGGTCAGTCCGTTGTTTTTTGTCCTGTATTTAAGCTGATGATGGCTTGTGTAAAGCCGAAATGCGTCCTTTTATATGTTTTTTAACAATAATAAATAACCTTGTGGTACATCTTCGAGTTTTTTGTAATTGGTTTAAATATAAAAAGTATCGAAAACCTCTATTTTTCATCCTCCGTAACTGTGGAACCGTTAATTCTATAACAATTATGTATAGAACCTTTTTTGTTTTAAATTATATGTAGAAGATTCTTATATAGAATATTCCTTACGCTAAAGCATAGTTTTAGAAATATTGACGAAAAACTTAAAAAAAACTATTAATTTACCGACTTCTCCCCCATCTCCCCCCAAACCGGACGCTCAAAATGGTGTAACTTTTTACTGAACAATATGTGGACCATATAGAACAATTTGGTGTTGAAGGAAAACTTTTACTTTGGATGTCTGGGTTAGGCCTTTTTTGGACCAATTATATTATACTACCTCCGTAACTTTGGAACCGTTCATTTTAGAAGGGTTATGCATAAAGCCTTTTTTATTTCAAATTTAATGTAGAACAATTTTGTCTAGAAGGTTGTTCATGCTAAACCGCTTAGTTTTAGAAATATTGACGAAAAACCTAAAAAAACTACGAATTTGCAGATTTCTCCCCCCTCTCCCCCCCCCCCCAAACCCGACGCTCAAAATGGTGTGACTTTTTTCTGAACATTATGTGGACCATATAGAACAATTTGGTGTTGGAGGATAACTTTCACTTTGGATGTCTGGGTTTGGGTCTAACTATACCATACTAATTCGAGAAGTATCCTTTTTGCAAACGCACGCGATATTTAGAGCACGAGCGACCGCGTAGCAAGTGCTATACATGCCTCAGTTCGCAAAAAGTACTTCACGCACAGTTTCATACAATATTTTATCTACTCTACCATAAACATATAAAAAAACTATAACTGTTCGTCACTGGAATTCATTTCTATCCTACAATTTTTAGAACTTTGACATTTAAAAATCCTAACTAATTTCAAACCAAAAAACTGCCAAAACTTTTGTCGTAATTTATTGCTCATTATGTCATCACCATGGCAACGCGAAATTTAAGGATATTTGATTATATGAAAGTGTGTTAAAAACAGTGCGAAAAAGTAAGTCCCATTTAAAATACATTGTTACTTCACGCACACTTTAAACATAGTCCAGAAAGCGACTGCGCATCCGCTAGGAAAAATATTCCGATTCAGATTTTTTTGCACAATCTTAATCAAAAAGAACCCCTTTTAACAAGTTTGTATGTTGCAGGACCAAAAGTAAGTCAAAAATTTTTTTAAACGTTTTTTTTTGTTTTTTTCCTAAAATTATTTTTCTTGCATGGAACAAAGTTTTTTTAGGTTTTTTTGATCATTCCAAACAGAAAAGTTCTTTAGTGACTTTTCTCTAAAGTTGTTAGTTTTTGACATATAAGCGATTAAAAATTGAAAAATTGCAAAATCGGTAATTTTTAGCCTTCAAAAACTATGTGAAAAACTTAAAATTTGGATGTTGCCAAGGTAGGTAGATATTCTTTAAACATCGGTTGATGAAATCCCGAAGAGTTTTTTGCAATACATTATTCAAAACTCCTTTGCTTTTTAATTCCTAATCACGCGTGCGCGACACTATTTTCCACCGTTGCATGTGTATACAGTATGGTGCAAATGGAAGGAATAAATTCGTTATTTCGTAAACCGGCGTCTTTAACCCGGCATTAGTCGCTAGGTAGGTTGTTACGCGAGTGCTCGCGCGTGAGATTTTCTCTCACATATCCAACTTTTGCCTTTCTTTACAAAATTTTACAAAAAAGATAAGGTTTCATCAACCATAAAGCCATTTGCTTTAAAAAAACACGACATTCTTTTGTTTTATTATTATTATCTTTATATAAAATGTGACTACTGATACCCCCAATATTTAACATTGAAAAATATATGGTAAGTGACCATCTACAACTAACCCGTGAAACAGAATATAGGATTTTCATATCATTGACCACATCCACGGCGTCTTTTATTACATCATAAAAGGATATTATTTTAGGTTTTAAGGGGAAAAATAAAATTAATTTTTATACATAGTTGGTGACGCCGGTGGTCGCTCGATGAGAGAATCTCTCACATGAAGCGCACTGACTCAACAATATGGTGATACTAAGTAAACTGAGTCACTATCTGAGCGGACGAGTCTATTAGATTGTCGGAGGAGAATAGTTAGGAGACTAGAAGGAACTACAGCGCATATAATTTCCCAGAAAAAAAGTTGTGCGCAATTTTCTGAAACCGTGAGAGAAAATCTCATATAGCGACCACTGGTGGGTTAAGGAAAAAACCCGAAACAGGTCGATTTTTATTTTTAAGTTATGCTATTGTGGCATATATGGTATACTAGTGACGTCATCCGTCTGGGCGTGATGACGTAATCGATGATTTTTTTAAATGAGAATAGGGTCGTGTGGTAGCTCATTTGAAAGGTTCTTCAATTATCTATTCAGTAATGTAAACATTTACATAATTATTTACACAGGGTGTCCAAAAAATTTTTATTAATTTAAATTATTTGACAAAAAAAGAAGTAGAAGGACACCCTGTATAAATAATTATATAAATGTTTATATTACTGAATGGAGAACTGAAGAACCTTTCAAATGAGCTGGCACACGACCCGTATTCTCTTTTAAAAAAATCATTGATTACGTCATCACGCCCAGATGGATGCGTCACTAGTATACCATATATGCCACAATATCATAACTTTTAAAATAAAAATCTACCGATTTCGGGATTTTTCCTTAAAGTCACCGGTTTACGAAATAACGAGTTTATTCCTTTCATTTGCCCCATACTGTCGGCGGAAAATAGTGTCGCGCACGCTTGATTATCAATTAAAAAACAAAGAAATTTTGAATATTATATTGCAAAAAACTCTTCTAATTTTATCAATCGAAGTTTAAAAAATATCTAAATATCTTGGTAACATTCAAATTTTCAGTTTTTCACATAATTTTTGAGGGTTTAAAATGGCCAATTTCGCAATTTTTCAATTTTTAATCGCTTATATATCATAAACTATCAACTTTAGGGAAATGTCGCTAAAGACCTTTTCTATTTGGAATGATCCAAAAAACCTAAAAAAATTTGTTCCATGCAAAAAAAAATAATTTTAGGAAAAAACCAAAAAAAAAACGTTTAAAATTTTTTTGACCCATTTATGTCCTGGCAACATGCAAATTTGTTAAAAGGGATCCTTTTTGAGTAATATTGTGCAAAAAATCCGAATCGGAATATTTTCCTAGCGGATGCGCAGTGGCTTTCTGGACTAACACTTCACGCACTGCTATCTATAATGACAGTTTTCACAAACTAAAAACTTACACATAATAGAGTAGATAAAATATATTTAAGTGTAATATGTCACACCTTAAAGTGTACACTAGAAAAAGTGAAAAACTTTCTACTGTGTAGATTTACGAACTTTTTAGGAGTAGCTACCTCTAAGCAGATTTCTTAATTCTTTATTTGCTACTGTTTATTTTATATTTTAAAGTAGAGCAGTAGGAAAATCGTGAGTTGGTTGTCCTCAATATTTCCGTGGAGAAGACGAGTCTTTTTTCGTGACTTTCTGCGTGATTTTGAATTTTTCTGTCGTCGGACCCCATTCATAGATTCTTGTGGAGGCCCTCATTTCGGATGTACCAGGGTGCGTTTACTATGTCCCTTAATACTTACTTTTGAAAAATTTGTATTATATTTTTAAGTTAGTCTTTTTTGTACACCCCATGGTTGGATACCATACGTCATTACTGGTTTTATAACTTGTTTGTAAATTAGTATCTTGTTGTTGTTCTGAAGCTATTTCCTTGTGACATTTTTAAGATTAACTATTTAGATGGGAAATAAGCCACAATTAATTTAAAAAAATAATTTTATTAACGTTTCGATGCCCAAATCGGGTGCCGTTTGTTGTCAAAATACAAAATACTAATAACTTGAACAAAAATGTTGTTGCTAGGTAAAAAAATTCTTCTAATAGTTTATTTAATCTGACTCATTTATATTGGCAATTCAGACGTATATTATATATTTTAAAGTAGAAGGCTTTAAATTGATATCGATAAATATTTATGAATTGCGTTCCTGGGACGACTTTAATAAAAGATAGTTCATTCGATTACATGAAATCAATCCCAACTCAAGAAGATCCGTCACAAAAAATCATAGCATGTGATCTGTCTTAAAAAAGGAAACCAAATGCAACGATGACAGTAAAATTCTCGCGTTAGAGATTCCATAGTAAATCACGAGGGAAAACCAGGAAAAAACCTCGTGATACTATCCCGACATCGTAAGTATTTGGTCTTACATTTAATTTACTTTCAAAAACTAATACCAAATTCTGACTTTAATATGTTTAAATTGAAGAATACAGGAGAAAACAAGGAATGCCACATTTTATACATATTGAGATAAACACCAATAAATGTTCAATACTTACCTAAAAACTACTTAGGAGTTTCTTAGCAGAATTCTAGCCATTCTTATTCTATAATCTTAATCTATATTAATTTATTAATTTAATAATGCACCAAAAAGTTGCTAACATTCCTTATTATTGTCCAGTGGCGTGCGTACAATCCTGGTCCTTCGACTAGATACAAAAGCTTAGAAAATTTATATAGACTGATCTTTCTATTTACTGTTCTGAATCGATATCCTATTCGATAGTACTCATTTTTTTGCTACCACATGGCGAGAAAAGCTAAAATTAATGAAAACGTGACATTCCTTGTTTTTCCTCTGTACTTACTTTTCAATTATAAATAATATTAATAATACATAGATATACAATAAGTAATACTAAAATATAAAATATGTACTAACTCGACATGTTATTGACTTACTACTCTTCCTCTTTTAGTATGGGTAACCACATCCTGGTACATTCTACCGAGAAATTTTCATCACAATTGGTTTCATTTAGCATAATTAGAGCCGCTTCTTTGATTTTTTTCTTTTTACTATCTGATTCTTTCAGGACCCTACTTGAATCTCTACACTGATTTTCCAAGGATATTCTTGAGTTGGGATTGATTTCATGTAGTCGAATGAACTATCTTCTAGTAAAGTCGTCCCAGGAACGCAACTCATAAATATTGGCGATATCATTTTAAAGTCTTCAACTTTAAAATGTATAATGTACGTCTGAATTGCCAATATAAATGGGTCAGATTAAATAAATTATTAGAAGAATTTTTTTACTTTGCAACAACATTTTTGTTTAATTTAGTAGTTTTTTGTATTTTGACAACGGTACCCGATTTGGGCGTCGAAACGTTAATAAAATTATTTTTTCAATTTAATTGTGGCTTATTTCCCATCTAACTAGTTAATCATAGTATCCTGTTATAAGTTGATAACCCTTAGTATCTTCCCAGGAGCCAGTGCAATTTTTTTATATTTTATATTTAGCTATTCTTTCTTTTCCTTTACATGTGCTTTCCAGCGACGCTTGGTGTCTAGTGTTAAGCCCAGGTATTTAGCTCTGTTGGCATAAGGAACGTCTTGTCCATTAATTTTTATTGTTGCGTATAGCATTTTTCTTTAGTGAAATCAACATGTCCTGATTTGCTTGTATTCAATTTCTTTATTATCTTTCACGTGTTAATTTAATTTTTGAAATGTTTCATCGCATTGTGTAGTTTATTGGCTTTTTCTACATAATCTTTATAGGTCTGGATCCCGCGTATGAAAAAAAAAGTTGATTAGTAGCCAGCTGAAAATGTGTTAATAGCTTAAGGGTCTCTAATCGGACAAACTTTGATATATGGGAACACTGGAACAGGGGAAGTTTTAATTGCGGAACAGGTTAAAAATTTGTAACGGTCAGACCACGAAAACGGCACATTTATTTTGTCCGACAGAACAGACTTAAACTCTCCGAACAGAGATTAAACTCTCATGCAAAAATCAGACTGCTATTTATAACCAAATGGGCGTTTTAATGAGTGGAACATGTAGAATATGTCAAATAACAGGAATTATGACAGGTGATAAATAGCAGTATGATTTTTGCATGAGAGTTTAATCTCTGTTCTGAGAGATTAAGTCTATTCTGTCGGACAAAATAAATGTGCCGTTTTCGTGGTCTGACCGTTCCAAATTTTTAACCTGTTCCACAATTAAAACAGCCCCTGTTCCAGTGTTCCCATATATCAAAATTTATCCGACTAGACACCCTTAAGCTATTAACAAATTTTCAGCTTGCTATTAATCAACTTTTTTTTCACACGCGGGATCCAGACCTATTACCTACTGCTAATATGGAGTGTCGTCGGTAAAGGAAGCTAATAAAACAGTAGTTATCGGATTCTGGTAGATCACAAGTATCAAGGAGAGATAGGACCGGGCCCAAGATGCTCTCGTGTGGGACTCAGGCTTTTTTGTCTTTAAGATCAGAATAAACATCATCTTGCTTGATTCTGATATGTCTATCAGCTAAGTACGATTTAATTATATCTGTGGATTATTTAAAAAAAATAGTATCTAATTTATGAAATAGTCCTTCATGCTAAACCCCGTCAAATGCTTGGGGAACATCTAAGAATATAGCTGAACGAAATTTTCTCTCCTATAGACCATTTTCTATAATATTGGTGACTCTATGGACTTGGTCTATAATGGAGTGTTTCTGTCTAAAGCTAAACTGATGATTTGGAATTTATTTTTTGTTTACAACAGTTTTCAAATTTAAAATTTGTAAAATATTTTAAACATTGTGGGTTAATTTAATAAGCTAAATCTTTCTAGTCCTATATATTCAAAAGCAATACTATTCAAAAATCATCTGATTAAAATATTCTATGAATATTTTAAGCAAAGGGCTCTTGAAATTTACTGTGAAAAGTGTGATATATCTTAGATAAGTGCTATTATATCTAAATTCCATTAAAAATATTTGAAGATATGTAGTATAATTTAGTATTCTTTTGTCATTGTTTATTTTATTGATTAATTGTTTTGTCATTCAAATTAATTCTACTGTCAAGTTTTATGTGAATAAAAGCCTAATTTTGTAAAAGGCATTTTTACTACAATTTTATTCACATAAATATACCAAATATACAATGGAGAAGTACTTTAGACTTAGACCTGATAAACTAGAGGCTAATCCAAACTCCCAAACTGCCGCCAAAGAATTTAAACACTGGTACGAAACATTTAAGAATTTTTTGGAAAGCAATAAATCTACAGAAAAATCGCTAGAAGATAAAGACAAGTACATGCTTTTAATCAATTTTGTCTCACATTCAGTATATGATTACATAAGCGAAGCAAAAACATACATTTCTGCTATCAAAATTTTGGAAGAATTGTACATTAAACCTACAAATGAGATTTACGCAAGACATATTCTAGCTACAAGAAAACAACAAATAAACGAATCTATAGATCAGTATGCTCAACAGTTAAAGCTTTTGGCTAAAAATTGTAATTTTAAAGCAGTTTCTTCAGAAGAAAATAAAAATGACTATATTCGTGATGCTTTTAGTAATGGTCTCGTTCAATCTAATATACGTCAAAGATTACTAGAGTTTAGTTCTTTATCTTTGGACGAAGCATTATCTAAATCTAGATCTTTAGAAGATTCTCAAAAACAATCTGATACATATCATGCAGCATTAAATAATATAGCATCTTGTAGTCATCCAAATTCAGAACAAACTACTTTAGCTTCTGTTCAAACAAAACCTGGTCAGACTTGTTATTTTTGTGGACATCCAAGACATCCTCGATCTGTATGTCCAGCAAGGCCTGCGATTTGCCAAAACTGTCATAAAATTGGACATTGGTTTAAAATGTGCATGCAATCAAAGAAAAGTCAAACGAGATCAACTTATGCATCTACAATGGTAATCGCTTCTTCAATGGAAACACCTCAATCGCTTTCAAAATGTATAGCCAAAGTAACAGTTAACCAAATTGATGCCAACGCTTTAATAGACACTGGAAGCTCAGATACTTTTTTAGATCATGAATTCGCTATTGAAAATAAGCTTAAAATTTTTCCAATACAAGGGGTCTAAGTTTCTATGGCATCTATGTCATTCTCAGCTAATATTCAAGGCTATTGTTTAATAAACATTCAGGTTGATAAAGAAAAATATGATCAAACAAAAGTTTTAGTTTTATCCAATCTTTGTACAGATGTGATTTTGGGTCAAGATATTATGAAACAACATGAAAGCTTAGAAGTTAAATTTGGAGGACCAAGAAGACCTCTTAAGATATGCTGTCTTACTGAAGCAAAAATTAAGCCACCTTCGTTGTTTGCCAATTTAACAGAAAATTGTCACCCTATTGCTACTAAATCTCGCAGACATTCACAGGAAGATGAAGAATTTATTAAACAAGAAATAAAACGTCTCCTTAAAGAAGAAATTATCGAAGAAAGTAAATCACCTTGGAGGGCCCAAGTGTTGGTAACTAAAAACGAAAATCATAAACGTCGGATGGTAGTTGATTACTCTCAAACAATAAATAGATTCACATTACTTGATGCTTATCCGTTGCCGAATATTGATTCACTGGTGTCTAAGATAGCAAAATATAAAATTTTTAGCTCAATTGATTTAAAATACGCATATCATCAAATACCAATTTACGAATCTGACAAACCATTTACAGCTTTCGAGGCAAGTGGAGGCCTTTACCAATTCCGTCGTATTCCTTTTGGAGTTACCAATGGAGTATCATGTTTTCAGAGAGCCATTGATTCTATCATAAAAAAAGAAAATCTACAAGGTGTTTACGCTTATTTAGATGGTGTAACAGTTGGTGGTGAGGATCAAGATAGACATGATTTAAATTTACAGAACTTTTTAAATGCTGTTAAAAAATATGGGTTAACTTTAAATCAAAATAAATGTTACTACAATCAAAAAATTATAAATATTTTGGGATATACAATAGAAAACTCTACAATGAAACCTGATCCAGACAGATTGAAGCCTCTACTAAATTTACCAGTTCCGAATGATTCTAAAAGTCTTCAGAGGGCACTTGGAATGTTTTCACATTACTCAAAATGGGTTAATAATTTTTCAGCAAAAATTAGAGGTCTTATAGATTGCAAGAAATTTCCATTAGGTCCTGACTTGGTATTTGCTTTTGAGGAGTTGAGAACTGGTATAGCTAATGCACTTCTATGGACAATTGATGAAAAAGAAATTCTCATTGTTGAAACTGATGCTTCTGAATTTGCTATTGCTGCCACTCTGAGTCAATCTGGAAGACCCGTTGCTTTTTTCTCACGTACCCTTACAGATTCTGAACGAAAACATTCTGCAATTGAAAAAGAAGCATATGCTTGCGTTGAAGCATTGAAAAAATGGAGACACTATCTTTTAGGAAGACAATTCAAACTAATCACAGATCAGAAATCAGTTTCGTTCATGTTTAATACAAACCATACAAGTAAAATCAAAAATGAAAAAATTTTGCGTTGGCGTTTGGAGCTTTCTTGTTTTAAATATGATATTATCTATCGTCCAGGAAAGGCTAATGATGCAGCTGATGCACTATCAAGAATATGCAATAATATAAATAATACAAGCAAGTTATATCAATTACATTCTGATTTATCGCATCCTGGGATTACTCGTATGCACCATTTTGTAAAAATTCGAAATTTACCTTATTCTTTAGATGAAATTAAACACGTAATTACCTCTTGTCCAATCTGTGCAGAAATTAAACCCAGATTTTATAAGAAACAAGATGATACACATTTAATTAAATCAACAGCTCCGTTCGAAAGATTGAATATTGACTTTAAAGGTCCAATACCCGGTTCTTCTAGAAATTCTTATATGCTTACAATCATTGATGAATTTTCAAGATTTCCATGGGCTTTTCCATGCTCAGATACATCTAGTCAGACAGTAATTGAATGTTTGAATCAAATGTTTTGTTTATATGGAATGCCGGCATATATACATTCTGACAGGGGAACTAGCTTTACTTCACAAGAATTTATTAATTATCTACACTCTAAAGGAATATCTTCAAGTAGAACAACACCATATAACCCTGGAGGAAATGGTCAAGTCGAGAGATACAATGGAATTATATGGAAAGCAGTGAATCTAGCATTGAAAACCAAAAATTTAGACATCACTAAATGGGAGACTGTTTTACCAGATGCTCTGCACTCTATAAGAAGTTTACTGTGTACAGCAACCAATTGTACACCTCATGAACGTTTGTTTACATATCAGCGAAGATCAACTAGCGGAACTTCTATTCCATCATGGCTTAAAGATTCAGACAAAGTATTACTAAGAAAATTTGTACGAAAAAGTAAGTTTGATCCTTTAGTTGAAGAGGTTGATCTTTTAGAAGCCAATTCAGATTACGCCTTAATACAGTATCCAAACGGAAAGAAAAGTACAGTTTCAACGAAGCATTTAGCTCCTAGAGGTGACCTGAAATTATTGAATCAAGATAATGATGAAGATGAAAATGAAAGTCCAAATAATACACTAGAGAATTCCACTACTGAATCAATACCAGAGGACATAGAAAATTTATCTATTCAAGAACCCAATCAAGTACCTGATGATAATCATGAACCAAGATTGGAAAATTCAGATTTTCATAATCATGAACCAAGATTGGAAAATTCAGATTTTCAATCTAGCCGTAAATCAGCTAGAACTAAAAATAAACCACGACATTTGCAAGATTTTGTTCAAAAATAGGGCCGGGTGAATGTAGTATAATTTAGTATTCTTTTGTCATTGTTTATTTTATTGATTAATTGTTTTGTCATTCAAATTAATTCTACTGTCAAGTTTTATGTAAATAAAAGCCTAATTTTGTAAAAGGCATTTTTACTACAAGGTATAATATTAAAACATTTAATTTTTAGAGAACTTACATTCAAAAATTACAATTTTGGATTCAGGGAGAGTTTAAATGTTTATTTTATTGGTCAGATATCTTTGGCGGTGCTGCTCGCATTCTTTTTTACACTTTGTATACTTTCTGAGAATTTGGAATCTTCAGAGTAAACTATGTTTAATTTTACTTGGCTGATTTTCGGTTCTTCTACTTTCTTAGTTTTCGTAAATATTTCAAAGTTTTCTTTGTCATAAAGCGCCTTAAAAACTTCTTTAAAATGATATTGAATTATAACATCGTTTAGAACATCGTCCATCATAGATTTTATATAATTTAACTGTAATTTTGACGTAGAAAAAATATACGTCAATATTATTTCTTCTTCTTCTTTTTGTTTTTGGTTTCGCTGCAAGGCGATTACCAGCACGATTTATAGGCGACCTTGACGTGTCTGGCTCTAAGCCATACCAAAATCGCTGACTATGTTCTTGTAAGGAAGCTTTTGATGAGGTGTGATGATTATAATTAAATGAGATTAATTGGGTCAGGTTAAGTATGATTAAAAATTAAGACATAAATTAAATGACAAATAGCAACATATAAAACGAATACATATAAACAGTTGAGCCTTGCAATTTGTAAGCTTATTTTGTTAATGGCTAGAAAACGCAATGCAGTTTATAAGCTTATTTGGTTAATTGCAAGAAAACGCATAATTACATTGACTGATTCTTCCGTTAAGGAACTTAGAATATTGTATATAGAGAGCGGTGTTTTGAAGTTCATGGAAATGAATTTTGTGTATATATCAAAATTAGGAATCACATTAATCGGGCATTCAAAAAAGATGTGGTTTAGATCCTCGAGGCGACCACATTCACAAAAAGGGTTATCTTTTATATTCATTTTATACAGATGTTGTTTTGTTAAACAATGGCCTGTGCGCATTCTAATGATGGTGGTAATGTGTCTTCTATTTCTATATGGAAAATTTGAATACCAGGGTTTTGTGGGAAAGAAGTCTTGAATTGTTTTGTATTGCGAAGTCTTCTTCTGGACTAAAGATCTCCATTTTTCTTGGTACTCTTTTATAATTTTTCCTCTGATGACTGATAGGGCATCCTGGGAATCCAGTTGTACTTCCATTGGTACATTCAGGTCTCTTCCTATTTTTGCCAGTATGTCAGCCTGGGTGTTACCAAATATATTAGAGTGTCCAGGTATCCAGGAAAGGAGAATTTTGGTGCCATTCTCATTGGCTGAAGATATGTTTCTTTGTTTTTAGGGCTCTCATATCTGCTGAAGCAGATTTTATAAACTATAGTAGTTGCCGCAATATTTTGACGTAATTTTTCTATTTTACCTTCGTCACAAATAAGGTGAATTTCAACAGTTAGCCATTTTAAATGTTTTGAACAGTTTGGATTGTATGTATTAATTTTTTATGTAAATAATAACAATAATAAAATACCGCCAAACGCCAAAAATATGAATATTACGTGACTCACAAAAATGTATTTTAATTTTGGTGGAAAATAAAATTCTAATTTTATTTTGAAAATTTTTCCATGATATTTGCTAAATTTGATGTAAGACGCACCATTTGAAAGCTTAACTCAAGCGCTACTGATTTGGTGTGTTTGCAGTTTTCCTGTCTCTCTTTGAACCTCAGGTACATAGGTGGCTGCACATGGATTCGCTCCCGGCTTCAGGTAGGAAGACCTAACCCTTCGGTCATAACTTAACTTTCGGGTATGAGTTTCGGAGCGAACTCGTGTACAATAAAAGTGGTTTTATAGGGGTTGGGAGCGAACCCATGTGCGCCGACATAGGTAGGTACCCACAAAAAATATGTCGTGTTGTACCTACACACTCCTATTATCGGCTTATAGGTAGTCAAAAGACACAAACTACACCTGTTCTGAATCGGCTCCGACCCTCCCTTGAAACACAGAAAAAAGTTCAGATTAGTGTTACTTTTCCATACACATACACACATACGACATACATACAAACATTTTACCCTTTTTAAATAGAAATTGAGTTATATTTCTGAGCTCGATAACTTTTGAATGGTTCAACCGATTTTCTACTACGTAAGGTAGGTACTACGGTATGCGGCAAAATAAACAGTACCTATAGTCTGGGCTGATTATCGGAGAATAGGCCATTTTTGGGAAAAGTTATTTACCAGCAATTTTATTGCTGCAATCGAATCTTATTATTGTATGTATTAATAATATAGGTATGCAAAGTCCGCAGATAGTGTGCTACTTTTTTTATAAACAAAATGGCGCCCGAAAATCGTGTTTTTTTCAATATTTGCTCTATAACTCCAAAGATTTTAACTTTACACCAAAAACACCCAAATAAAAATTCACCGGAATTAAATTCTTCATAGAGACGTGTTTTTCACGATTCACTTCGACGAAAAATTTCCCCGTAAAAAGCGGGTTTTTCCAACAAAATCTTTAATATTCAACTAAAATTTTAGATAAGTAATTGTTAATCAATAATTAAATAACTTAGTAATCTAAAAGCCCTTTTTGTATAGATTATAATTCCAGAAGCCGATGGAAGTTGAATGAACAGTTTAGCAACAATTGAATTGTTAATTAAAAATTTACGGTCGCTATAATAACGACAATAATTATGACGCAATAGAATAGCTCTGATTTTTTCATAAAAAGACACTATACCTATCTAATGTACTTTACCGAATTGAAATTTGACTATTTAAGTGGTCTCAGGAATATTTTAAAATTATAAACAATTTTTTGGCCTATAAACAAATAGAATATCTCGGGAAATATTAAACTAAATTAAATTACAAAAACGGCATTCGAAAAACAGCGACAGTAGCTTGTTTTAAAAGAAAAATTGTTTAATTATGATGAGTAGCTCCTGAGATACAACCGGTCAAAGTTGACCAGAATTTATGGCAAATATACAGGGTGTCCCGAAAAGAATGGTCGTAAATTATACCACAGATTCTGGGGTCAAAAATATGTTGATTTAACCTCACTTACCTATATACAATAGTGCACACAAAAAAAGTTACAGCCCTTTGAAATTACAAAATGAAAATCGATTTTTTTTTCATATATCGAAAACCCTTCGAGATTTTTCATTGAAAATGGACATGTGCCATTATTATGGCAGCAACATCTTAAAAAAAAATTAAAGTGAAATTTGTGCACCCCATAAAAATTTTAAGGGGGTTTTGTTCCTTTAAACCCCCCCAAACTTTTGTGTACGTTCCAATTAAATTATTATTGTGACACCATTAGTTAAACAAAATGTTTTTAAAACTTTTTTGCCTCTTAGTACTTTTTTGATAAACCAGTGTTTATCGACCTATTTTGAATATTTGTCGAATCCACCACGTATTTGTACCGGGTGTCCCAATAAGAATGGCTCTCGGCCATATCTCAGGAACGGTTTATAGTAGAGCTTTGAAATAAAAAATTTTATAACAAAAGTTGCCTCAGGAAATGCCTGGAAATTATTTTCATAATTGTGGGTCCACCGCTAGAGGGCGTAATTGAATATCAAAAATAAAAAAATCTAAATTTTACAAAATTTTCCTAATGAAGGGGCACTGGAAATCCGATTATTGTATTCTTCATCAAATTCTGCGCATATTTGATTTAACAAGTTTAACTCTACCCTTGCAAATAAGAGGTGGGGGTGAGTGGGAACCTTGTTATGAAAAAATGGCTGTAAGTCCGGTTCTGCTAAATCAAATTTTGAAAACTGGGTCTTGTTGCAGACAGATATTTTTCTTCAATGTAAGCGTGATAATTTTGAACCATCCTAATAAGTAATAAGCCAACTGGGAGGCGTTATTTAATTTTTTTCAGAAATCTAGTTGTCTTTGGAAAATATTAAATACAAGTATGCATTTTTAATCATACTTTATAAAATTAGATTAAATTAGCAATAGAATAGCGAAAACCGCATGTCGATATCTTTTGTCTATCTCAAGATATCTCGAGAAATGTGTAAATTTTATACATAACTGTTACTATCACCGGTAAACTAAGTTAATGAAAAGTAGTGTGCTGTGGAAAAAAACAGAATAACATTTTCCAGATGTCAACGTATAAAAATATAATTAATTAAAACAACAATATAAAGAGAAACAATACTATTAAAATTAAATATAACACAGAACAAAAAGAACTACTTAGTGACGACCTAAATATTCAAATTGTTGCCCATCATACACTACTCTAGAATACATTATCCAGAGAATACTAAACGCCATTCAAAGCATATCGAGAGCAGAAATTGAGACTGCTGTTCAATCTACTCTTGAAAGAGTAAATGTTTGCAACGAAAATGATGGGTAAAAATTTTAACGTTTATGTCATCACTAAATAGTTGTTTTTATTTCTTTGTAATAGGGATTTTGAACGCTTCTCATTTGTTTCGAGCCTCTGTCATATGCCGTATAATCCGTGTATAATATTAATATACGAGATATGAACGAGGCTCGAAACAAATGAGAAGCGTTGAAAAGACCTAATATACGTTGACAGCTGGAAAATGTTTCTTTGTTGTTTCCATAGCACACTACTTTTAATGAATTATTTCGTTTACCGGTGACAGTAACAGTTATGTTTTTAAATTTACACGTTTTGTAAGATATCTCGAGATAGAAAAAAAGGTATTAACATGCGGTTTTCGCTATTCTGTTGCTAATTTTGTCTAATTTTGTAATATGGTATTAAAAATGCATGTTTGTATTTAATATTTTCCAAGGAACACTAGATTTCTGAAAAAAATTAAATAACGCCTTCTAGCTGGCATATTACTCAGTAAGTTGGTTCGAAATCATAACTTTTACATTGACAAAAAAGATCTGTCTTCAACAAGACCAAGTTTGCAAAATTTGATTAAGTAGAACCGGACTCACAGCCAGTTTTTCATAACAAGGTTCCCACTCACCCCCACCTCTTATTTCCAAAGGTAGACCTAAACTTGTCAAATCAAATATGCGTAGAATTTTATGAAGAATACGACGATCGGATTTCCAGTGCCCCTTCATTAGGAAAATTTTGTAAAATTTAGATTTTTTAATTTTTGATATTCAATTACGCCCTCTAGCGGTGGTCCCACAATTATGAAAATAATTTCCAGGCTTCTCTTGAGGCAACTTTTGTTATAAAAATTTTTATTTCAAAGCTCTACTGTAACCGGTTCCTGAGATATGGCCGAGAGCCATTCTTATTGGGACACCCGGTATATGGTTAAGTACGATTATAGAGACCTGTTAATAATCTGAAAATGTATTTTATAATTTACATTTTTAGGTATATTTTGAAAAAGAAGCCATATCTCGATAAAAGGTGATTTGTCAAAAAAAGACTAAGAGGCAAAAAAGTTTTAAAAACACTGTGTTTAACTAATGGTACCACAATAATAGTGTAATTGGAACGTACACAAACATTTGGGGGGTTTAAAGGAACAAAACCCCCATAAAATTTTTATGTAAATATATTAAAAAGGAAGCCGCATCTCGATAAAAACTGGCTTATTGAAAAAATACTAAGAGTCAAAAAAGTTTTAAAAACATTTTGTTTAACTAATGATACCACAATAATGAATTAATTGGAACGCATACAAAAGTCTGGGGGGGTTTAAGGGAACAAAACCCCTATAAAATTTTTATGGGGTGGACAAACTTCACTATAATTTTGTTTTAAGATGTTACTGCCATAAGAATGATACATGTCAAATTTCAATAAAAAATCTCTAATAGTTTTCGATATGTTGAAAAAAATCGATTTTCATTTTGTAACTTCAAAGGGCTGTAACTTTCTTTATGAGCACATTTGTACTAAGGTAAGTTAGGTTCAATCGAACTATTTTTGACCGCAGAATGTGTGGTATAATTTATGACCAATCTTTTCGGGACACCCTGTATAAACAATAGGATCATAATTTTCAAACCACCACATTTTTATTTTTTTCCTCTTTCTCCACACCGATTTTCATATCCTTAAAATATTCATAACATATATTATTATAATAAAAACTATCGATAATACGTGTGAAAATTGCCAAAAATAGCAAAATTCCAATCAAAAATTAGGTTGGAGAAAATGTAACCCTCAAAGTTCAAAATCGGTATACGTTAAAAAAAATGCATTTTCTCGGCTTCTCATGAAGCAATTTCCTTCATTCTTTATTTTGTTCCCAAGTAACTGGAGTAGAGCCATCGAACTAACGCATTATTAACTGTCAGACTTGCTTTTGTTTGGTTATAATTAATTTATTTATTTATTATAACACAAAATTTTAATTTGTTTAAATAAAAATTGTTTAAATAATTATACAGCTTCCAAATGAGAATATTTATGTTTTTACTTTAAAAGGTACATTTGTAGTAAGTTTATATAAAAAAAGCCTACAACTGGAAAAATATGTAGTTTTCTGTTCTTATAAAAAAATTAGTCTATTATAACAAAACAAAAGCAAGTCTGACATTTAATAATGCGTTAGTTCGATGGCCCTACTCGAGTTACTTGGGAACAAAAAAATAATGAAAGAAATTGCTCCATGGGAAGCCGATAAAATGCATTTTTTTAACGTATACCGATTTTGAACTTTGAGGGTTACAGTTTCTCCAACCTAATTTTTGATTGGAATTTTGCTATTTTGACAATTTTAACACGTACTATCGATAGTTTTTATTATAATAATATATGTTATGAGCATTTAAGGATATGAAAATTGGTGTGGAGAAAGAGGACAAAAACAAAAAGGTGATGGTTTGAAAATTATGATCCTATTGTTTATATCTTTGCCGTAAATTCTGGTCAACTTTGACCGGTTGTATCTCAAGAACTACTCATCATAATTAAACATTTTTTCTTTTAAAAGAAGCTTCGTGCCGCTGTTGTTCGAACGCCGTTTTTACAATTTAATTTATAGTCCATTCTTTCACGGTTTTTAAAAAAAATTTTAAAGAACCACTTGGATTGACATGAAGTTTGGCATACGTATAGCTTACATGTCAAAGAAAAAAAGTGATAGTGTGCCGATGTGTGCATTTGCCCTGGGGGGTGACTTTCACCCCCCCTTGGGGGTGAAAAAATGTATGTCCTAAATAAGTCCGGAAATGGGTAAACTGACTAATTTTAAGTAACTTTCGTTCTATAGAGCTCTTTCGCCAAGTCAACACTTTTCGAGTTATTTGCGAGTGAATATGTTCATTTTTCAACAAAATAACCACTTTTTAGACGTTTTTTCGCAAATAACTCAAAAAGTAAGTATTTTGTAGAAAAAAACGTTCTTAGCAAAAATATAGCCTATAAAAAAGTAAAAAAAATGGTGTACACGTTAGGCCTATGGATCTCGTAGAACCAGAGTTATAGCCAATGAAAAGAAGATTCCTATTCACCAAATTTCAAATAGAATATTTCGACGTGAAATATCCAAAAAATTAAGCACTTTATGGGAAAAACCCATTATAACTTTTTTAAAGTGTTTAAAAAAAAGCTTTATTTCTGTTTTTACAAAATGTTTCTAGCATTAAATTTGAGCAAGTTACGCTCAAAATAAAGTTGGTCCCTTTTGTTTTTGCAAAAAAAATTTGAGAAGACCACCCCCTAATTAGCAACTTAAATGAAATTAATTGTTACCGCTTCACAAATTATTTAACTTATCTTGTATTTAAATGATCTGTAAGTTTCATCTATTAAAAGTGCTTATTTTTGAAAAAATTTGGTTTCAAAATAAAAATTTTAAAAATTTAAATTTAGAAAAATATGCTTTTTTTCAAAATAACTTAAAAATTGTTAGAGATACCAAAAATCTGGAAAAACAAGAAAGTCAGATTTACTTTTCTGAATATCATGTATTTTTTTGTTTTTTTGTTAGACAAAAATTGATTGAGATTTGGTGTTTCTAAATTTGCATACATTCGTGATCAGTGACTCGTTCAACCCCTTTTAATTACAGCCCTTTCAATAATAAGGACTTTGAACCGATGAAACTTACAGATCATATAAACAATATATACGCGAGTCAAGAAACTTGTGAAGTCGTGACGATTAAGTACATTTAAGATACTATTTAGGGGGTGATTTTCTCGATTTTTTTACCAAAACCAAAAGGGACTAACTTTATTTTGAGCGTAACTTGTTTAATTTTGATGCTAGAATTTTTTTTATAAAACAAAAATGAAGCTTTTTTTAAACACTTTAAATAAGTTGTAATCAGTTTTCCCCGAAATGTGCTTCATTTTTGGTTATTTCACGTTAAATTATTCCATTTGGAATTTGACGAATATGAACCTGTCCTTCATTAGTTATAACTCTGCTTCTACTAGGTGTAGAGACGTGATATATACACCATTTTTTTATATTTTTTACAGGCTATATTTTTGCTGAGAATGTTTTTTCGACAAAATACTTACTATTTGAGTTATTTGCGAAAAACCGTCTAAAAGCGTGGTTATTTTGTTGAAAAAATGAACATATTCACTGCCAAATAACTCGAAAAGTATTGACCTAGTGAAAAAACTCTATAGAACAAGAGTTACTTAAAATGAGCTAGTTTATCCATTTCCTGACTTTCTTTGGACGAATATTTTTTCACCCCCAAGAGGGGGTGAAAACCACCCCCAGGGCAAAAGCACATATCGGCACAATATCACTTTTTTTCTTTGACTTGTTAGCTATGTGTATGCTAAATTTCATGTCAATCCAATCGGTTCTTTAAAATTTAGAGGTTTTGCAATATTTTACCGTTAAAGAAGGGACTATTAGTTTAATATTTCCTGAGATATTCTATTTGTTTATAAGCCAAAAAATTGTTTATAATTTTAAAATATTCCTGAGGCCGCCTAAATAGTCCAATTTCAATTCTGTAAAGTACATTAGATAGGTATAGTGTCTTTTTATGAAAAAGTCATAGTTATTCTTATGCATCATAATTATTGTCGTTATTATAGCGACCGTAAATTTTTAATTAACAATTCAATTGTTGCTAAACTGTTCATTCAATTTCCATCGGCTTCTGGAATTATAATCTATACAAGAAGGGCTTTTACATTGTCAAGGTATTTAATTATTGATTAACAATTACTTATCTAAAATTTTAGTTGTATATTAAAGATTTTGTTGGAAAAACCCGCTTTTTACGGAGAAAGTTTTCGTCGAAGTGAATCGGAAAAAACACGTCTCTATGCAGAATTAAATTGCGGTGAATTTTTATTTGGGTGTTTTTGGTGTAAAGTTAAAATCTTTGGAGTTATAGAGCAAAAATTGAAAAAAACACGATTTTCGGGCGCCATTTTGTTTATAAAAAAGGTATTATAGCACACTATCTACGGACTTTGCATACCTATATTATTAATACATACAATAATAAGATTCGATTCCAGCAATAAAATTGCTGGTAAATAACTTTTCCTTGTATTTTGCTAATTAGCCCAGAGTACTACTGAAGTTCGTATGCCTCCAATTTGTATGTGTCATGTGCCGAAACATATTGAGTGGTTTCTGAACTTTGTTATAACGTTTGGCAATATTATGTTAATGTTAGATACTTCAGGATGGTTCTCAGTTTTGCAGAAATTTTTTTATAACGGCGTACTATTTTCGGCCATACGGAAAAGGTCACGAGAATGGTCCAAGCTTAAAATCAACAATGGTTTCAGCAGAACGGGATAACCTGTCACACTGCCAGGGAGTCTCTTTGAACACTGTGCAATCATTTTTGAAGTTGCCAGCTGCCACCCCCCAGAAAGAACACCACCAGATTCGTACATATGGGGAATACTGAAGGGGTCACCGTCTGCCATTTCGGAATTGAGGACTAGAATTAAAGATTTTTTCGTATCGGAGGCAGAGGCGGATCTAGAAATTTGCCTTAGGAGGGTCAATTTGACTTAGGGGAAACTTCCAATGAAAAACCAACCAAAAGACATAAAAAAAGATAAACTCAGATTACATAAAAGACACAAATAATAACTTATTGGCATTAAGTTCCCTTAATTTTCCTAAGTAGCGTGTTTATTGGGTTGAATTTTTCTTTCTCTGGTTTCGGTTTCATGTGAGTTAATATATTTTTATGTTGTAACAATTTTTTTCTTTAATTTTGGACCTTATTAGGGTGGAAATTTCCTCATTTTCTCTCCGCGTAGATCCGCCACTGGCCGGATGGCGTCTTTAACATCTGTTTTATCGTGAACTTGCGTCGTCGTGAATGATATTTCCAAGGCTATATTATCATGTATTATAGATATATAAATAATCGTAAACATTTCAATATTCATTTTAGTACTATTTATTTTGCCGCATACTGTACTATCAGAAGCCGCTGAGATCTGACTTAAATTTTTGTACTTTGTGGGAGTTTTGGGAACCAGAACGAAAAACAGACCTAAATAGGGAGGGCCGTAAAATCCACACCCTTGGACCAAAATGTATGGTTGACATATGGATGGGCGAGTCTTTTCCTAATATTTAAGATAGGATTTGACCCCAATTGTTCAATTCAGTCAGATTTATAAAATCGAAAATTTCGTGTATATCTAGTGCCGCATGTAGGGAGGTTGTGGGCCCCTGGCAAAAACTGCCGTTTTATGGGATATAATACATTTATTCATTCATTAAGCATTACAATCCCCAGCAGTATAGCTGACGCCATGGCGTTTACAATCCTATTCTTGAGTGAAGTCCTCTGGCATTTATAGCTTGCTGTGTGTCTATGCTGCTGTCGTGACTCTTCTCCATCTCTTCCTGTTCTCGCACTGAACTTTTCAGTCTTTCACATTCATTGTTCTTATGTGTTCTTTTACGTATGGTACAGAATATTAATAAATAATACATAATACCGCAGCCAACACCGCAGTGACCAACAATGCAGCCGTACAAATTCGCTGATCATAGCCTTGATCTTGAATAGGCATCGGCGGCTGCAGCTAACCGGTAACCAACGGATGTCCTCTCAAGTCTCACTTGCCGTATTATGTACAAAGTTCTCGTAGCTTTTCATACACTGACAAAGGTGCCCGGATCTCTGGTAGAAAGTACCGCCGATCGTTATCGGTTAGCTGCAGCCGCCGATGCCTATTCGAGTTAGGATATGATCAGCGAATTGGTATGGATGCGGTGTTGGTCACATTTTAAAATAGATCAACCCTTTTTCAACAAATGGCTTATAACAATCGTTTCAAAAAAAATTAAGTCAGATATTTCCCTCCATGCAAAAACCCTTCACGATATTCCTGGAAAAATGAGAACCGACCAAGTTAGGTGGTATCTGAAGATAGGCTCATGAACCCAGGCGAACTGATAACAAACAAGAACATCCTAGACGAAATAAACATGATGGAAATAAGTATAGTTGCAATTCAAGAAATAAAGCTCAAAGGACGTGAACGTAAAGTTCCCTGGATACAATATGCACAAAAATGACTGAAGGTCAAAGCCATGGGGCAAGCAATCATGGTGAGGAGAGATAGAAAATACACACAATTGCCGACGCCAGCGGGACTTTACACGAAATCAACTTCAATATCAGTCCAAATGAGGCAGACCACAATAAGAATCACGTCAGCATACGTCAGACCCGGAGATCCCCTATTCGACTAAGACGCATTCTTGAACACAGAAAAACCAACAATCATAAATGGACAGTTTTCACCCAGTGATGGGGAAAAATAACTACTTCCGTGGAAGCAACAATCTACCCACTCACCTAGACATAGCAAAATACGTTTTACTGTTGTCGGAAAACAGGAAAAAAATGTTTTTTTGGCAAATAAGCATTTTTTTTTGAAATAAATATTGCTTTTGAAATAAATATTGAAATAAATTTGAAATAAATATTGAAATAAATATTGCTTTTCGCTTAAATCCAATGTTAAAGATCCAATCCACTTGCCTCTTGGCACCTTAAACATTTCGTTTAAGTGAAAATCAATTTTAATTTATTAAATAAATGTTTTTTCTGAAAACAGTAAAACGTATTTTCTATTAAATAAATTACATACATTATTCTTTTTGTTTCAATTAATTTAATTAAAAAACTTTTTTTAAACACCCTCTATAAATAATTATGTTAATGTTTATATTAGTGAATAAAGAATTGAATACCCTTTCAAATGAGCTATCACATGACCCCTATTCCCATTTAAAAAAATCATAGATTACGTCATCAAGCCCAGATGGATGACGTCACTAGTATGATTTATATGCCGAAAAATCGTAAATTAAAAATAAAAATCGACATGTTTCGGTATTTTTCCTTAAAGTTGCCGGTTTACGAAATAATGAATTTATGCATTACTTTATGGACGCATTGTATACAAATTAATAGTGTATAGTAATGACGTCGTCATAGTGACAACTCTAACTGTTGAAAACTGTTTCCTAGATGTAAGTGCCCCAAATACTCTCAAGCGCAACTCCTTCAGACCTAGCATCATACTATTACTCAAGAGATACCCAAAACTGGCTAATACAACACCACATACCATTTGTTCCCTAAAACGATAATCCTCCAAACTTGCCGCAGGCTTGCCACATGGAAGATTTTTGGGTTTTCTATCTAGGAAACTTTATCATGGATGCTGAGAAGCCCAACATGAAGAACAATTAAGATGGCGAATTTACAACAACTAAGGGAAATTGATCTTAGGACCTCATGAAAAATATTAGTAGAAATTTGCCTCTAATAGAGAAGGATGGCCCCCTTCACATAATTTGATATCATAGCTTAGAAGCATTGAGTTGTAATTTATGAAAACTTGTTAGTGTCTAAATAAAATGTCTTCCTTAAAAAAAATCGATAAATATTTTTTGGCAAAACTTTTAGGACATACGTTATTATTTCTGAAATATGGTGGAGAAACACTATATCGCCAAATCCACCAATTAATAACACATATGTGGTTAGAAGAAAGGATATCAGCAAGATGGAAGGAAAATATCATAGTGCCCATCCACAAAAAAAGGGGACAAAACAAAATGGGCAAATTACAAAGGAATTTCACTCTTAAACACGGCATATAAAATCCTTTCAAACATAATTCTTAGTAGACTAACCCCTTATGCTCAAAATGTCCTAGGAGAATATTAAGCCGGTTTTAGAACAAACAGATTCACAATAGATCAACTATTTACGCTTAGACAGCTTCTAGAAAAGGGATGGGAGTATAACAGACCCATACACAATCTCTTCATAGACTTTCGACAGGCATATGAAAGCGTAGAAAGAAACCGAGTATAGAATGCCATGGCGGAGTTCTCAATACCAAAGAAACTCATTTTGATGACTAAAGTCTCTATGGAGGGTGATATATCAAAAGTACGTGTAAATAATAAACAGTCTGATAGCTTCGAAATCAACAGTGGGCTCAAACAGGGTGATGCGTTATTTCCACTACTTTTTAACCTTCTCTTGGAGAAAGCCATGAGGTCGGCCGAAATAAAAACAGAACTGCTATCGGTTCAAGATCCCAAGTTATTAGTAGCATACGGAGATGACATTGATCTCGTTATAGACTCCATCCTATCCACAAAAAACCATTTTCAATAAGGTGGCAACAAGCGAAGTAAGGCTGAGGATTAATGAAGAAAAGACGAAATATATGTGTATAAATAGAACGTCACGAAGAGACAGGATAGGACAAAATGTGGCGGTCAGCACCTTCAATTTTGAAAGAGTACAACGTTTTAGATATCTGGGGGCCGTAGTCACAGCTGACAACGATGTTACTGAAGAAATAAAAGACAGAATCCAATCAGCAAATCGCTGTATATCCGCACTGGATAAGCTTATAAAATCAAAAAATCTTACAAGAAGTTCCAAGATCAAAATCTATAAATCCACCGTCAGAACTGTACTAATATATGGTTGCGAAACGTGGACCATGGCCAAATCAAACGAAGAAAAGCACAGACGTTTTGAACTAAAAATACTTCACCACGACATTAACACAAACCAGTATAGGATCAGAACCAACTTCGAAATAAAAGAACTCTACAATGACACCGATATTGTCCAAGCAGGCCACGTGCACAGACTTCATAACGAGAGACTTGTAAGACTGATTGTCCCAGAATGAGATGGAGAGATAACATCCAAGCAGATCTCCGAAAAATGAACATCCTATTTGATCCTAGGTTTATTGAAGACCGAACAAATTGGAATAAAGTTGTACAGTCAGCCAGGACCCACCCAGGCTTGTAGCGCTACGTGATGAGGCTCTTATTATTAGCATAGGTAACTGTAAATCTCTCGTCTGTTAGTTAGTAAAAATAAAGAGATTTGGTAGCACTTTCCTAGTCGAAGAAAATACTTCAACCTATTTTATGTGTGTGTGCGATTAGAACCAGATCCCCACAAATAGTTTTCACAATGTAGGATTCACATTATTAATAATCCCTTTTTATTCCCACAGGTCAATGTTTCAATCGAGAGTGCTGTATATAAGAAATTTAAAATGATAGTCTGTATCACCCTTCTATGATTTATAATAACAGCTAAGATTTTACCAGAACATACCTTTAGAGAAGGAATTACCATATAAAATAGCAACTGTCACATACCTGGAACAAAAAACAAAAGTTAGTAAACTCATCTAAAAAATGCATACACATATGTAAATAGGTATCTATTTTCTATTTAATGGGGGGGAGGGGCATGATTTAAAATATTGTTTTTTTTATTATTTTAAATAAAAGAGCATAACTTCAAGAATACTCTCTGAAAATTTCAGATTAATCAGAGTAAAATTACCAGACACCAAGATACAGCGTGTTGAGTATTCCTATCTTCGACTCGCTTTGTCGCGGTTTCGCGCCAGCACGCTTGAGTGTAGTGAGAAACGTTCAACAACTGTTCGCTTTCTCTTCTGTAAATTACTCCGCGATTCAAAAAACCTATTCCGATGTCCATCACTTCACGATTTGACAGACAAATAAGAAGATGAAGATGCAGTTGTCAAAACGTTAAACGCACTTTGTTTAGACATACAGTACGTAAACCGTTCAGCTGGACATAGAGAACATACATTGTACATATTTAGATACATAAATACATACATTGTATTATGTTGAGACAATTGTGGCAACTAAGCTCTCTCGATGACATGATGGTTGTTAGCATTAAGGGGCATTATCCTCAAAATTGACAACTATGACACAAATAAACGTCAAAATATTACAATGTAGTAGCTAAAACTTTGTTTTCGATTTAATTATGGACAGCCTTGCTTCAAAATTCACACATTCTATTCGTTCTAACAGCTCTATTACACCAATAATTCGTACTCGAACAGAAGCTTCAACTAACACAGGTTACCGCTGTTGCCACAATTCGCTCAATGTATAATCCCTATGTCCAGCCGAACGATTTACGTACTGTATATGTTTTTATGCTTATTTTTCGTTTGGAAATAATATGTAATAAATATGTTGATTTTAACCCTATTTTACAAAAAAAAATCCTTTTTGTTTGCTTTCGAGTGATACCAAGAACACAAAAATCGTTAAAAATAAAAAACTCGACTGCGTTACCTCCAATTTTTCTTGTAATTTCTTCTTATATCTTTCCTATTTTAATTTGTAACTTTTTATTTTTTCGTTTACTACCTTTCTTCTCTTTTCTTCTTTTTCCTCTGTTGTTTTCATTCTCATTATTACTAGATGGTGGTCACTGTCAAACTCCTAGCCTCTTTTCACTTTCGTATCCTGTACTCTTTTCCATTTGTTGCTGCTTACCAAAAAGTAATCTCTGATTGATTTCTCGTTTCTGCTGTCTTGTACTCTCGTGTATTTGTGTACTACTTTTTGTTTAAATTTTATGTTTAAATTTGTTATAACTAGTTTGTTCTCCATGCATATTTCTATTATTCTTTTAACATTTCTGTTTAGTAATTCTTCTCCTTCTTTTCCCATGCACTCCTCTATTTTGGTGTTTTTGTTTCCGACTCTACCGTTTAGTTCTCCCATTAAAATTTTGTTTTCTACCCCACTATCTATTTCTGTTTGGAGCTCCTCGAAAAATTTACATTTCTCCTCCTTTCTCCCATCTTCATTTACTCCGTAGGCTGTTATTATTGTCCATATTTCTTCGTCCATCAGTTTCATTTTCACCGATAATATTCTCTGTCGGTGCAATTATTATCCCGACTCTCTCTTTGCTCTCTCTTTTTTATCCGCTTTTACCCAAAGTAACCAATATCCTTTGTGTATTTTCTTAAGACCATTTCCTTTCATCTTCGTTTCCGTTATTCCTAGTATTTCTATTTTTTGTATGATGAGCATGTAGAGCATGCTTAAAACACTGATGATGCTCTCTTTAGAGCGAAAACGTTCTGTCTTTTAATGTAGCCCTTTATTGGGGTTTTAATAAAGATACCTTTTACACAGAAGTCTTTCTTCAATTTTTCTATTTTTTGTTTTATCATTTCTTCTACCAGTTCTTCCTATTTTCTATTGATGCTTCTCACATTTCATGTTCCCATTCCCTCTCCTTTTTTCTGCAATCCAGCATTCCCGTTCTTCTTATTTTCATCCTTGTTTACCTTTGCATGGTCTTGGTCGTCATTGTTGTGGGTTCGGTCTTATTATTTTCTATTACTTTTTTTGGAGTCCTTTTCCCGATATTTCTGTGAATTTGTATAATTTTCTCATTATTATGGTCCCATGTCCACTCCTTCCCATTAATCTCCAGTTTCGTATATTCTATATCCATTTAGGATATACATATGCATTCTTTATGTCTAAAAAGCGCACATTTACTTTAAAAGGACAGAAAGAATTTTACTTTATACTCGTAAGTAATCTCCACATTGTATAAAAATTTAACGATGTACCTATACGCACGTTTGATATTTTCTTGTAGTTTTCCTCAAGTTTTAGTTCCTAGAATGATGTTATATTTTTCTGAAGGGAAATATTTTCGGCTTTTAATTGGTAGTTATATCTTTACGTAAATCTAATAAAATTGGTTTATTCTATTCATATAAAATAAGTAATATGCGAGAAATACGTAAAATGAACCGTAATTTTCTAAATATTGCATTCTATTTGTCTGTATTAAGTTTATATCTGCATTTTACTATCTCTAAAGTAAAAATTCATGCTAGCTTACTTGGTTTAGCTTTTATCCCGCTCAATTACTTAGACTATTGATTTTTCATTTTATCGCTGCCCTATCAGTTTCTAAAACCTTCAAACGCATTAAGAACAAGGTAAATAGTTAAAGAGAAAATAGCTTTTATTTTCACCGGCAAACCCTTTTCATCTCCTTGATCCTTTCATTGTCAGTAAGCGTGATGTACGATACCTATTATTTCGGAAGGCAAAAGGTGCGTGAGGAAGATTCTGACAAAATAATATATTGTATCCTTACAGGAAAGTGAGTATTAGACGTTAAAAAATAAGAAAAAGTTATTTAAGAATATAGTTTACATTACTTTATACATTATTTTTTATCAGTCTTTAAATAGGAAGGTCTGGAAGTGATTGTATCGATTTCAAAAATTATCTAATGGCGAAAAGTGGCACTGTTGTTGACTAAATACTTAATTATTTAGAATTGTATATCATAGTGAGGGGTAAAATTGGTAAATAAATTCATTATTTTGAGAATGACCATTTTGAAGAAAAAAACCGAAACAGGTCGATTTTGTTAAATTATGATTTTTTGGCATTATCATATTTATGACACTATCCATATGGACGTAATGGCGTAATTGATCATTTTTTTTAATAAGGTTCGCTCATTTGAAGGTTATTTAGTTTTATTTATACAGGGTGTCCAAAAAATACTTAGTTTTTGAATTATGTATTGTAATTTTGTGTTTTAAATGCTTAGTTTCTTTCGAATCCTAAGAAAACTAATAAGTACTTTTGAAAAATTTAACCGCAGAATGAAAGATTACTTATTACCGCGGGCCGAAAGTCCCTTAGAATAACCAAAAAATGTTTTAATGAAATGTTTGAAATTAAAAATCACACTAAATTTTCTCTTTTTCTTAGCCCTGCAACTTAATAAATTAAACATTGTAAAAGTTTTCAGGGATTTTCGGGCCTCGGTAAGAATACAATATTTCATTCTGCGTTTACATTTTTCAAAAATACTTATTAGTTTTCTCAGGATTCGAAAAAAATAAATGCATCTATGCCCTTATACTAAATACATTTTACTGCTGAAAGAAAAGAGAAATCAATTTGTATTTGATTAATTTAATTTTTTTTGCTTAAGTTAAACGTTCAAATTGTCTCCCAGCTCTCTCTTATGAACAGGACCTAGGGTGACAATGTTATTAATAAAGGGCGGAATATATTACACAATATTGTGCAAATAAAAGGAATAAATTCGTTATTTCATAAACCGGCGACTTTAAGGAAAAATCCCGAAATAGGTCGATTTTTATTTTTAAATTATGATATTTTGCCATACGTGCAAACCAACGAAGCATTCTTGCGATTATAACCAACATAGACACGGCGTGGTAATAATTGTTAATAAAATATCTAATATAGTGGAGTCAATGAAGGTGGATATGAGTTATTACCTCAGATTTCATTGAACCTCCATCGATTTTCATAAAAATTGGTGAGTGGTTAAAGGATACCTCAAGGAACAAAGGTGACATAGTGCCAACTTGCGCTTTTTGCATTTTAGGGGTGAAATACACCCCTTTTTTTAAATTTATTTTTTAGATTTCTGAAAGTGCAGTCACTGTAAGTTTTCACTTCCTATTTCGTTGAACTTTCATCGATTTTCATGAAAATTGGTAAGTAGTTAGAGGATACCCCAACAAATAGAAGTTATATAGCATCAACTTGCGCTTTTGCCTTTTAGGGGTGCAATACACCCCTACTTTTTAAATTGTAAAAAATGCAGATTTCCGCATTATGGCGCAAGTAATCTCGTTTAATTAAGAAAAATAAATATTTTTTTTATATTTATGTGCATGAATTACATTTTATTTTTATTTTTCAAACCTTATAGCAACCAAAAATCCGAAAATTAACAAGTCGAAAATCACGAAAACCTTATTCTTCTATATTTCTGAAAGTGTAGTCACTGAATGTTTTCACCCACGATTTCTTTGAACCTTCATCGATTTTCATGAAAATTGTTGAGTAGTTAGAGGATACCTCAAAAAACAAAAGTGATATGGCACCAAGTTGCGCTTTCTGCATTTTAGTGGTGAAATCCACCTTTTTTTTTAATGACAAAAATGCAGATTTCAGCATTCTGGCTCAAGCAATCTCGTTTAATTAAGTAAAATAAATATTTTTTTACATTTATGTGCATGACGTATAATTTTTATTAATTTTTCAAACCTTATAGCAACCAAAAATCAGAAAATTAGCAAATTGACAATCACGAAAAAAATTATTCTTTTATATTTCCAAAAAGGCAGTCACTGAAGGTTTTCACCCCTGATTTCGTTGAACCTCCATCAATTTTCATGAAAATTGGTAAGTAGTTAGAGCATACCTCAAGAAACAAAAGTGATGTGGTACCAACTTGCGCTTTTATCCTGGGGGTGGATGTTACCCCTTCTCATGGGTGAACACTATTTTATTAAAAATAACCCCATAATTAGATAGAGGAGTAAATTCTAAGCAAACTTTCTTTTATCAAGTTTATAAATTTTTTATTTAAATAATGTTTCATAATTTAATAAAATATCATTGGTACAGTAAAACCTGTCAATAACGGCCACTAAAAATAGAAAACAATTGGCCGTTATAGAAATGTGGCCACTAATGCTAGATTTCCTTTTCCACAAATACATAAATATAATTGAAAATTTATTTATTTTAGTAATTAAAGCAAATCTAATTAAATATAATTCTACAAACAAACGGAACATACCTTTCATTAGATATCCCAAATCACTTTGGCTGATTTTGTCTGCATATATAGGGTGAGGCAGATAACTGGCCTATTAGAAATATCTCGAGAACTAAAGGCAACAGAATCATGAAAATTGAAATAAAGTGGTTTTGAAGGATGATCTATTAAATGAAAATATTTTCATCTCTTTGCAACTTCCGGTTATACCGGAATGAGCATTTTCTGAGTTTTCTTAAATGGAATACCCTGTATTTTTGTATTGTAGTGAAATTATATTTTATAGTACTTTTTTATTTATTAAGCATTCCCTATACCTAACTGCTTTAATTTGTGAGTTATTGATGATTCAAGCTAAACATTAATTTCAACAAAAAATACGTAAAATTTTATTAGGTTGGCCGTGAAAATACTCAATCCCAAATAATTTTTCAGAAATAAATACATATTAATCCAGACTGGTCCTTAAAATTACCAATGATGATTTAGCTATCAAAATACCTACGTAGTTAAGATTGTTGGTGCGATTAACAATTAAGGCACAAATTAAAGCAGTTAGGTATAGGGAATGCTTAAGAAATAAAAAAGTACCGTAAAATATCATTTCATTACAATACTAAAATACAGGGTGTTCCATTTAAGAAAACTCAGAAAATACTCATTCCGAGTTTCGACCAACCCTGTATACTAAAATTAAAAATTTAGCTCTACTAATTATTCTTAACAATAGTAGAGTATATTAAAAATCATATGAACGTAAGTAGAGTTTTAGATGTCAAACTACTACAATTCTACAGGGTGTTAATTTTGCTACGAAATTAATAAAAAAAAACGTAATTATCTTTTAAAATACCCTCTATAATATTACAAAACCTCATATTTTAAGAAAGAAGACATCAAAGAGAATCCAAAAATGTAAAAATATACAGGGTGCCCATTTAAAAAAACGAAGTTATAAGCAACTTCCGGTATAACCGGAAGTTGTAAAGAGATGAAAATATTTTCATTTAATAGATCATCCTTCAAAACCCCTTCATTCCAAGTTTCATGATTCTGTTGCCTTTAGTTCTCGAGATATTTCTAATAGGCCCTTTATTTGCCTCACCCTGTATATTATGTTTGAGGAATCCCTTTTTTTGTGAGACTGGATATAGGACATTTCCCAAGTATGAATTCACATTCATGGTATATCGTTGCTATACAGGGATAATAATCTGTGCAATGTTATGGTACAGGCTACGTTAAATATGAAGTAAATGTGGAAGATATACACTGGTTATTCATTTCAATTTAATTTGATTGTTTTTTAATCGTTTACAATATTTAAAATATTTAAAGTTATAAAGTTAGGAATTTCAAAAATAAATTCAGTTCTCACTGGCAGGGTGGGAAATAATAAAGTGCCATACAATAGCATTTCATTACAATGCTCATTACAGGCATTACATGCTGCTCCGTTTGAGAAAACCCATACTCTCAAACTTTGAGAAAACACTCATTCACTTTCGACCAACCCTGTATTACCTAAAATTAAACGTTTTTCTAGATTAATAATTTTTAACAATAATAGACTATGTTAAAAATCACTTGAACATAAATTTATTTTCTGATGTCAAATCACTACAATTATACAGGGGGTGAATATTGCTATGAAATTTGAAAAAAACAAACGTAATTATCTTTTAAACTACTTCGTATAACATCACAAAACCTGATATTTTAAGAAATAAAATATAGAGGAGAATCCAAAAATGTAAAAATATACAGGCTGTTCCATTAAACAAAAGAAAATTTTGTTTCATCTTGTCAATATGGGTGGCCCTGTATATTTGGAAATGTATTTAAATTCTGATATTATCTATACCCCAATCTCACCTAAATAAACTTTTTTCATATCTCCTACAACAAACGACTAATTGGACTTCCCACAACCTGTATACATACAAAATCTCCGCTATAAAATTTTTTCAAAGAAAATGTTATTGGTTTTTTTTTAAATAACTCCGTTAATTTTTGAAATATGAGAATTATCCAAAAACCATTACAAAGCTAAGTAAAAGGTCTATAACACTGTATTAAGCATAGTTTTGTAAATCCTTTATTTTTTTTTAAATACAAGGTGAAAAGGCCCCGGTTACATGGTTCTCGCAGTAAAATTTACGCTTTAAATGTTTCTATCTCGGTTATTTTTTGTCGTAAAAAAATATTAGAAAAATAAAAAGCTTAAATAAAGTTAAAACTAAAATTTTGTTCTCTACCATTTTTTAAGTATATCGAGTATTTTTGGAGTTATTATCAAAAGAAAGTGAAATTCACGAAAATTTGAAAAATTCTAATTTGTTTTAATCGTATTTTTTTCAAAAATATGCATTCTAAACCGGTCAAAATTTTTGAAGTTATTACTCATGTTAAAATAAATAAAGTTTTAAATGGGTTACTATAAATTTTAATTTTTGTGGAAATGACGTAGGTTTCATTTTTCATTCTTCCCTAAAAAATCTGAAAGGGTCCTCTTATTTCCATCATAACTTGCTTAATTTTGATGCTATCGACTTCTTATATAGCTTTTTGATAGTTACCTTTAAGTACTTTATTAAAATGTTTAGTATCTCTAGTTAACAAAGTGCATCGTTTTCCTGTTATTTAAGCTTGAATACTAAGATTTGAGTACTCGCAGAAAAAAAATATACATTCAATTGCATATAACTCACTTTGTATATGTAATAAAGAATTTTTCGAATAAAGAGCTTATTTATTTTTATATTATCTTCAATTTTGGTAACAACAACTTTTTTGAAGAAACTTATGGTTTTTGAGTGATTTATGAAAAATTGCTTTAAAACATGGATTTTTTTCAGGAAAAATCAAAACTTTTGATCTTTAATAACTCAAAAACTATTGATTTATTGGAATAACTTTATATAACAAATTTTACTTATAATTCATCCCTCTATCGATTAGTGGTATTATTTTTAATAAAATAATTTCCACTCCCGAGAAGGGGTGGCATCCACCCCCAGGGTAAAAGCGCAAGTTGGCACCATATCACCTTTGTTTCTTGAGGTATCCTCTACATACGTACCAATTTTCATGAAAATCGATGGAGGTTCAACGAAATCGGAGGTGAAAACCTTCATTGACTCCACTAATAGAGCAGTGAAAGGGTTTGTCCCCATCTCAGAAAGAGTAATGTTACTACAATTAGAGACATCTCACGCCACGTTTAACCTGATACAAGTATATGCTCCTACGACGAATGCCAATGAAGAAGAACTAGAATTATTTTATCAGCATATCGAAGAAGCACTGCAAAAAACAAAAAGCAGATAAATCACGATAGTCCTAGGCGATTTCAATGCAAAGATTGGAAAGGCTCAAAGCGGAAAGTGTGCAGGAAAATATGGTCTGGGAAATCGAAATGAGAGAGGGGATCGTCTACTACAATTTTGCCAAGAGCAGAACTTCATTATTACAAACACAGCTTTCAAACTACCAAACAGACGACTGTATATATGGCGATCGCCCGCAGATTCATCGGAGAAAGTATATAGGAACCAGATAGACTACATTATGATAAACGAAAGATACCGTAATGCTGTTAAAGCCGTAAAAGCATATCCCGGAGCAGACGTGGCCTCAGATCACAACCCACTTATCGCCAAAATTACACTCACACTTATAAATATTAAAAGACATCAGAAAACTGCTACAATAGACATAAGCAAACTTAAAGAACCCAACGTAAAAGAATGTCTTCAACAGGAACTGCATACGAACTGTAGAGAGCTGAACGTAGACACCAATGCCATTGACGAGCACTGGGAGTAACTAATACATTGCATACTAGAACATTGTAAAGATATACTAAAGACTTCCACAAGAAGAAAAGAGGGATGGATGAATGACGAGATACTGAATATGATGGAACAATGGAGATAATATAAGAACAAAGATGACAGTAAATACAGGGAGATTAACCACGAGATAAGGAAGATGATAAAGCAGGCAAAAGAAAAACACTTTGAAGAGAAATGCAAAGAGATCGCGGACCTCCAAAAAAGATACGATTTATTTAACCTACATAAGAAAGTTAAAGAAATGGCTAGACTAAGAAAGCAAAATCTCACTGGTGCACTTCTGATACAACGGATGGGTGCACTTATGATACGGATACAACGTTGGGCAGAATATATCGATGAATTCGTTCGATGATGAAAGAGGGTACCTGGAACAAATAGAACTTACTTCCGGAGAAATAGGTCCAGATATTACAAAGGTAGAAATAATACATGCCTTAAAAACAATGAAGAACAGGAAAAGCCCAAGACGCCACATGCTTCCTATCGACATTTTAAAAATTATAGATGAGCAGCAGTTTCATGTTTTAGTGGTACTCTTGAGCAAAATTTATAGCTCAGGCACATTAGCCAAAGATTGGTTGACATCGATCTTTATTTGCCTCCCTAAAAATAAAAACGCAAGAGAATGCGGCGATCACCGCACCATTAGTTTGATGTCCCATGTTCTAAAGTTGCTACTGAAAGTCATCCATAACCAAATATATCATAAACTGGACATAGACATTAATGATATGCAATTTGGGTTTCGCAAAGGCCTGGGAACTCGTGAAGCTCTTTGTTCACTTATCATACTTATACAAAGGTGCCTGGACGTCAATCAAGATATATATGCGTGTTTTATTGACTATAATAAAGCATTCGACAAAGTACGATATGAACAATTAATGCATGTCCTGGAATCAAAGAAGTTGGACTACAATAACCTCAGGATTATATCGAGTTTATACTATAAACAACGAGCAAGAGTACGTGTTAACGACCAGCTGTCAGAGGAAATTTAAATCAGACATGGAGTGAGACAGGGATGCGTGTTGTCGCCAATTCTTTTTAATGCGTACTCGGAAGGGATCTTGAAAAAATTCTTGAGGGTGAAACAGCTGGAATAAAGGTAAATGGAGTTCCCATTAACAACATTAGATATGCGGATGACACTGTCATCTTAGCTGAAAATATTGGGGATCTTCAGAGGCTGGTGACCAGAATAGCAGAGTTTGGACAAGAATACGGGCTAACAATGAATGTCAAGAAGACAACGGTTATGAGAACATCGAAAACTCAAAGAAATAATGAAAATCTCTTTATAAACGGATCCAATATCGAACGAGTCGACCAATATGCATACCTTGGCACAATTATCAACTCCACAGGAGATTACTTACAGGAAATCAAAATCAGAATAGAAAAGGCTAGAGCAAATTTTAACAAAATGAGAAAAGTGCTCTGCACAAGAGATTTAAAGTTGGAGCTAAGAGTTAGGTTGGCTAGGCTAGGTGCTACGTTTTCTCGACTTTGTTTTATGGAATGGAAGCTTGGACCTTTAATGCTGCATCAATGAAAAAACTAAAATCATTCAAGCAGTGGGTGTACAGAGGAATTCTGAAAATATCGTGGACAGAACACGTCACAAACAAAGAGGTTCTGAGAAAGATGAATAAAGAAATAGAAATCCTAAATACCATCAAAACAAGAAAATTGGAATATCTCGGACATATTACACGTGGAGTGAGATACAGCTTGCTCCAATTGATTATGCAGGGAAAGATTCAAGGAAAGAGAAGCATCTGGAGACGTAGAATATCGTGGCTGCGCAACCTGAGAGAGTGGTACGGATGTACATCAAATGAACTTTTTAGAGCAGCCGTCTCTAAAATACGAATAGCTATGATAATTGCCGACCTCCGCTGCGGATATGGCACTTAAAGAAGAAGAAGATTTTGCCATACACATCCTACGAGTGACGTAATCCATCTGGGCGTGATGGCGGCATCAATAATTTTTTTAAGTAAGAATAGGGGTCGTGTGCTAGCTCATTTGAAAGGATATTTAATTCAAAATACATTTTACTGTTGCCATAAAAGAGAGAACAATGATTATTTCAAAGATAAACATTGTTTTTCGCTTAAATTCAATGTTCAATGCAGTTCCCGCCTGTCACTTGCCTCTTAGAAGTTTGAACATTTAATTTAATTTAAGCGAAAAGCAATGTTTATTTATGAAATAAACATTTTTTTCTTATTTTTTACAGTAGTAAAATGTATCTTGAATTAAATAAATTATATTACATTCTTCTTTTTTTGTCAATTAATTTAATTCAAGAAAAATTTTTTGGCCACCCTGTATAAATAATTATATTAATGTTTACATTACGGCATAGAGAACTATTAATACCCTTTAAAATGAGCTATCACACGACCCCTATTCTTATTAAAAAAAAAATCATCGATTACGTCATCACGCCCAGGTGGATGATATCATTAATATGATATATATGCCAAAAAATCACAATTTAAAAATCAAAATCGACCTGTTTCAAGATATTTCCTTAAATTCTCCAACTTACGAAATAACGAATTTATTCCTTTCATTTGCACGATACTGTATGTGAAAATATATGAAAATATGTACATATACATATGTAAAGATTTTTTTAAAGTATGTAAGCATTCGTCGAAAATGTGTAATATATACAAGGTGTAACAAAAATACAGTCATCAATTAAATCACATATTCTGGGACCAAAAATAGTTCAATCGGACCTAACTTACCTTAGTACAAATATGCACACAAAAAAAGTTACAGCCCTTTGAATTTACAAAATGAAAATGGATTTTTTCCGATATATCGAAAACTATTAGAGATTTTTTTAAGAAAATGAACATGTAACATTCTTATGGCAGGAGCATCTTAAAAAGAAATTATAGTGAAATTTGTGCACCGCATTAAAATTTAATGGGGGTTTGGTTTCCTTTAACCACCCAAAATGTATGTTGCAATTAAATTATTATTGTGGTACCATTAGTTAAACACAATGTTTTTAAAACTGTTTTGCCTCTTTATATTTTTTCGAAAAACCAGTTTTAATCGAGATGTGTCTTTTTTTTTAATATGTTTACATAATAATATTATGGGGGCTTTGTAGCTTTAAACCCCCCAAATGTTTGTATACGTTCCAATTAAACTATTATTGCACTAGCATTAGTTAAACACAGTATTTCTGAAACTTTTTTGCTTCTTAGTATTTTTCCGATAAGCACCTTTTATTGAGATGTAGCTTCTTCTCTAATATGGTTCAAAATATACCTCAAACTGTAATTTATAAACAAATTTTCACTAGTAATACCACTAGAGGTCAAATTATTTCCGGAAATTTTTTTGAGATCATCAATATTTTGAAAATTTCCCGAGTCGCAGACGAGGGAAATTTTCTAAAAATATTCATGATCAAAAAAAAATTTCCGGATATTAATTTGACTTCGCGTGGTATTCGGTAAGAAAATTCCACACCAAATTTGCATTTGAAAATCCAAAGCTGCATGAACAGATTAATAGCGCGCCATAGCTTTGTCAGCAATTATTTAGGCTTTCAAATTCGTAATTTCTACTCATTGTAGTTGCATGGGAATACCATTTCAAGATAGAAAATAGTATATTCTTCAATTTTACATAAGTTTTGAGTAACTACAAGTGATAGAAAATGAATCAAAACTAAATTATGTAAACAAATAAAAACCAGTCTGTCAAAAATGTTCTGTTATTGTAAACGTCAAAAAATTTCCACTATAATTCGCTGTTGGGTACCCCACGAGCAAAAAATTTCCGATAAAATACCTCCGTTGCCATGGTGATCTGTCAAAATAACGTATTTTGATTGGTTCAAAATTACAGGTGTGGAATTTTCATATTAATACCAGGCCTCTATTATAATTGTAAGTAAGAGTATACAAATATGTGGTGGATTTGACAAATATTCAAAATCTCTCGAAAAAAACTAGCTTTTTGAAAAAGTACGAGGACGAAAAAAGTTTTAAAAACATCGGGTTTAACTAATGGTGCCACAATGATAATTTAATTGGAACATACACAAAGGTTTGGGGCGGTTTAAGGGAACAAAAATCCCCATACATTTTTTGTGGGGTGCACAAAGTTTACTTTAATTTTTTTAAAGATTTTCCTGTCATAAAAATTGCACATGTCCGTTTTCAATAAGAAACGCCAAATGGTTTTCGATATATTGGAAGAAATCGATTTTTATTTTTTAACTTAAAAGGGCTGTAACTTTTTTATGTGCACATTTGTACTAAGGTAAGTTAGGTTCACTCTAATTATTCTTGGTCCCAGAATATGTGATTTAATTTGTTAACCTGTATTTTTGTTACACCCATATACCATATATCTTAATTATTGATATTGTCAAAGGAATTTACAACTAAATATTTTTTAAAATTTTCTAGGGTAAATGTTTTTCTTTTATCAGAAAGAGTGTTTATATAAAGAGAAGCTTCTTCGCTCTACATCCACTGAGGTAATAGGGATATATTTAAAATTTTGCCAACAGGTTTCCATCAATATACGTTTCTATGTCAAAATGGCCTCTAAAAATATATGACACGTTCTTAATAATTTTGAAACCTTCATTATTTTCTAAAACCTGCTTAAGCTTCCCCAAAACTTTTGTGCCAATGTCGCCTTTTACTCTTTGGAATTCCTCCTGAAAATTTTCAATTAGTTCCACAGAATCCACTAGCAGTTGCGACTTTTTTTCTAGTAACGTAATTGTTTCCGGGATAAACCTAAAATTCGTTTAATAAATATCAGACTTTTATGCAGCTCCTTATTATCGAAAACTGTTTTTGATGATATGACAGCCTCTGCAGAGTCTGATATGTCGTTTATTAGGCACGTCCTTTATTAATCATAATTTTCAGCGTAAAATTTCACTTTGGACATTTTTTTTACAATTTATTAAACACGTTTACACTCAACTAAAAGCGGCGCTGAACTGAGGTACAGGAAAGCAATAGCAATACTAAATGTCTGCTTGAAGTTTAGGTGGGTGTACTACCAACACCAACGACAGCTTTTGTGATCGGCCACATTTCGTTCCGGGAGCTGTTGTGTAATTATGTTTATTTACAATCTACATCATTAAAAGAGTATTAAGTAAATTTGTTCCATGTTTTTGGGCATGAAGATGTTTCCAATGATGTCTCATCTTATTCTATTTATGTTAAAGTTTTAAAATAGTTCCTGAGGCCAGGTCCTATCTAGTCTCCTTGTGACAGGGCCATTATGGAATAATTCCCTTACTAACTCATTGTCATGGTGAATGGTATGCTCGTTTTGTGATTCCGAGGCTCGATGGATTTCTGCTCTGATGAAAGTTATATTTAAGTCTTCGTGAAGTGTTTGATTAGTTACATACCATGGTGCATCCACTATTGATCTTAGAACTTTAGACTGAAATCTTTGGATGATATTCAGTGATGTTGACTTTGCACAGCCCCAGAGGTGTAGTCCGAAGTACCAAATAGTATTGAGTATTGCTTTGTACAGAAGAATTTTGTTTTGGATGTTGAGTTTTGATTTGCGTCCAAGGAGCCAATACATTTGCCGAAATTTTAATTCTAGTTGTCTTCTTTTAGTCTGTATATGTTTTTTTAAGTAAGACGATGGTCAAGATGGAGGCCAAGGTATCTAGCGTCTGTTACTGTTGGTATTCGTACATTTTCCAGTCTTACAGGTGGGCATGTGTTGTGGCGGTTTGTAAACGTTATTTGAGATGATTTTGTTTTATTTACTTTTGTTCGCCATTTTGTGTACCATTCACTGAGTATGTCCAGATGGTGTTGCAGGTGTTGTGAGGCTTGTATGTGATCTTCACTTACCGCTAGTATTGCTACGTCATCAGCAAAAGAAGCGATCATAATATTATGAGACTCTGGTATATTGGCTGTGTAGAGTGAAAAAAGCAGCGGCCCGAGAACACTACCTTGCGGAACTCCGGAGTTAATAGGAAATTATAAATGAAAAATAAATAACAGTTCATTTTATGATTATTTCTGGTTAACGTCAGGCCCCACACTCAAGTCGGTCAACTCAACTTGCGGAGATTAAGAACGATTAAGAGCTCAGGTAAATAGTACCTAGAGATAAACGGACATGCCCTGCATATCATCATCATTCTCTTTGCCTTATCCCTATGCGGGGTCGGCTTCCCTAATTGCATTTCTCCACACAATTCTATCTTGGGTCATATCAATGTCAATCCCCTTTACCAACATGTCCTGCCTTATCGTCTCCCCCCAGGTCTTCTTTGGTCTTCCTCTCCTACTCCTTTCTGGAATCTGCACTTCAGCTATTCTTCCTATTCTTCGTATTGGGTGATTAACGTCTCGACGTTGAACATGACCAAACCATCTTAACCTATGCTCTCTCATTTTGGCAATAATTGGTGTCACACCTAGACTTCCCCCAATATACTTATTTCTAATTTGATCCTTCTTTGTCACTCCACTCATCCATCTAAGCATTCTGATTTTCACCACATGCATTCGTTGTTTCTCTTTCTTCTCCACTGCCCAACATTCAGTTCCGTACATCATAGCCGGTCTTATGGCTGTTTTATAGAATTTTCCCTTCAGCTTCATTGGAATTTTTGTGTCACACAACACACCACTCGCTTCTTTCCACTTCATCCATCCAGCCTTAATTCTACTGCATGCATCTCCATCTATTTCTCCATTACTCTGTAATACCGATCCCAGGTACTTAAAACTATTGCTTTTTACAATCAGTTCACCATCCAAAGATACCATTTTATTTGTAGTAACTCCATCTTTAAATGAACATTCCAAATACCTACTCTGTTTTTGTCCTACTAAGTTTTAAACATTTTTCCTCCAAAGCTTGCCTCCACTGTTCCAGTTTTTGTTCTAAGTCTCTTTCACTATTTTCTACTAACACGACATCATCAGCATATATTAAGCACCATGGAATGTTTCCCTGTAATTTCGCTGTTATCTGGTCCAAAACTAATGAAAATAAATACGGATTAAGCACAGAGCCTTGGTGGAATCCAACTTTCACATGAAATTTATCAGTCTCTCTCACATCTGTCCTAACACTACTCGTTACTCCCTCATAAATATCCCTCACAATCTTTACATATTCACCAGGGACTACTTTCTTTTTGATTGCCCACCACAGAATCTATCGAGGAACTCTGTCATATGCTTTCTCAAGATCAATGAATACTATATGAGCGTTTGTTTCTTTACTTCTGTATTTTTCCATTAACTGCCTTATAATGAAAATTGCATCTGTTGTTGATCTGCCCTGCATAAAGCCAAATTGATTCTCGGATATTTCTGTCTCTTCACGTATTCGTCTATCAATTACTCTTTCACATATTTTCATGGTGTGGCTAAGCAGTTTTATAGCCGCTTAGCCATACCATAAAAATATGGGAAAGAGTAATTGATAGACATATACGTAAAGAGACCGAAATATCAGAGAATCAATTTGGCTTTATGCAGGGCAGATCAACAACAGATGCAATGTTCATTATAAGGCAGTTAATGGAAAAATACAGAAGTAAAGAAACAAACGCTCATATAGTATTCATTGATCTTGAGAAAGCATATGACAGAGTTCCTCGATAGATTCTGTGGTGACATGCCCTGCATAATTACACCTTAATGGTTTTCAGGTTTTCCATTGCAGAGTAAAGTGACGAAAATATGTGAAAATATGTATTTACCACTTAAATATGCACTTTTTTCAAAATCAAGAAATGTATAAATATATAATATACAGTATGCTGCAAATGAAAGAAATAAATTCGTTATTTCGTAAGCCGGCGACATTAAGGAAAAATCACGAAAATAGTCGTTTTTATTTTTAAATTTTGATATTTTTCCTGATAGTTACGACATCGTTATGGGTCGCGTTCTAGCTCATTTGGAAGGTTATTCAAATCTCTATTCTGTCATATTAACATAAACATTTATATAGGGTGGCCAAAATTTTTTTTAATTAAATTAATTAACAAAAAAAAAAGAATGAATGTAATTTATTTCATTCAAAATACATTTGACTGCAGTCAGAAATCATAAAAAATGTTTATTTAGTAAATAAACCTTGCTTTTCTTTTAAATTAAATGTTCAAACTACCAAAAGGCAGGTGGCTGACGGGACCTGGCTTGAACATTGAATATAATAGAAAAGCAATGTTTATTTGCGAAACAAACATTTTTTTTATTTTCTCGCAGCAGTAAAATTTATTTTGAATTAAACAAATTAGGTACCTACATACATTCTTCTTTTTTTGTCAATTAATTTTTTTGGACACGCTGTATAAACATTAATGTTAATGGTTATATTACTGGATAGATAATTGAATATTATTTCAAATGAGCTAGCGCACAACCCCTAGTCTCATTTAAAAAAAATCATCGATTACGTCAGCACACCCAAATGGATGAAGTCACTAGTATGATATATAATATGTATGCCAAAATATTATAATTTAAAAATAAAAATCGAACTGTTTTGGAAGTTTTCCTTAAAATTGCCGGTTTACGAAATATCGAATTTATTCCTTTCATTGTCACCATACTGTATATAAAATATGTACACATAATATGTACACATAATATACACATACACTGTGTCTGCGTAACTTGGAACCATATGGGGAACTTTTTTATTATCAATTTTACGAAAAAACGTTAATTCTTTATAAAGTGCTCTGTATGGTCTAAAACCTAAGATTCAATCATCAGATATCAAATTTTATTAACAGTATACGAGGTATGTCAAAAAATATGAATTTCGCTCAAGGGAAAGGAAAGTACCTTTATATTTCACAATATAAAAAATTGTTATTAAGAAAAGTTATATAAAAGGACAGAAGATGTAATTTTATCCAAATGTCGTAATAATACTTTCTTATTGTCGTTACTAAAGGTAAATTTTGGTGGGTATTCCAATTCAATTTGTCAATTTTTTTTTTATTTTGTGATTATTACTCCAACATTTTTTTTTTCATTTTTCAAAGGCCGATAGAGGGCAGAAAATGTAATTTTATCAAAAAGTTGTAATAACGCTTTTTATTGTCATTAGTAAAGAAAACTTTTGGTGGGTATTCCAAATCAATGTGCTATTTTTTTAAAGATTGCGATAATCGATCCACCCTATTGTACATGTTGTTGATCATCTTTGTAATTATTGCTATTGATTAATAATGGTGCATGAGTTTGAGTAGTTTTTCTAATATATGATCAGGAGCTGCTGCTTTACAACTACTTAGCTGTGTTATGACAGGCTGAATTTACTGCTGCAAAATTCTTTGGCAAATCATTTACCTTATCTTCTAGCTCAAACTGTTAGGTACATCTATTAAATGGTCTTCAAGTGTTCAGGTATCTTTTTACATTAATTTTATTTTATTTGTCCAAGATAGTTTTTCTGTCAAGAATAAGTCAGATTTCCTTTCTGTCTCCTCTTTAGTCCACCTGTGGGTTATTATCTCACTTTCTTGTAAACATGGTTACAACCGTGTTCTAATCGTAGAGTCTTAATTTCTAGGCATCATTCCACTGTTCCATTTTTTTCACTTTTCTAGTTTTTCCTCTTCTTATTATATTTTGCACCATATCAGTTTTTTGTCTTCGTTTTTTTCGGCCCGGATCGCTCTTTTAATGTGGCTTGTATCTCAATATTATACTTGTGTGTTAGGTCTTCAAGCATACATATTTAAGCATATATAAGTAAAGTTTTCCATTTTAGTGGGGACTTTCCATTTTAATTTAATTTTCCATTTCCAACAATCGTTTTTTCCGATTATAGCGCCATCTATCCATAATTTGAAAACTTGTTTCAAATAAAAGTTGCTTATTTTTACGTAAATAATCCAAATCTGGAATAAAAATTTGGGCCTCCTATTTAAGATTTTAAAGTAACCCCCCACCCCACCTCCGTGTTTAGTACCATTCGGTAGATTTTTAAAAAATATTAATTAAGTGTATTTTGCAGTTTTTCGACCTAATGTTTATTTTGCGAAATATCGCGGAAATTGTATTTAAAATTTTAAATTTATCCCCACCCCTCTTTGCGGGGGTCATGTTTGGTACTATTCGATGGATTTTTCAAAAATATTGAACACGCATTTTTTAGTTTTTCGATCTAACGTTCATTTCGCGAATTATTCGCTTTTTTTGTGAAATTTTTAACTCGCCCATTTCCTTCCGCTCCGCTCAATTCGCCGGATTTTTTAAATATACACTTTTTTGTATGTTCTTAACTTACCTTATCTTAATCTGATAATTTCGAGTATTTTTAAGGATAGATTTTTTTTTCGGGCCCCCCTTAACGAACTCCCCTGTGTTAAGAGCCAATATATGGTAGAGGTACATCTGCAGGGCACCAGGTTTATCTCCATATGATAATCTGACGCGCTCAAGTAACTGCAAAAATCTCCGCTTGGGCTCCCCTACCATTCTGATAATAACAGATAAAAATATTACCTGAGTAACAACATGCGGAATATATCTTAGGATCAACTCACTAAACATTATCAATTACATCTAGGAAATCATGCTGTATTAAAAAGTCTATAAGAAGAAATACAGTTTAGATTTTTGTACCTACTAATGATAGCAATATTTAATTCATGCAGTTTTCTTTATTATATCTAATGTCATGTGATGGTTTATTTTAGTAATGCACTATAATAATGTTATTATATCTGTGTCAGTAACTTACAATTAGCTGTGAATACAATTATATTTTAAAAAATGTAAATTGAAATGACAAAATTCCACAATTTTACATTTTTTTAAATATTCTAAAAATACATCAAGAGTTTTTTTCCCTCATAATAATTTCCAATGTCTGCAGAAAAAGAGTTTCCTAATGTCGTCTTATCGTTTCTTAAACACAAGCATACACACAGGCTCATCTGAATCTGCATGAATATTATGGGGTGCCACAAAATGTTAAATAATTAAATAAAGTTTATATTAGCAAAGCGAGGTTTATAAATGAGAGCTTTAGAGCACATCTGTTAATTTAATCATCCTGTTCAATTACTAGTAATCACTAGGTAAAACAAACTTACTGGAAAATAGTGGCAGACAATTGCATTTTACGTACTTCAGGAGCGCACAAATTTGTTTAATGTCAAATAAAGCCATGCTACCCCAAACAAAAGATCCCTTTGAAACGGTTGCTTTGTTTTAATGCAACAAAAAAGGCTAAAGGTGCATACGACGTTCGAGATTGTGTGCATTGTTTTGGTTGTGTATTAGATTATGTATATTTCTAAATGGTCAGTAACTGAAAGTAAAGAAATCCTATGGGAAAATATAGAAAGAATTAATTATTATGAGTACGCATTCAGTATAAAACAAATATACATTATTTGATATGTTTTTTAAGATAGTGTTATATGAGTTTTAGGTCAAGAAGTTGAAAGTTTACATTGATGAACATTAACAAAGCAGTCATAGGATCATTATTTTCGATTATATGCGTTTTTAGTATTAAAATCTTTTGTAAAATATATATTATAGTTGATGTTTTCATCTCATTAAAGAAAATTATTATTTTTGATGTTGCCAATTTCCGAAATTGAAGTTTTTACATTCAATTTCAAGGTTTTTACGAGCAATGGAGGATTATTTCAATTTAGACCGTTGTTTTTAATTGTTAATTATGCGCGTCCACTTGACTATAAAGCTGTCGGACGTCGCACTATATGGTTTGTCTATGTCGCACTATATGATTGGCGTATTTTATTAGCACACTGGCAATAAATAATTGAATTAATAAATAAGTTATTAAAATAAAACTATGTTAGTATCAAATTATAAAATGTTAATAAATGTCCAGTATTTTGAGAATTTGTTGGATAAGTACGTATAATATGAATAAGTGTGACAGATATGCACCATATAATGCGCATAATTAACAATTAAAAACAACGGTCTGTATTAAAACAAGCCTCGATTACTTATCAGAATCTTTAAATTGAATGTTTAAACTTCAATTTAGGTACTTGGTAAAATCAAAAATAAAAATTTGCATATATTTTTAAACATCGAAAATGCGAATTTTTGCCTTTTTCAGATTTCAAATCGCTTATAACCCGAAAACTATAAAATTTTGAGAAAAATATAAGAACACACCTTTTTTTATTTAAAATGACTCAAAAACCTAATAAAGTATTTTTCAGTGCAAAAATAGGTTATCTTTTGAATTTGTTTTAAAACATTGTTTAAACAACTTCTGCTTACAAATTTCGCCCACCGCCCTTCTGGTTTGTTTAAAGGGAAGATTTTTGAACAGAAATCCGCAAATAAACCTAATCAAATGTTTTTCAAACCCCCTCCGTGGCTCAGTGGTAAGAGCGCCTGCCTTTGGATCGAAAAAATCCGAAAGGTTGTGGGTTCGAATTTCACCAGGGTCAGAGATTTTTCATTTATTATAAATTAATAAATGAACTTAGTTTCTGTCCTTGTGGGATCGGTACTCACCGGAGGGACCGCAGACGTTCGGATACAATTAGCGTCTCTTTGCAAAGACAATGACGTCGACTTTGCAAAGTAACAAGACACTTACTCAAAATATACACTACACATGACACAAGGTACCTAACTGTTCAACATTACCGTATCTACCATGCCAATGGCCATTAGTTGTCGAGGCATTAGCTAAATTAAAAAAAAAAAATGTTTTTCATTCGGGAGTGGCTTCACAGCATGGACTAAAATGTTTAATTACTATTATTTATGTTCTGTATCGTTTTTTTATTAGTCAATAAAAAAACGTTTAAAATTTATCTTGAAAATTTTATTTCGTAAATAAAGGCAAAAGTTCAATTTGTGAGAAAAACTCATGCGCGAAAATCACGTACAAACCAACCTAGTGATCAATGCCCAATTAAACACATACACATATTATACACATATTGTTCAATATGCAAGCATGAGGTGCCACAAAAATGTTAAATAACTAAATCAAGTTTATATTAGCAAAGCGAGGTTTATAAATGAGAGCTTTAGAGCACATCTGTTAATTTAATCATCCTTTTCAATTACTAGTAATCACTAGGTAAAACAAACTTACTGGAAAATAGTGGCAGACAATTGCATTTTACGTACTTCGGCAGCGAACAAATTTCTTTAATGTCAAATAAAGCCATGCTACTCCAAACAAAAGATCCCTTTGAGACAGTGGCTTTGTTTAAACGCAACGAAAAAAAGGCTAAAGGTACATACGACGTTCGAGACATTTATATTGTGTGTATTTCTAAATGGTAAGTAATTGGAAGTCAACAGTTCCTTTGGGAAAATATAGAAAGAATTAATTATTATGAGTACGCATACAGTACAAAATAAAAATACATTATCTGATATGTTTCTAAGGTAGCATTATTTGACTTTTAGGTTATGAAGGTTGAATGTTTACGTGAATGTCTACATTAATAAAAAATCAAAGAAATATTCTCTTTTATAATAGTGCATATAATTACTTTTTCGGCAATACAGGCTTACTAAAATGCTTTATAGAAGGTATATTTTATTAAAATTCCTATAAACTATCACAGAACGTTTTAGGAATAACAATTCCATCATCAGTGTTTTTACAGGTTAAAGAACCACCACGCTTGAGCCACCAACATATGTAGGTGAAAATCCTTTAAATATTATACATCTAGATAAAGAATTTTTACATTGTTGTATTAAAATTCATATTAATTTAAGATCCTATATGACAGACAGATAATTTTAAGTCAAAAGAGGTGGGGAAATTACTAACCTGTCTCCAATATGTTCTGGAGTTCCACAAGGAAACAGATTAGGACCCACTTTCTACTTAATATACACATCAGATCTCCCAACCACCCTTAATACAACAATTGCTACATATGCAGATACCACAGTTATCAAGGCTTCAAATTTATAGAAGCAGAAGCATCCCAGGTATTGCAAAATCATCTGCTTAAACTAGAGAGCTACCTTAAACTGTGGAGGGTCCAAGTCAACAGTTTAAATTCAACACAGATAACATTTACCTTAAAAAAGGTGTCGCTCCACCTCTCTCTATAAATAACACTCCAACTACCAGTCGATGCCGTCGTAGAATACCTGAGAATTTTATTTGGATAGTAAACTTAATTTGGGTACCCACATTTGGAAGAAACGTCTTCAACTCAGCTTAATATACAGGAAAATGTATAGGTTGTCGAAATGTATAGGTTGTTGTATGTCGAAAATCATATCTTAGCCTGGAGAACAAACTTCTGATTTATAAATGTATCTCAAAACCGGTATGGCTATATGCAGCAAAAATATGGGAAATGGCAAGTAACACCAACATTCAAAAACTACAACGATTTTAATCAAAAGTATTGCGCCAGAATTGCAATGCCCCTTGGTATATTACGAAGTACAGACTACACCACGATGTACAGCTACCAAGCAACTCTTAGCGAAGCAATATCTGCTGTAAACTCTACATACAAGACCAGACTATATTGCCATCCAAATCCGCTCGCCACGAACCAGCTCAACATCTCACATAGAAGATTAAAAATAGACCTGACCCTTTGGATCTCTAGTACATCTGAAGAATCAGAGTGTAGTGTCATAGTGCGGTGAATTAATCAAGTATTAGATTCAGTGATTTTTTTTATAATTATTAAGGTACTAAGGGTATTATAAGGATACTAACTAACGCTTGAGGTCAATGGTGTATATAGCGAGAGACTTTGGCCAGAGGTACATACGTTGACCGAAAGCGTTATTATCTAATACTCGTGGTGCCTTCAACGTTTAATGTCCGACTAAATTTTTCCTTATATGCAAAAAATTTAAATGCATTTTGAATTAATTAATTTTCAAATAAGTACATTTAGCAGCAATAGTCGTAACGTAATAATTGTGGTTACCATAGTTTCACTTAGGTTTTTATTTGTCAACTTGACACTATTTAACTAGTTATTTAAATTGAATACCCAAGGGCGTTATTTTTCAAAATAACGCCCTAGGGCAATATATTTAACTGACTTCGAAATCATGTCATTATTTGTCAAATAATATACCAGTCGGGCATTAAAACTTTTTTCGTATTTGTATTGTTATTCTTTAGACTTTTAATAATCATAATTTAATGCCTGAGCTGTAGGCTATTGATTATATTCAAAATAAGATAGCTAAAAGGAACTACAACGTTAATGGGGTTTTATTATTTCATATGGTCAATGAAAATCTATGTATGAAAAAACCGCGGAGTGCTACCATTTAAAGAGGTGCGTTTTTGAGAAATGGGTGAATTAGTCCCTGGGCACAAGTTACATTAGGGTGAGTTCTATGCACTTTTGGTACAAACATATCTACATAAAAATTGTTCCTGGTTAAATTTCCTATCTAAATATCACTTTTTAAAGTCAATGATACTTTTTTTACAAAGATATATTCAAAAGAAAAAGCACAAAGAAACCCAAAAGAAAGAAATTTTGTTTTTTGTCCCATAACTTTTGTCCACGAGGATATAGGTACATACATTGGTACATAGGTACATACATTGCTTTACATAAAAAAACCTACATATTTTTTCTTTCAAATATTGTTTAGTATAGGTAATTAGGATTTATAGTTTTCGAAATATGAATTTTAAAATTTCTCCACTCACAGCAATTTTAGGCAATTTTCCTTGTTATTTCGCAAACATTGTTCTGTAACTTTTTTCTACGTAACTTTAGGTATATGCAATGGTACACGTAATAGGAACAGAAATCAATTACCTTCAAATGGTCTACTGTATAACATTGTACCACTTTTTTTTTTAAAGAGATTATGGTTTTTCAAAATTTTATTATACTTTTAACGATTTTTTATATAATATAAAAATAAAATAATATTATTATATAATATATTATATATTATATAATATATAATATAATATAATATTATATTATATATGATTAAATACCTAATATAAAAAAATATTAATTTTCTATGGATGCTATACAATGTGCAACTTCTCTCACTACTTACATACATTCAAAATGAACAATTCCTCAGGCAGTGAGAAAAGTCGGCCATTGCAGTGAGAAATATTTTTTCTCACGGGTTCACCGCCGGTTTACATACATATGATCGCCATTTCCATGGTAACATGCACAATACAAACACAATTATTTTTGTCAAACAAAATGTGTTTAAACTTGCCAAAACTTATCAAAAATTACCTTTTAATACTGTTCAACTGTGAATTATAATTTTAAATAAATAAAGTATATAAATATTAAGAATAATTAATACCTATTTGTATATATGTATTTTATCTCAATTCAGGCATATAATATAACTAAAAGCACCTAAATTATTTAATTTTAAAGTTTTAACTCTTAAAAAAAAAACGCATCCATAGAAAAAGTACAGTGTACAACACGAGAGGAAATTACATATTTCTGTCTCGCTTGATTTGCGGCACTCGCCTCGTGCCTCGGCTCGTGCCAACAAACTTCTGCGCTCGTGAGAAATATGTCTTTTTTCTCTCTTGTTGTACAATATACTATTTTTACATTCTTTACGATTATTTTTGAATAAGATATTATTTTCCAAAATGTAATAAATACTTGCAACGATTTTTAATTTTAGGATTATTTTTAAAATTTATCATTATAATTTTTTTTTCTTGTACGTGAATATACTATATAATATATATTGCTCAATAAAGAGGGTTTACTTTCTGTTCTTTAAAATGGTCTACCATCTATATTTAAATAATGAAAACCGAGTGATTCTTTGATATTTTTTACCTGTATTATTTAAAATTATTTCTTTTACAAAAATTACATAAACATTAGTCTTAGAAAACATCACTTGAGTTAAAATTATTTAAACGTTGACATTTAAAAAAATTTCAAAATCAAAGACCATCTATTCGTTAGCATTATCTTCAATATCTTCCTCTGACACGTCAGTTACCTTAGAGTTCCCACAATTAGTATCCATGCACATGCACCCTTTGCAGAATATTGAACAACTAATTCCTATCTTCCTACAACCGCAGTTTTTTGTACATACTTTGGTACATTTACATGCTATTTGTTCAATCAGAGCTTGTGGTGCAGGAGCTTTGATAGCAAATATTGGAATTAATCCATATTTTGAAGTTTGCCCGGCCGAGTCAAGTGGATCCAAAGTATTACCTATAAAAAATAAAATTCAATCATAACACACAATAACATAAAAAAGTTATAATGAGAAATTTAAAAAATAATCCTAAAATCAAAAATCGTTGCTTATTACAAAAAAAGTAATTATTACATTTTGAAAAAGCATATCTTATTCAAAAATAATCCTAGAATTTTTTATAATACACCATTTTAAATTAAACAGAATAAGCTGTCTTTTTTATTATATAATATATACCTAAATGTAAAAAAAATAATGGGAAATTTAAAAAATAATCGTAAAAAATATAAAAACTCGTTAAAAGTATAAAATCTTGAAAAAGATAACCTCTTTAAAAGAAGTCGTACAACATTATACAGTAGAACATTTTAAAGGCAATTGATTTCTATTCCTCTTACATGTACCATTGCATATGCCTAAAGTTACGTAGAAAAAAGTTACAGAACAATATTTGCGAAATAACAAGGAAAATTGCCCAAAATTTCTGTGAGTGGTGAATTTTGAAAAATCATATTTCCAAAACTGTAAATCATAATGATCTCTACTGAAGACCACTTTAAAGAGAAAATATGTAAGTTTTTTTCTTTAAAGCAATGTCTATACCTATATTCCCGTGGACAGAAGTTATGGGACCAAAAACAAAATTTCTTTCTTATTGGTTTCTTTGTGATTTTTCTTTTGAATATATTTTTGTAAGAAAAAGTATCTTTGACTTTAAAACGTTATATTTAGATAGGAAATTTAACCAGGAACAATTATTATGTAGACGTGTTTGTACTAAAAGTGCATATAATTCACCCTATTGCAACTTGTGCCCAGGGACTAATTCACCCATTTCTCAAAAACGCACCCCTTTAAATGGTAGCACTCCGCGGTTTTTTCCTATATAAAGATTCATTGACCATATGAAATAATAAAATCCCGTTAACGTTGTAGTTCCTTTCTATAGTCCATAATCAATAACCTACTGCCCACTATACTAAATTTTATCTATTATGTTCCAAGTAATTATTATTGTAATGTTATATTTTAAAATTATTACAATTTTATATGACTTGGGTCCTTGCCACTGGTCGGTTCCCCTCTATATTATTTTACAATAATTATACATATTGCTTATTGTTTGTGATGACACAGATTGCAATAAACAATGGATGTTATTAAAAAAATTACTGGAAAGTAGTATCAGGCAATTGTGTTTTACCTACTTCAGCAGCGCATAAAGTTTAATGTCAAATAAAGCCATGCTACCTCAAATAAAAGATTCCTTTGAGACGGTTGTTTGTTTTAATGCAATGAAAAAAGGCTAAAGGTACATACAACGTTCGAATCCTTTAGATTGTGTGTATTTCTAAATGGTAAGTAATTGGCAGTGAACAGTTCCTTTGAGAAAATATAGAAAGAATTAATTATTATGAGTATGGTTACAGTGTAAAATAAACTTAATATATTACCTATCTGATATGTTTCTAAGGTATTTTATTTTAATGTATTAATTTGAATTTTAGGTTAAGAAATTTGAATGAATGTATACATGCAAGCATATTAATAAAACAGTCACGGCGATACGGTGTAATTTTCAGGGTCAACTCCGAACTCCATGAAAATTTGGATTTAGGTTCTACTTGCCCTTTACTTCAAAATTGAACTTATGCCATTGGTTGCTTTTACTTGGGGTATGACAGTTACCACTAGTCGGAGGTGAAAAACCGCGCGTTTAAAATAAGTCCGGAAATAGATAAATTAATTGAATAATTCTTAGCAACTTTCGTTCCATACAAATTTTTAATTTAGTCAATAATTTTCGAGTTATTAGCTATTGAAAATGTTTATTTTTTCGACAAAAAAAAAACACGTTTATAGGCGGCTTTTCACAAATAACTCAAAAAGTCACCATTTTATCGAAAAAATAATCTTAGCAAAACTTTCGGGAAAAACCCATTAAAACTTTTTTAAAGTGTTTAAAAATGCTTAATTCCTATTTTTAAAAAGTTTCTAGCATCAAAACTAAGTGAGTTGCGCTCAAAATAAAGTTGACCCCTTTTTTAGTGAAAAAAAAATCGTGAAAATCTCCCCCCATTTAGTACCCCCAATGAAATTAATCGTTACCGCTTTACAAAAAATTTACTTATGTATTTTTTATATGATTGGTAAGTTTCACCGGTTTAAGGGGCATATTTTTGAAAGGGTTATATTTGAGAGGGCCTGAACGAGTCACTAATCACGAGTGCATACAAAATATGAACAACTAAATCTAAACCACTTGAAGCGTTTATTTGAAAAACAACACTGGTCCAAAAATTAAAATTTTGGCAAATCGAAAAAAACTGCCCAGCTTTAATTTATTTCAAATCTTACTTTTACTAAGAAGTTTATTGGAAGGAATGTGCATATCAAAATAATTGCACAAGTCTGTTTCATATTTTTATTGATATTTTAAGTAAAAATGGGTACAAACTTGGCAAACTATATTGAAAAATATATAGGTATTGTGTTAAACAGTTTCCTCCATGCTGAACGATTTCTAATACAAAAGAAACAAGCATCACCTATTACTAACAAAGAATGCATACAACTGGTTTTACGGATAAAATCATTCACGCTTAACGATGACCGTTGGCCGTTGACTAAGATGGGACAAGTGTTGTTTTTACAACAAAATTCATGGACTGTTGTTTTTCTAAAACTATCCAAATGTTCTATGTATACTAAATTTACAATTAAGATGCAGTAAAAATAAACAAACCAAGACACGTTAAATGCTACTAGGAGCACTCCCGAATCATAATTTACAATGTATATGTTACAGTTCAAGTTGATTCTCAGTTAGAGTTGACTCCAACTAGTTGGAGTCAACTCCAACTGAAACGAGCAGTAAAAGTTGATTTTAAAAATTTAAATCAACTTTTACTAGTTGGAGTTGACTCTTCCTGGATCGATTCAGTAAATGTTGATTATACGAGAATCTTAAGTGCATTTTTGATGAGTGTGCGTTTCTTTTTTTTGACCGTTTCAACTACTTATTAGTATAGTCTGTAACGTCGCCCCAGTTAGGTAAATTATTCTGATTCGATTTTTTGCACAAACTTACTCAAAGAAATATATCCGTATAACAATCCATATAACAAATACACAGGGTGTCACGCGGTACCGCGGTCGAAAAATTGTTTAACCAATTTTTGTTAACCAAATTCACAAAAATAATTTTTATCTACTCTATCTTATATTACGTAAATTGTAAAGGTTTTATTGTGTGAAAATTGTAAATATAGATAGCAGTACATGAAGGGTTTAAAGTGTGTCTGAAATAACAATGTATTTTAAATCGGTTTTACTTTTTCGCACTGTTTTTTAACACACTTTCATATAATTAAACATCCTTAACTTTCGCCTTCGGGAGGAAATCAGACACGCCCTTGCAACTGCAACTGAAAATGCTCACAAAACAGCGACCACGGAAGCAAAGATGGATGACAGAGGAAATATTGGATTTAATGGACGTCAATTAAAAAACAACAAATCTGTAGGAAAAGATGAAATACCAGCTGAGCTATTGAAGTTAATCAACGAGGAAAACCTTCTAGACCTTCTTGGACTATGTAATAATGTTTACAATACAGGGACTATCCCTAAAATATGGCTTGAATCAGTCTTCATACCACTGCCTAAAAAGTAGAACGCCAAATTATGCCAGGACTTCCGCCTTATAAGTCTATTAAATAACATTCTGAAGCTTTTCTTGCGTATCATACAGAACAGAATATATTACAAAAAATGTGATGAGGTCACCGGTCAAGAACTATTTGGCTTCAGGAAAGGTATGGGGACACCAGAAGCAATATTCTGTCTTAAAACTCTGGCACAAAGATACAAAGATCAGCAAGCAGACCTTTTTATCTGTTTCATAGATTTTGAGAAAGAGTTCGATAGGGTGAAGCACAAGACCTTGATAGAAAGATTGAACGATATCAGAGTCGACAAAAGAGATTCTAAAATTATAGAGGCTATTTATTGGAATCAGACAGCAATCATAAAGACCAATGGTAATGCGTTAAGGCCAATTGAAATACAACGAGGTGTTAGACAGGGTTGTGTGCTATCAGCCATACTTTTAACGTCTACTCTGAGGAAATATTTGCAAACTCTTTATCGCACTCTTCAGAAGGAATCAGGATAAACGGGCAGAGAGTAAATAACATCCGGCATGCAGATGACACAGTATTGATGACTGATTCGGACGATAGTCTGGAGATACTGTTGGATAGCGCTCATTGTTAATAATTAAAGATAAAGCTTAGTAATAAAATAGTGACAAAAGTTTCTGCTGGATCTTGTAGAGGGGGCTATAAACTTTGATTTGGTCACTTTCTGACTTTCATAATAATGGATTTTAACCGAGTTATTAAGCCTTGAAAATGGCTATTTTCGCATTTTTCAAATTTTAAATCGCGTATAACTCGACAACAATCAATTTTAGAGAAAAATCACAAAATACCTTTTTTTGCTCAGAATAACCCAAATGATCTAAAAAAAATGTTCGAAGTGAAAAAATTATTTTTGTGAATTTGTCTAAAAAAATTGTTTAAACAATTTATCGATCAAGGTACTGCCGGTACCCAGTAGATTTGTTATAAGGACCTCTTTTTGAGTAAGTTTGTGCAAAAAATTCGAATCGGAGTAATTTACCTAACGAGGGCGACGATACAGCCTAGACTAATTTGAACATATTCAGTAACATTTAATTTCTAGAATCAGCTGTTTGTGTGAATCAGAATCAACTTTTACTAAATGGCATTGGGAAGAGTATACTTTTCCTAGTTGGAGTCTACTTTTACTAGTAAATGTTGAATATAAATCTTCATTATATATTTATAATCAACTTTTACTGAAACTAGCCGTTAGAGTTGACTCCAACTATTTGGAGTCAACTCCAACTGGATAATCAACTTGAACTGTAACATATATATATGTACATTCTAAATCCCAAATAATGATTTCCAAAGTTTATACATTGTAAATTATGATTCGAGAGTGCTCCTAGTAGCATTTAACGTGTTTTGGTTTGTTTATTTCTACTGCATCTTGAATGTAAATTTAGTAAAGTTTACTCCGGACATCTGAGATTTTTACAAAACTGAATGTTTCAGATGGATAAGGAAACTATTATCAGGCCCGGCCCTAGGGATTTTGCCGCCCTGGACAAGATCGGCAACCACCGCCCCCCCCCTTGGTAGACTCTGGAGATGCCATATTACCATATTATGCCATATTATTGAAAAATAAAATTACGGATTTGATTTGCCAAACAGCTTGCCTCATGAGCAACTGTTTTATCGTTGATTTTATTGACGGTGATTTCTACAAGAGCATCGTAGATTTCTTCAATTTGGTATCTGATGGGGGTAATTGCAGCAATTCTACTTTTCCATCTAGTTTCGTAGTTTGTAGTTTCATTGAAACCACAAAGGTTTCAATGTCAGGCTAGAAATATGATTTCAACGATGAATAGATGCTGTAAAAAGTTGTCAATTTTTGTCACTAAGGAAAAAGAAAGAAACTGCAAACTGTGAAGATTTAGCAGCATCGTTCACGACTAAGTTGAGTGAATGGCTAGAACATGGGATAAAAAATGCTCTAGGATTCATTTTCAAAATTCTGTTTTAAACTCCTAAGTTCTTCCCTTTCATGTTTGCCCCATTATCATACCCATGTTTTCTCATGTCTTCCAAACGTATTCCCAGTTCATTCAGTTTTTGCAAAATAACTTCTTTAATCCCAAGCCAGTGGTTTCCAGTACAGGCACAAATGCAAGAAAATGTTCTTCAATTTTAACACTTTGTGAACAGGAACCTAAATTGATAAAACGTACAACAATAATAGTCATCTGTTCCACCCCAGAAATATCAAGTGTACAATATAAAATTATGCTATAATACTGTTCTGATTTCAAAAAGTTTAAAACTTTATTTTTCTACGAGCGCGAGCGTGCAAAATTGTCTACTTCGCGCACGCGTTTTAGTTTAGAAAGTTTTAAAACTTTTCCGCAGGAGTGTTACTTTTCCGCACGCGTTTTACTTTTCCGCACGCGTTTTACTTTTCCGCACGCGTGTTAATTTAGATATGTTAAAATGGCCTTAAAGTAATTATAATACATGCAATAAACTAATATTTAGATATTATTTACTAATTTATTTCAAATATATCTTCATGTGATCATGTTTTAATGAAATCGGCGCGAGAATTCGATGAAATAAAATAATTTTGACATAATATTCGAAAGTCAAATCAGTAGACAATAACAGTGGTTTTGAATCGTCGTCATGCTAACCAATTATGCTGAAAGTTTGGTTTTGACAACCTTGTTGAATAATTAATTTGTGTATGTATTTTCATTTTAATTAAATTAATTGATTAAGATTTGGTCATTTTTCAAAGACTCGTAGAAAAAATATTGTCCCTAACGCTTGCAGAAAGTCTCTTTTCCGCACTCGACTGCTTGCTGAACTCCCGCTTCGCGCCGTTCGGCAAACTGCAGTCGCGTGCGGAAAAGTATGACTTTCTGCACTTGTTAGGAAAATAACTATTTTGATTTGGTTTTGAAGGAGCTGAATAATTTCGTTTGAAAACGTTTTCCCAAGTAGTAATGCTGCTTGTTACTAACATTCGTTGTTGTCCTGACGTGCTCTTGTAAAACATAATCAGTTTTTCCAAAGAGCTCAACAAGCTTTAAAAATTTACCATTGTTTTGATGAAACAGTTTATCAGAATCGTCCCTCAATGGAAGACATTGTTGTGCTAAGAAGTGAATTATTGATATAAGTCTTTTTATTACATTTTTCCAATGGCAAGTGTTTGAATTTAGAACTTTTCGTGTTTCTTCGTCTATGGTTTTGCCCGATTCTAGTCTAATTGTTTGTTCTACCCACTGTCGCTGTGACTGTAGATGAGCTGGACACTTAGCGTGGCTGGACAAAGCTTCAGCCATATGTTTCAAATTATTTATCCATTTTCAGTAAATTTAATTTTGACATTAGAAAATATTTTATAGAAAAAACAAAACACAGAATTGTTTGTCAGAATAAACTAACGACTTTCTCTCAACATTTTCACCATTGCACATTTTGTAACTGTAGTAGTTAGTTGTAAATCTATGATATGTTATCTGTTATGATCTGTTATCTGTTAATCTATGATTATTATTTCTTCAATTTAAAAATTGGCTCTTTTCCAAAATTTGCCGCCTCTAACTTTTCCGCCCTGGGCAGCCGCCCAGTTCGCCCACCCCTTGGGCCGGGCCTGACTATTATTCTATGAGAATTCATAAAGTCGAGTTTGCTAAACATGAACATATTATATGTTGTTTTTCAAATAAACCCTTCAATTTTTGTCTTACAGAATAACAAAATGAAAGTATCATATTTATAAAAGCAAGACCTACATTTTGTTACTTCTTGAGATTTTTCTTATCACAATACTGTTTACGTTATTTGGAAAAAAAGGCATCTTTCCCCTATTTTAGAAAAAAAAATTTAATATAAAACCATTTTTTTTTTCAAAAATAAGCATTTCAAACCGGTCAAATTTACAGATCGTGTAAACAAGCACATATAAAATAAATGGTAAAGCGTTAACGACTAAGTTTACTTAAATATTATAATTTTAACTATTTAGAATGGGAAATAAGCCACAATATTATTAAAAAATGATTTTTATTAACGTTTCGACGCCCAAATCGGGTGCCGTTGTCAAAATACAAAATACTATGTATATATATCATAGTATTTTGTATTTTGACAACGGCACCCGATTTGGGCGTCGAAACGTTAATAAACATCATTTTTTAATAATATTGTGGCTTATTTCCCATTCTAAATAGTTAAAATTGTAAAAATGCCACAAGAAAATAGCTTCAGAACAACATTAAATATTATACTTCAATTTCTACTCCGGAAATCGTTATCAAAACCAAATTAACCCGGGAGTAGTCGCGCTCACTTCTGTAACGTCGATAGTCGCGTGTGAGATTCTATCTCAAAATACGAATTTAAAACAAATTTTTATTTTGTACTATTTTTATCTACTTTTTATATTGAAAATATATATTTCTAACACTTTTGTTAAAAACCTGTGTTAACGGCCACCTGCCAACATCGGCCACCTGTCCTAACGGCCAGTTTAAAAATTTCCCAAACCAATTATATGTAGACTACAAAAATTGGCAATAGCGGCCACCTTTCTATATCGGCCAATAGTTCTTTCATTTTCAGTGGCCGTTAACGACAGGTTTTACTGTATTACGAAAAAGGATGAAATGTGAGATTCTATCTAATGGCGCGACTACTCGCGGGTTAAATCTAATTGGCTCTCCCCACAGCCAAAAATTCCACAAAAAGAAGAAGAAGAAAAAAAAATTCCTACGCATTACTACACCCTTCCTCGAGGCACTTACGAAATTTTTTCAAAATTACAAAATTTTTCATCAAGTTATCGCGAAAAAGGATAAAAATTGAGATTCTATCTCACCGCGCGACTACTCGCGGGTTAAGAGGCTACAGTAGCGATCAACAGGTAGCAACAAACGCGGTCCAAGATTTCGGCTGTAATGTTGAATATTTTGTCGAGATATTTGGAACACATATTTGTAATATAATAAAGAATGGCGGTACAGAGCCCAATTTGAGAAATACATTAGTATGTTGAAATTACTCTGTAATTAAATAGGTGCTATATTAAAAAAACGAGCTTGAACCGCCATTAAGAAGAACAAAATAATAAACTTTCTTTAAATAATAAACTTTTTTATTCCATGCCTAGATTTTGTGTTATTTTGGACGTACTAAATTTTTATTTCTAACAAGAAATCGAACATATTATAACTAATAACTAACTAGGCAACATAGAGAAATTGTCACTGTCATTTTGACAAACCTGCGTCAGATTTTCTCTTATCTGTTCTGTTATCTTTGTCGATATCTGTTCAGTGCAGTAGTGTGATATTTTAAGAATTCGTTATTGTTGTTTCATAGGAAAGTAGTGTTTATTTATAGTTAATTTATTATATTTTAATGAAATAAGTCTAAGTTGTTCATCTATTTGAAAAAATAGAAATTGTCAATTTTAGTTTTATGTAGGTCTGTAGGTACAGTTGAGTCCGGGAATATTTACCCGTGCGTGATCATTTAAAGCATACGAAATAAGTCGATAAATAAATAGTGTGCTAGGCACCAAGTGTGCCTAGCTGAATATGGTATATGCTCTGATAAATGAAAAAAATTATTACACAAATCAAGACACTAAGGTCCAGGATTCAGTCTGGTAGAGATGTTTTAGTCGGGGTTTGTAAGAGCTAGACTGCAAGTGGTTTACGAGTGAGATTACAGTTTTGGGCAGCACCCTACTTTTGAAAGAAAATGCAAACCTAGTATGTAAGAGAACTAAAAGAAAGTCGACAACGATAACTATGAAGATACATGATGATTACTACACTTTCGGGATAACTATATATTAAATTGACGAATTTGGATTCCCCAATATGCGTGGAAGTAAGATAACATAGATATAGGCGAGCAGCAGCAACCCCTAAGATTACCTTATACCTACCACAAAAGTCAACTTTAAGGTGAATGACCAATTTTGGTCATTCTTTATGTTTTTAAGGTCGCTGAATCCGAATATGAAGCTTATTTTTATCTAGAATTAGTGGAACATGTTCAAAAATCAAATTTTATGCAAAAATGTGAAAAATCAATTTTGATGATTTTTTAAATTCACCTCGCTGTATCTTTGGTCGCTGTAAATATTTCCTTTTGGAAATTTTACTATGTATCTCTGAAGTACTGAAGTACTGAAGTATCTCTACTATCTCTGAACTATTTATATAACAATGGGATTTGCCCAAAATGTTTAAACACATTTAAAGAGAAGTTGTTAATTTTTAAACTCTTCGTCGTCAGATTTCGTTAGTTTCATGTTTACTTAAAAAAGTTGAGTGGCAACCTTCTTAGTTTGTAAATTTAGTAAACACAACAATAAAATTTAATTCATGAAGAAGTTTTTTAAAAAATTTCAAGTCAAAACATGCAGTATAAAAAAAGTTATGTGTCTTTATAGACAAGCGGCACACCACAAAAAACGCTTATTTCTGAAGATACTGACCACGGTGTGGTGAATGGCTAATTTTGATCATAGTTTATGTTTTTGACTGTGCTGAAAACGAAAATTAGGTTAAATTTGAATCCTATGCGGGGGAACCTGGTGAAAATCGCAATTTTATCCCACAAAAAAAAATGAAATCACATTTCTTTGCGTTTAACTCGCTACAACTCTGTTCCATTGTAATATTTTTTTCTGAAATTTTTACAGTATATATTTCTTACCTTTCTGAAGACAATGGGATGTTTCAATCTTTCTGTCTTATTATAATAAAAGTTATGAATTTTTTAAATTAAAAGGTGCAGATTCCTGAATGGCAAAGTTTAATCGCAAAAGTTTAGTGACAAAATTTGACATTTAGTTATTTAATAAAGTTTATGTCAAAATAAAGAGTACAAAGATCAAAATGTTTTATAAAAAAAATGGTGCAAATTTTAATATTAAGAAAAACGTGATTAATTTTGTTTTTATTTTTAGGGTAAAATTGCGATTTTGACAATGTTCCCTCATCTAAAATTAAAAATAAACTTCATTTTCGTTTTCAGAACCATCAAAAACATAAAATATGATCTAAATTAGCTATTCGACACACCATGGTCAGTATCTCGAGAAATAATCGTCTTTTTTTTTTTGGAGTGCCACTCATCTATAAATTCACATAACTTTTTTCTTATTGCATATTTTGACTTAAAATTTTACAGAAAACTTCTTCATGACTTACGTTTTAATAATGTGTTAGTCAAAATTATAAAAAGTTTGCCACTCAACTTTTTGAAGTAAACATGAATCTAACGAAATCTGACTATAAATTCTTTAAAAATTAACAACTTCTCTTTTAATTTAGTTAAACATCTCGAATAAATTTAATTGTTATCTAAATTCTTCAAAGATGACACAGTGAAATTTTTAAAAGGAAATATTTACAGCCACCAAAGATACAGCGAGGTAAATATGAAAAATCATCAAAATTGATTTTTCGCATTTTTGCATAAAATGTGATTTGGACATATTCCACCAATTATAGATAAAAATAAATTTCATATTCAGATTCAGCAACCTCGAAAACACAAAGAATCACAGAAATTTGCCATTCACCTATCATGGTCGCTTTTTCGATTTCTAACCATCAAATTAGGGATGTGCCGTTCGCCTAATAATGTTTAAAATGGAAAAATAAATAATCAGTTATCTACGTTAATAAATAAAAGAATAAATGTTAGATCTACTATTGTTACAGGTATATTTGATAGTATCAAAATGATAAGTCACGAAACAAAATTAATTATATGTATAACCTAAAAAAAACTGTAAATAATAAAAACATTAATATTATTAATGTGAAACGATAAAAGAACAACGATAAGTATATCGTTCATGTAAAAAATAAATAAAGTACAAAAAGACAGACTTACATATTTTATAAAATATACGATGTATAGGCAAAGATTAATTGAAAGTGTCAAAGATTAATTCCCAAGAAAGTAAAAAATATATATATTGAGACCTAATTTCTGCCAATTGTTTTTCTGATTCTTAAATAATAGTCGAATAAAATGTTACATTTAGGGTTGAATTTTTTAGAGGAATCAATTTGGTTTTTTTAATGTGTAGGGGGTCAGTAGAAGCTTAAGTTTAAATTTGTGGGGTCGTCACCCTTGTCCCCCGGCCGCCATCTTGGAAAAATGGGTGCAAAGGGCTTTCGCGCTGTATCTCGTAAACTGGCTACCCTACAGGAAATTTAATTACATATAAAATGTAGCAAATTAAATTTTCTACAATTTTATGTCTATTATATTTTATCGTCAAGTGGCCAACAAAAGAGTTATAAACAAAAATAAGAGAAAAATTTGTAAAAAGTTTCCTTTTGGAGGTAACTTTTTTTCCATTCATTTTACAATAAAATGACCTTATCATTTTTGTTGAGGGTTTTTCAGCGAACAATTTTCAATATAAAATTGTTTAATATTATTTATTATTTATCTAGGTTTCACAGCCCTCCAATCTTAACCAGATTCTCGAATGCTTATAGAAGACTTAGGCATATATGCAAATAAAAACATATGAAATATGCGCATAATCATGTAGTACTTTATACAAAAATATGCATGTTTTTCTAGAAAATATGCATATAAAAATAAAAAAAAATATAAGTATTTATATTTAAACAACTCAGAAAGTATTATCCGTTTTAGTTACAAACATATTTAAAATATCTTCATAATTTATAGTAATTAATATTTTTTATTTATTTTACAAACTAAGCTTAGGTATTTAACTATTTAAGTGTTTTAACAAATAAATGATAATACTTCGAATTGTGCTAACACTAAATGATTAAATGCTGTTTAAATTTTTTTAACAAAAACTTATGGCTTCTGAGTAGGTACCTACATATTACAATATATTTTTTAAATGAAAAAAGCTCTTTCTACATCAACCGATGTTACTGGGGCATTTTTCAAATTTACGGTAATCTTTGCTTGTACATTAAGGGTGTCCTAACTAAGAGTGTCCCACCTAGTACCTACTTGAACTAAGTACTTCAGAAAGGAGCTGGTAACTATTTTCATAACAATTAAAATCAGGAATCTTGAAAATATTAAGATAATATGACTGTGAAAGCAGGAAGGTCCCCCAAATATTTACAGGAGATTCTAGGTTTTTGGTTGTTTATTTAAGAAAATATACTACGAGCCTAAATCTAAGCATACAACTAGAGGTTATTGTACGAGAAAACAATGTTAAGCGACTTTTCAGTACATTATTGAATGATTTGAATTTTTTAGATCCTATTTTTTCATCACAAGAAATTTAAAAAATGCCTTTTGTCAGTACATATTAGAAAATATTCTCGTATAAAATAATATAACACTCAATTATGTAGTACCTACTTACTTCCAGTTTTACCACAAATTGAGCAGAAAACTTTATCCTTATCCGTAGATGTAGGTTTTATCCAAGTTTGAAACAGTTTTTATTTTCGGTAGTTTCAATTGTTTTTTATTTAAATTTATGTGTCTCGGCAGCAATGGCCATTGACACAACAATATTCGTTATGCAATAATTAATTACAATAAGGACTTAAAACTAATTAATATAACAGTTAATTTCTAAATCTTAAATCTAACAATTAATTTCTAATAATTAAAGTTAATTTCTAAATCTAAAATTAGTTTTCGCTCAAACAGTGACTAATAACAATTGTGTTACGTGTTAATTATCAAGAACAAGCTGTAACTTCAGTCAGTAAGAGATGTTTTACTTAATAATCTTCCAATTTAAACCCATTCAGTGTCAAACTGTCAATAGTTTTTCATTGTTGCTCTCCCGTCCCAACGGACGCCAACGGTTAGGCAACCAGTATTGCAGTGATATATCCAAGTTTACCACTTATTTCCAGACATCCAAAGCGTTAATATAAACAAATTGAAGTTACTTTTTCTACATGAGTAACAATTTAAATCAATGTTCCCCCAATGTTAGCAACACCATGTCTGGACCCAATTCTTCCAGTAATCTTACTAGTTCATATGCAACTGCTACTATGACTAAACAACGTCCGAAGTATCCCAAGAAAACCGAAGCAATTTTAAAATTAGTTGTACGTCTCTATAGTATCCAATGATTGTATATCCAATATATGTATATTTGTATATTTAATATTACTAAAATACTAAAATTACTAATATTAAAACTGTAAAATTCCCTCAATTTCCTTAGTCTCTGCAAGTCATACGGATGCTGAGACTAAAATTGTAAAATTCACTCATCTTCCTTAGTCTCAGCATCCGTATGGCTTGCAAATTTTAGAAGCCTCGGAGGTGTAACCAGAGAAGGTTCCCATTGTTTTCAGTCTGGTGGGATGTAGAGTAACATTACGTTGTTTTATATGCCATTAGAGTGAAAACTTAGTCTCTTGCTAGCAGTTGCCGCTAGAGCATCTATGCCATTTCGTTCGTTGCAATCCGTGATTGCATGCCGGGGTTTGTTTTGGTTGGATCAGAGAGAGCAGCACAATATGCAACATATTATGTGCCACCTGATGAGAGACTAATAAGTTTCGAAACCGGTAGAGGTGCTTACTGCACTCTCTGATTGGACTGAAATATGATGCGGCTGTATTTTCGTTTTGCAACGAAATTGAAAATGGTTATTCATTTTTGATTTACATGTTTACTTTGATTGGAGTACGAAGGGAACCATTCTCGTTGGAACTTTACAGCGCTGGGCAGATGGGACGTGAATTATAAATTGTAAAATTCCCTCATCTTCCTTAGTCTCAGCATCCGTATGGCTTGCAAATTGTAGAAGCCTCGCAGGTGTAACCAGAGAAGGTTCCCATTGTTTTCAGTCTGGTGGGATGTAGAGTAACATTACGTTGTTTTATATGTCATTAGAGTGAAAACTTAGTCTTAAGTCTTTAGTCTTTTAATTTGATTAAATTCAGAACTGTCAAAAAGTTTAAAACGTTCAGTTGGTCTAACTTCACACATGACGGGCGTAGCTAAATGCTAAGGCCTTTTTATTTCCAACCAAATCACCCTAACATAAGCGGGTTCGATCCCCGATGCAATTTTTTTTATTTTTTTATACATTTTGTGAGTCTAGTATTTAAATAAAATATAAATAAACTGTTTAAAGTATATTAATTTCGTTGAAATCATATAAAAGAAGTATAACTTCTTACGTGAGTACAAAGTACACACACATTCTTTTTTTATTTAATTAAAATACTTAACAAAAAGTAAAATATTATGTGTATAGACGTATGGTGCAGCCATGTTAGAAAAGGAGTATGTTAACTAGGAAAAGATCACTTTAAGACCAATACGACCAGCTTGTGGCAATAATGTTAAAAGACTCCGAGGGCTCAGAACAACAACTAACACGTCCACGGAGTAAGCTACAGCTACCTGATGAAAGGAATGCCAAACATTTAGAACATTTCAAACAATCAAACATCAAGAAAAGATTAATACGAGTTTATAGTAAAATCAAGGAAGAAATTGGACCGCGTTATGTAATAACGGATTAACCGCCAAAAATTCAAAATCGAGATAATAGTGCCATCTTGCAGCTAGGGTGCAAATCTTTGTATAAAAATATGTTTTTTGTAATCAAAATTTAAAAAAAGCGGTTTTTAAACGCCTGTATTGAGCGACATTTTTTTATTTTATTAAAAATATCTCACAATAGGATTTGTAATATCGAATTAAACGCCAAGTTGATTTTAAAAAATTAAAAACTCTTACAACAAAAATTGGAATATCAAATAAAGCGCCAATAATGGTATATATTCCATTGTCATAAACAAAAATCCGCATCTTTTAAGAGTAATAACGAATTAAGCGCCGTGAATAGTCGGTTAATTCTTTATTACAAAACACAACATATTTTCTAACGCTCAAGATATCAAATTAAAAGACATCCTTTGTCAGGTAATTCGTTATTTTAAAACAAAATTCGAGCCCTATATTTTATAACAATTTTAATTTTCAAAGAAACGACTTAAAAAGGATGCATGCAGTAAGTGCGATACTTTTGAAGTTAAAATTCAAAGTTCTATATCTGAGCAAGAAAAAAACAGTTTGGAAGACTGAGAGATACTCATCAAGATGAAGCAAAAGCGGCTAGAAATCTCATGAACTCAGACCTCCAAAAAGCGAAAAATGAGGGAAATGTTTAGGTACTGACATTTGATTTGGAAAAAACCCTATCTCTACCACGCATTCCAACGGACATTGTATTTTACAAAAGGCAGCTGTGACTTTATAACTGCATACATTCAGGAAAAATTGGGAGAGGTCATTGCTATGTTTGGGTCGAAGGCACAGCAGGAAAAGGAGCACAGGAATTAAGTTCAGTTTTATTAAAATATTTGCACGAGAACTTAACACCTCAAATAACTGAATTGGTATTATGGTCCGACAGTTGCGGAGGAGAAAACCATAATACCAAAATTGTAATGCTTTTAAAGTCTTTGCTTGAGCTTATACCTTCTTTAAAAAATAACGATGCGCTTTCTAGTATCAGGACACAGTATTATGCCTAATGACTCCGAATTTGGGGACATAGAACTAGCACGAAAGCTCCAAAATCGGTTGTATAGTCTGTTCGCTAAACTCAGACGCAACTGGCTACATATTTTAGTCGATAATTTTGTTGTTTTTTGCCAATTTTGCAAAAATTGGCAAAATTACTAACTATTTAGTGATTATTAACTATTTAGTAATTATTTTTTGCCAATTTTACTAAAATTGGCAAAATTACCGACTAAAATATCTAGAAAGTTGCGTCTGAGTTTAGCGAACAGACATATACTCCAGACGATTATATAAACGTTATGAAAAATTGCCGAAAACGAAACAAATTAACGGTTCAAATGGTACAAATAGAAAGTTTAAAGGAGTTTGCGATATTTTAAAGAATATTGTAAATAGAAAGAAATATATAAATGGGAACTCGATTAACTGGCTTCAAACTAAAGAGATACTGCTTTCGAAAAAAATTTGTTTAAAATATATTTTAGCAAAAATCACGGCGGAAATGTTCAAGAGGTAGACATAAGTAAACGAGTCAGAAGAAATGCAACAAGAACTACAGAATTTCTATATTCCTCCAAACTTCAAATTTTGTGGCCTAATGATGGAAAACCTGTCTCTATCCCAAAACTTAATGACATAATGTCGTTATTGGAACTTATTCCACTGGATACTAAAAAATTCGATGAAAATGTCGTAGGAAACGAAGGCATTCAAGATGACATTGACGGCTTTAATGGATCATTGGATTTCAATATTAAAGACTTATCTTAGTGAATTGATTTTCGTGTATTTTCTATGTAAACGATATAACTTTTTATACGTATTAACGTGAAAAATTTAATAAAACGTTATTATAACGCGCATTTTTTATTTTGAAACATCAGTTTAAGCGCCAAATATGTCTTTTACTCCGGTATTCGGATCTTAACTCATGCATATCTTAAAAAATCGTTAACGAATTAAGCGACATGTGATCGAATAACTTTTAAAATATAAATTATTTATAAAAAATTTAAAACACATGTAAAAGTCTATTTATATTTGCGTTAATCTATTAAATATTAAACATGTCAGTACTACATTTTAGAAATAGCACCAAAAACAAATTTAAAATCTTTAAACCGATTTATCTCAAAACTACATTTTGGCGCTTAATCCGCTATTACATAACGCGGTCCATTAATGATCGGCATATCTCCCAACAAGGAAATAAAAAAAACCAAAATACATCTACAGTTTATTCGCATGAGACATGCACTGGATACAAACATTAGTTGACAGGGATGTCTTCATCGGCAACATAAGAGATGGTTATTTCCGTTCAGGTTTTGAATATTTTTGAAAGTTACTTGTATAATCGCGTAAAGTATTTAATAATTTAATTAATATAATAACATGGAGGGAACACTATGAAGAAAAATTTGAAAGTACACCGCACGAAAGGCTGAGAGAAACAAATGACATGGGGGAACATTTAAGAGAGATTTCCAGAGAAGAACTGGTAGAAGCGATACGAAATTTGAAGGTAGGTAAATTGGTTCTTATTACTGGTACACACGGTTTGAGACTACAACTGCTGTAAACTTAAACCGTATGTACCAATAAAATGAGCTAATTTTTTTTATTCCAGAAGGCATCAAAACATTACTATTGCGAAATTCTGACTTAAGCTCTTTATCCCAAACATCAGAGAAATATTGATAATTTAACCTTCCGATGACCAACCTTTTTTTGTTACACAGATGACCAACGGGGGTATAAACCGACCCCAGGTCAAAAATGACCTGGAATAAATGTTTTCAGTATTTAAATCTTCATCTAACAATACATCCTCGTTTTCTAATAGAATTTCATCTTCTATATTATCATAAAAATCGCTAGCAGTGACAATTTCCTGTAACTCAGCGTCAGTAAGATATTTGCGAGCCATATCTTATAATATGTACACAAAATACTAAGAAACTATAAGAATATACGCCAGGAAATAATAATAATGACTAACTGTAGCAGACAGAAATGTCATGATTCGTACATAACAGGCACCACAGTCTAAAAATATATTTTGATAACACGCAGTGTAAAACTACTTGGAATTCCACATAATAGACGGTATTTTACTAAACATCAACTTCAGAATATATTTTTCATTCGTAATATATAGGGAATTTTTTTTATTTCAAAATATGAGGATATCTAGAATGATATTAAAGTCAAATAAAAAAATAATGAGTTAAAAATTGAAAATACTTTTGAATTTATTAAAGAAAAACCTACGCTGGGGTCCAAATTTACCTCTTTGGTCATCAGAAGGTTAATATATAGTTTTTATCCATATTTAATGTTAGATTTTCCCTCATCAGTCAGGCTAGTAGAGGTGTTCAACAATTTTGTTAAAGTTTTGTTGGTAAATAAAGTAAGCGGATAATCTTTTTCAGTATCACTGTATATGGTACTTCGTATCTGTAGTAAGTAATTTATCCATTTCCTATTTATTAAATTAGAGGAGGTCGTGCAACTGACGTTTAATTAAGGGAAGTCGTTAATTTAGCCACACATCAAATTAAGCATAATGACATGAATTTCCAAACGGGTTTTAAGCAAAATATTTTAAAAATTTTATCCAATACAACAAAATACAGAAGTTATCTGATTTTACTACATATTGTAATGTCAAAGCAAAGAGTGCATGTCAATGTTCATTTCCAGAACGCAAGAAAAATGTAGTTAGTATTTGAATTAATTGTGTAACGAAAATGATGTGCAGTTTTTAAGAGATTAAGACAAAATTTGTAAGAAACTCGAAATGGAGTGTCATGCAAGTATACAACTAAAAATATTGAAGCTGTCTACCGTTGAAATTTAAAAACACATACCTATAGGAATGAAATCGCATAACAGAAAAATGTGTAAGATCAAGAACTCAAGAACCACATATCTTACACTTAGTTATACTACTTTGCATAGAGGACTTAGTTTGAACAAAGTTAAAATGAAATAAAAAAAATATTAAAAATTATTTATTCCAAAGGATTAAAACGATCATCAGAATGATTTCGGTCTTATAAGATCACTATCAGTAAAAACTTGAGCATTAAAATGTAAAAAACTTGGCACTACATTTTAAATGTTGTAAACCTTAATTTTTTTTTTATTTAGCTAATGCCTTGACAACTAATGGCCATTGGCATTGTAGGTACGGTAATTTTGAACAGTTAGGTACCTAGTGTCATGTGTAGTGTGTGTGTTGAGTAAGTGTCTTGTTACTTTGCAAAGTCGACGTCATTGTCTTTGCAAAGAGACGCTAATTGTATCCGAACGTCTGCGGTCTCTGCGGTGAGTACCGATCCCACAAGGACAGAAACTATATTCATTTATTAATTTATAATAAATGAAAAATTTCTGACCCTGGTGAGATTCGAACCCACAACCTTTCGGATTTTTTCGATCCAAAGGCAGGCGCTCTTACCACTGAGCCACGGAGGGAGTAAACCTTAAAATTGAAATGGCATAATATCGATGATTTAGGATTTAACCAAAAGCGAACATGCTGAATAAAGGTTTATAATGTCCCATTTCGGTTAAATCTTAATTAATAATCGACATTATGTCGCCATTCAAATTAAATTTTGATTACAAACATTTAAAATGTAATTTTATTTAATTGTAAAATTTTTTCACGAATATTTTGATTGGATCCGAGCAACCTAAAGTTTTTGAAATAAAAAGGAGTGTTAAAGTACTTTCCGAAAAAAGCAGCCGTAAAAAGTAGTAATCCTAATCATTTAATTTAGGTTATTGATTATGTACTATAGAAAGGAACTACAACGTTAACGGGGTTTTATTATTTCATATGGTCAATGAATCTCTCTATATGAAAAAACCGCGGAGTGCTACCATTTAAAGGGGTGCGTTTTTGAGAAATGGGTGAATTAGTCCCTGGGCACAGGTTACATTAGGGTGAGTTCTATGCACTTTTGGTACAAACACGTCTACATAAAAATTGTTCCTGCTTAAATTTCCTATCTAAATATAACTTTTTAAAGTCAAAGATACTTTTTTTTACAAAAATATATTCAAAAGAAGAAGCACAAAGAAACCCAAAAGAAAGAAATTTTGTTTTTTGTCCCATAACTTTTGTCCACGGGGATATAGGTACAGACATTGCTTCACCGAAAAAAAACTTACATATTTTCTCTTTAAAATGATGTTTGGCAGAGGTCGTTAGGATTTAAAGTTTTCGAAATATGATTCTTCAAAGTTCGCCCCTCACAGCAATTTTGGGCAATTTTCCTTGTTATTTCGCAAATATTGTTCTGTAACTTTTTTCTACGTAACTTTAGGTATATGCAATGGTACATGTAAGAGGAATAGAAATCAATTACCTTTAAAATGGTCTAATGTATAATGTTGTACGACTTCTTTTAAAGAGGTTATCTTTTTCAAGACTTTTAACGAGTTTTTATATTTTTACGATTATTTTTTAAATTTCCCATTATAAATTTTTTTCTATATGGTATATATTATATAATAAAAAAGAAAGCTTATTCTGTTTACTTTAAAATGGTGTATTAAAAAAAATTCTAGGGTTATTTTTGAATAAGATATGCTTTTTCAAATTGTAATAAGTACTTGCAACGATTTTTGATTTTAGGATTATTTTTTAAATTCCCCATTATAACTTTTTTATGTGATTGTGTGTTATGATTGAATCTTATTTTTTATAAGTAATACTTTTGATCCACTTGACTCGGCCGGGCAAACATGAAAATATGGATTAATTCCAATATTTACTGTCAAAGCTCCTGCACCACAAGCTTTGATTGAAAAAATAGCATGTAAATGTACCAAAGGATGTACAAAAAACTGCGGTTGTAGGAAGATAGGAATTAGTTGTTCAATATTCTGCAAAGGGTGCATGTGCATGGCTACTAATTGTGGGAACTCTAAGATAACTGAGGTGTCAGTAGTCCTGTCGCCAGGGGGGGTACAATGGCCTCGTTAATTCAGATGGACTTACTCAAGTTTTTTTTATGTATTTTGACCCGAAGAACACGAATTTTTTGGGTAACAGTTGATCCGGATGTCGATAAGATTGTTATAGACCAAGAACTTGAGGAATCAAATAACAGCGATTTTTGGCAAAACAAAACAATATTTTGTATTTTTTGGGCCATTTTAAGTAAAAAATATTTCTACAAGTTTTTTCGTAGGATGCACAGTTTTCGAGATAAACGCGGTTGAACTTAAAAAAAAAACGAAAAATTGCAATTTTTGAACCCGAATAACTTTTGATTAAAAAATAAAATAGCAAGTCTGCTTACCGCATTTGAAAGTTTAAGTCAAATTATATCGGTTTTGATTATTTGCATTGGTAAAAATTTATTTTTTTATTGTTTAACAAAGCTATAAACACGTAGGGTTTCCCGTGCTTTTACATGCGTTTTAACGCATGTAACATAGAAATAGTCTTGATTGCACTAGTACCTATTCTACCTACTCGTTCGATTTTAAATGAGAAATCATAGAAACATCACTCACGCACTAGTTGTTTGTAGCTTTGTTTAACAATAACACAATAAATTTTTAGCAATGCAAATAATCAAAACCGACATAATTTGACTTGAACTTTCAAAGGCGCTAAGCAGAATTGCTATTTTATTTTTTAATCAAAAGTTATTCGGGTTTAAAAATTGCAGTTTTTCGATTTTTTGAAAGTTCAACCGCGTTTATCTCGAAAACTGTGCATCCTACTAAAAAACTTGTAGAAATATTTTTTGCTTAAAATGACCCAAAAAATACAAAATATTGTTTTGTTTTGCCAAAAATCGCTGTTATTTGATTCCTCAAGTTCTTGGTCTATAACAATCTTATCGACATCCGGATCAACTGTTACCCAAAAAATTCGTGTTCTACGGGTCAAAATACATAAAAAAACTTGGGTAAGTCCATCTGAATTAACGAGGCCGTTGTACCCCCCCTGGCGACAGGACTACAGAGGAAGATATTGAAGCTAATGCTAACGAAGAGATGGACTTTGATTTTGAAATTTTTTTAAATGTCAACGTTTAAATAATTTTAACTAAAGTGATGTTTTTTAAGACTAATGTTTTTGTAATTTTTGTAAAAGAAATATTTTAAATCATACAGGTAAAAAAATGTCAAAGAATCACTCGGTTTCCATTATGTATTTAAATATAGATGATACACCATTTTAAAGAACAGAAAGTAAGCCCTCTTTGTTGCGCAATATATTGATAGTATATTCATGTACAAGAAAAAAAGTTATAATGAGAAATTTCAAAAATAATCGTAAAAAATGTAAAAAATAATATTTTTTTATATTAGGTATTATATAATATATAATCTATTATATAATAACTTTGCTTTATTTTTATATTATATTATAAAAAAATCGTTAAAAGTATAAAACCTTGACAAACCACAATCTCTTTAAAAAACGTCGTACAACGTTATACAGTAGACCATTTTAAAGGTAATTGATTTCTATTCCTATTACGTGTACCATTGCATATACCTAAAGTTACGTAGAAAAAAGTTACAGAACAATATTTGCGAAATAACAAGGAAAATTGCCCAAAATTGCTGTGAGTGGCGAACTTTGAAAAATCATATTTCGGAAACTGTAAATCCTAATGACCTCTACTAAACATCATTTTAAAGAGAAAATATGTAAGTTGTTTTTCTGTGAAGCAATGTCTATACCTATATCCCCGTGGACAAAAGTTATGGGACAAAAAACAAAATTTCTTTCTTTTGGGTTTCTTTGTGCTTTTTCTTTTGAATATATTTTTGTAAAATAAAGTATCTTTGACTATAAAAAGTTATATTTAGATAGGAAATTTAACCAGGAACAATTTTTATGTAGAAGTATTTGTATCAAAAGTGCATAGAACTCACCCTAATGTAACCTGTGCCCAGGGACTAATTCACCCATTTCTCAAAAACGCACCCTTTTAAATGGTAGCACTCCGCGGTTTTTTCATATATAGATGTCCGTTGACCATATCAAATAATAAAACCCCGTTAACGTTGTAGTTCCTTTTAGCTATCTTATTTTGAATATAATCAATAGCCTAATTATTTTAAAAGTAACATAGAGTAAATTCTTAGATAAGAAACTTATTTGATATGTTTATTGTAGTACTACCTATGGTAACCCCGCTAATCCGGAAGAAAAGAGTCACAACTCAAAAACATCGTTTTTTAGGAGAGACAAATATAGGTTTTTTAGATGTTAATTTAACTGTAAAAATCTAGTTGTTTTAAACAGTAGCTGCTAAAATTTTTAAATTGAAAACGAAGAAAATGGATAAATGAATTTTTTTAATTTTGTAAAAAGCAAAAAAAAAATATGATATCTGATTTAACAAAGAAAAAAGATATAAATTTTGAGTTATGTCACTTTTCTTTTAAAATATTTCTTAATTTTCCGTTAAAACGCTGAAAAATACCAAGTACACTTCTCGAAATACAACAGTTTTCACGATAAATAACGATACCGTTGAGTCCAGGTACTCTGGGCTAATTAGCAAAATACAAGGAAAAGTTATTTACCAGCAATTTTATTGCTGGAATCAAATCTTATTATTGTATGTATTAATAATATAGATATGCAAAGTCCGCAGATAGTGTGCTACTTTTTTTATAAACAAAATGGCGCCCGAATATCGTGTTTTTTTCAATTTTTGCTCTATAACTCCAAATATTTTAACTTTAAACCAAAAACACCCAAATAAAAATTCACCGCAATTAAATTCTGCATAGAGACGTGTTTTTTTCGATTTACTTCGACGAAAACTTTCCCCGGAAAAAGCGGGTTTTTCCAACAAAATCTTTAATTTTCAACTAAACTTTTAGATAAGTAGTTGTTAATCAATAAATAAATAACTTGGTAACGTAAAAGCCCTTTCCATATATATAATAATTCCAGAAGTCTATGGAAATTGAATGAACAGTTTAGCAACAATTAAAATGTTAATTAAAAATTTACGGTCGCTATAATAACGACAATAATTATGATACATAAGAAAAACTATGATTTTTTCATAAAAAGACACTATACCTATCTAATTTACTTTACAGAATTAAAATTGGCCTATTTAAGCGGCCTTAGGAATATTTTAAATTTATAAACAATTTTTTGGTATAAAAACAAATAGAATATCTCGGGAAATTTTAAACTAAATTAAATTGTGAAAACGGTATTCGAAAGACAGTGGCAGGACGCTTCTTTTAAAAGAAAAAACGTTTAATTATGATGAGTGATTCCTGAGATACAACCGGTCAAATTTGACCGGAATTTACGGCAAAGATATAAATAATAGGATCATAATTTTCAAACTATCACCTTTTTATTTTTGTCCTCTTTCTCCACACCAATTTTCATATCTTTAAAATTCTCATAATATATATTATTATAATAAAAACTATCGATAATACGTGTGAAAATTGCCAAAAATATCAAAATTCCAATCCAAAATTAGGTTGGAGAAAATGAAACCCTCAAAGTTCAAAATCGGTATACGTTAACAAAATGCATTTTCTCGGCTTCCCATGGAGCAATTTCCTTCATTCTTTTTTTGTTCCCAAGTAACTCGAATAGAGCCATCGAACTAATGCATTATTAAATGTCAAACTTGCTTTTGTTTTATTATAATAGATTAGTTTATTTATAAGAACAGAAAATTACATATTTTTTCCAGTTGTAGGCTTTTTTTAGATAAACTTACTACAAGTGTACCTTTTAAAGTTAAAAACATAAATATTCTCATTTGAAAGCTGTATAATTATTTAAACAATTTTTATTTAAACAAATTAAAATATTGTGTTATAATAAATAAATTAATTTATTATAACAAAACAAAAGCAAGTTTGACATTTAATAATGCGTTAGTTCGATGGCTCTACTCGAGTTACTTGGGAATAAAAAAAGAATGAAGGAAATTGCTCCATGGAAAGCCGAGAAAATGAATTTTTTTTAACGTATACCGATTTTGAACTTTGAGGGTTACATTTTCTCCAACCTAATTTTTGATTGGAATTTTGCTATTTTTGGCAATTTTCACACGTATTATCGATAGTTTTTATTATAATAATATATGTTATGAGGATTTTAAAGATATGAAAATTGGTGTGGAGAAATAGGACAAAAATAAAAAGGTGATGGTTTGAAAATTATGATCCTATTGTTTATATCTTTGCCGTAAATTTCGGTCAACTTTGACCGGTTGTATCTCAGGAACCACTTATCCATAATTAAACGTTTTTTCTTTTAAGAGAAGGGTCCTGCCACTGTCTTTCGAATACCGTTTTCATAATTTAATTTGGTTTAATATTTATCGAGATATTCTATTTGTTTATAAGCCAAAAAATTGTTTATAAGCCAAAAAATTGTTTATAAGTTTAAAATATTTCTGAGGCCGCTTAAATAGTCCAATTTCAATTCTGTAAAGTACATTAGATAGGTATAGTGTCTTTTTATGAAAAAATCATAGCTATTCTTATGCATCATAATTATTGTCGCTATTATAGCGACCGTAAATTTTTAATTAAGATTTCAATTGTTGCTAAACTTTTCATTCAATTTCCATAGGCTTCTGGAATTATAATATATACAGACAGGGCTTTCACGTTACCAAGTTATTTAATTATTGATTAACAACTACTTATCTAAAAGTTTAGTTGAAAATTAAAGATTTTGTTGAAAAAACCCGCATTTTTCCGGGAAAGTTTTCGTCGAAGTAAATCGAAAAAAACACGTCTCTATGCAGAATTTAATTGCGGTGAATTTTTATTTGAGTGTTTTTGGTCTAAAGTTAAAATCTTTGGAGTTATAGAGCAAAAATTGAAAAAAAAAACATGATTTTCGGGCGCCATTTTGTTTATAAAAAAAGTAGCACACTATCTGCGGACTTTGCATATCTATATTATTAATATATACAATCATAAGATTCTATTACAGCAATAAAATTGCTGGTAAATAACTTATCTCAAAAATGGCCTATTCTCCGATAATCAGCCCAGACTAAGGGTGCTTTATCCGTGCGTCATCATTTTAAAGCATACGAAATAAGTCGGAAATTTACTAAACGCAACAGCAAGTAACAGTAAGTAGCTACTACTCCGATCACGGGTTAAAATTTGACGTTATGAAATAAATAGAATGCCAAATGTAAGTTTTGCTTTAAAATTTTTTAATACATTAAAATAGTTTCTGTCCTTGTGGGATCGGTATTCACCGGAGGGTCCGCAGATGTTCGGATACAATTAGCGTCTCTTTGCAAAGACAATGACGTCGACTTTGCAAGGTAACAAGACACTTACTCAACACATACACTACACATTACTCCCCTGAGTTAGTGATAAGTTATAGTCTAAAAAATAATTATGAAATTGACTGGCCAGTTGCTTGTGAAAACCAGTGCCAATAAAACACAAAACACACACGCTTTAAAATTTTGGTGCATAATTACAGCTACATTAAATTTGAATTAAGTAGCTTAATAAATTATTTTAATATAATTAATAATTATTAAATAAATAAACAATTTATAAAAAAAACTCAATAACATAATATTTTCTTTTTGTCATTTCATTCACTTTGGCGGAAATTTAACACAGCCATTCCTTAACTGTCACTTAACCAAACTTGCTTAACAAAATAAAATACACTTACTTTCAAATTTCAAACTCCAATATAAAATTAGTTGTGAAAGAAACTGTTTGTATGATATAACAAATTTTAAAATGCAAAAATTCAACAAAAAAACAGCAAAAAATTCAACAGACTGACACGAAACTAAACACACCACTCAAGTGTACTCAAGTGGACTCTAGTGTACTTTTACTTCGAACGTCAGAGCATAACTGAAAATGCCATTGTTCTGGAAAAAAGTTTTCATTTTACCGCCAAAGGAATAATGACACTTCCGTCACCTTTCGAAGTTGGAAGTAAACATCTATGTGTCATTTCCCCTGATACACGCATAGGATATTTAGAGTTCATTTAAGAAGATAACTAGAATTATGCATTTTTTGAGTGTGTTACTTTTCTTCCTGTGCTTGACCCACAACGGTAGTATTTAAGCTTGTAGTCTAGTTGGAAGACTGTTTCAAAAATTCTATTCGGAGAATAGTCCATTCTTTTTTTAACAAGTAACTTCTTTCAATAAAGATTCACCCTTATCCGGGCAACACATTTTACTTACGTAACCGGGAAAATCGGGTCCGTTGGGTCCACGACTGTTCTTGAATGTACTATTCATATTTACCCAAATATTTCAAATATTCTTTTTTGATTTTTTATTAAAGTTAAATTTAAATTGTCTAGATTAAAAAGAAGGTGCTACTATAGTATACGGTCTACCTCGAGGTGGTAGCTACCTGAAGGACTTGCACAAAATAATGAAATGCAAGAAAGCTTTTGTAGAAAAAATATTTATTCACAAGTAATAAACATTTGAAGACAAATAAAGACCTAATTAATACATATATAAAAACTTTTGTAAATCTACCAGACCATTTTATTTGAATAGAATGGTTGATGTTTACGCATACCCTGGAAAAAGATTTCGGTGTTGTTGCCTTTCACTATTGTGTGAAAACGCTTCTGAGAAAAGATTATGGCAATTATCAGCTCATTTATAAGGTACCGACAAAAACAATCTTTACAAAATGAAGAAAACGCATAAGTCAGAATAAAATTATTATTTTACTTTTACAAATTAATACTTTGTCATATTAATTTACTATTTTAGTTGGGACCAAGCCACAAGATTAGCTTATTCCCAATTAGAGTAGCATGACAAATGATATGAGAAATGTTTATCACAAATGAAATTAGTATTAAGTATTAGGTTAAAAAAATAATAAAATTAAAAAAATACCAGATTAGTCATTTATTTTTCTTTATTGAATTATTGAAATTTTGGAAACTTAGTTGTCGACACTAACATCGATATCAAACGACTGATAGCAGATGCATTATTTATTTAAAAATATGTATAGGTACCTACCCAACAGTATTATTGCATTTCAACAATGATTATCCGATTTTAAAGTTCATTTAGAATAGTTATAACACCTATTGTAAGCATCTCTACATCAAATAGATGCTTACGATGTTTGTTACACGTTTAGACCTTATTATTGGATTTACGGAATCATAAAAGTCGTTTAGATAATCCACAAAAACATTACCTGAGTGCCAGATTAACTTCTGTAACAAAGATTTAGGACTTTTTGGGACAAAATTATTTCGATGCAATAATTTCAAAAATAATAATGAATATTTTGAGTAGCTCATGACTTCTTCTTCTTTAGGTGCCGCGTCTGTATTCAGACGATGGCCGTCATCATGTTTACAATATCCTGAAATATCTCTCTATCGGCTGCTGCGCGAAATAATTCTTCTACTGTGCAGCCACACCATTGTCTAATATTACGCAACCATGAAACTTTCTTTCGACCAATCCATCTCTTTCCCTCCACTTTTCCTTGTATTATAAGGCGAACCAGATGGTATTTAGATCCTCTAATTATATGGCCGAAGTACTTTGTTTTTCTCCTTTCTATGATCTTATGAGCAGACGTTCTGAATTCAGCATTTGAAGAACATCTTCATTGGAAGTGTGCGAAACCCACGATATCTTTAGGATTCGTCGATAGCACCACAATTCGAATGCTTCTATTTTGTTTAGCATTGTGGTTTTTTTGACGTCCATGTCTCACAACCATACAATAGGATAGACCACACATAACAGCTCATGACTACGTTGAAGAAAACATACTTCTAAACAAATTCAGTGATGCATACAATTCAATAAAATTTTTTTTATCAGTTTATGATAAAAGAATTTGCGTCTCGGTCCCGTTGGACGCACCTTGTCCGGATAAGAGTTACCAAGCTATTACCGATTGTTATGATTTTTTCAAGATAATGTGGACCAAACTTTGTAAAGTTTTAAATTTAATTAAATATTAAATACGAGACATTTTTAAAAGAGTTCATGTTTATCGGATCCCAAGGAATTGTATGTTGGGGACGATAGCACTTACGAAAAATGAAAAAAAAAATGGGAAAAAGGGCAAAACGCGCATTTTGTGGAAAGAGATTGGAAAGATAAAAATATAAAAATATCTCAAGATGTGTTTTTACAAGGATATTAAACTGATCCAAAATAACCAACTGGTAAGATTCAACGAGTCACAGTTACCCATATTGTCAGTATAAATGGATATCTTGAGGGTTTGCTACTGTTTAAATCAAAGAAAACCTATTTCATATCATGAAGAGATAAATGGAGATGTGTTTGAAGAATACTGTGAACAAACGATTCAAACTACAATTCATTGGTTTACAAACTACTTTTTTTGTTCTTGTTGTTTGGCCTTTAAGCTCAAGTGCCCATTCAGCCAGCACAACCTACATTTTGAAAAAAAAGTAAAATTGTATTGAAGTTAATTTTTAAGAACAAAATAATAAAAAATATGTTGTATTCGGGGGATATCTAAAAAACAAGGTATTGAAGAAATTGGCTTACCATCCCATCATTGCGGGCTTAATCCAATAGAGCTGATACGGGTTCAAGTCAAAGGTATTTGCCCGAAATAATAAAACTTTTAAATTTTCGGCCATGACTAAACCTTTTTATAAAGAAGTATCGGTAGACGTACCGTTTACGTTTTGAAAATTGAAAAGACAATGTGGAAACTTGATCATATTACCGACAGCAGAATAGAGCCTATAGTAGTTTCTCTTACAGAGGACGACAATTCATTTATGACGAAATATGAGGAAGTTTAACTATAAATTGCAGCTCAGAATTGTATTTTCCATTCAGGACACAAACATGCCACAAGATAATTTACAAGGGACTGGATTTGTATGTATAAGAAAAGTCGAACAATGAGGAATGCACGTAATTTTCCCCTCGTTGCTATATTCTAAATTTGAAAAAATATATAGGAAATAATCAGATTTTTATGGCATGCAATTCCTATTATAATGAGCATTTAGTTGGCTAGAATTAGTGACGAGTTTATATGACGTTATTATTATATTTGGTGAGATTATGAAAATGGTAATCATTTGTAACCTAAATGGTCTGTCATAATGTTGGAGGTAAAACATAATGTCAAATTATTATTTTCAAATTATATTTTATTTATTTAGTTTATATTTTAACGACAGTTTACTTTTCACTTAACATAACCAACTTCACTGTCCCTTCCCTATCTTTGATTGATCGATTAGGTTCGTAATAGTTTTGTTCTATGGTAGGTTTAGTTAGGTGTTAATTATAAGAAATGTTGCTGGCTAAATGGACACAGCTCCCAAAGGCCATAAAAGAAGAAGAAACAAATAAACAAACAAAAATTTTATATAACCTTCTATAGGACAATATCAGTTTGACATTTTATGGTACAGTGTAGCCGGTAGCTGCTTTGGTAAATATACATATATGTTTTTTTTTGGCAATAGCGTTTTTAGTTAAAAACTAAGAGAAAATTGAACGTGATTTTTAATTTCAAATATCTCACTTAAAAGACACTTTTTGTTTATTCTAAGGGACTTTCGGCCCTCGGTAATAATTTAGTCTTTCATTTTTCGTTTAAATTTCCAGTAGTAATTGCATAAGAGCTCTAAAATTCTATATTAATTTTAGAGATCGAGTGCAATTTGTTGAGATTATTTCATAAATAAAACTGTTAAAAACCAAAATTTTATTGTAATTTATTTATGTAAGTACAAATTAGTACTGTTAAACACACAGTTGATATAAAATATTTTACGGTTGACAGGCATCACTTTTATAACTTTTAAAACATTAATTGTCATTAATGTCACTGAATGTATTGTTTCGTAGCAACGAAGGGCATCTGACGTAATATACTTCACGATGGGATATTATCAAAAATTATCACCTTAATTTGCATTTTTGTAGCTTTCTATTGGTCAGAATCTCCTATGAATGAAATAATCAAAAATATTTATTAGTTTGTTTCAGGATTTGAAAAAAAAATGAACACGATGTCCGTGGTAATAGTTTCCAAATCGAACATTGGCTATGTTTTTCTTACAACGCACTCAGTAGAACAGTTTAAACCCCATAAACAGTTCCGATACTTTTCTATGATTTTGCGGGTCATAATACATTCAATATCGTTTTAATCGTATGCCATGAGAATCTGATCATCCGTAACACATAAAGTGCATAGGATGTTATCATTTAGCAGTATAGCCATATTTTTACATTTCCTTTTCCAGGATTTCACAACTTGCTCCAAATATATTTTGAATAGCGTCGGCTATATACAGCAGCCCTGTTTCACTTCAAATCCTGACGAAATTCATTGCTTAGCTTAAATTTTGCTATATTGTGGTGGTATAGATTTTCTAGAGCTTTCGTGAGGTTGAGACTGATGCTATTTTTTTCGAGGTTTCCCAAAGTTTACTTTGTGGCACAGTGTTGTATACTTTTTAAGTCTGTGTACACTAAATAAAATTCTTAATTATTTTAGGCTATTTGTTTGTCTATTAACTGTGTTTCACAATATAAGTGGTCAGTGGTGGATCTGATATCACGGAATCCGGCTTGCCCTTTGGCCTGTAAATCGTTGTGTTCTTCTTCTATTTTTTAAATAATTTTTCCGTACACTCTGCTGATACTTATATGACAGATATTCCTCGGTAATTATAGCACATATTTTTACTTCCTTTTTACTGCTTTGTTGACGAAGTTTTTTGTATTTTGTCTAAATAAATGTGTTTTTAACTAAAATTCCCAATAAAGATAATAAATAATAATATATGTATAAATCATATTATACATTGTTAATCGCTGAAATATTTACCCAGATTAAATTAATTTGTTCTTACAGTAAACTCATATAAAATATAATTTTATTGAGTCAAATGAAAACAAGATTTAAATAGCTTACTGTAGCAAGGTAAAATCTGCTGAGAGAACATATTAAACAACCGTGTTTGAGGAATTAAGGCAACTCACGTTGAATTTTGTGCATACGCCATATGTTAAACTCCATTACATGTATAATGTCACCACTTTGAATATGCTAAGTTTTAGTGAGCATGAAGACCATGAAGTATATTAATTTAAATTTCAGTGGAAGTAGTAATTATAACTCTATTTTAAAAAATAATGGTAATTAATATAACTTTTACAACATATCGTATAAATAAATGCATATATAAAAATATATACGCACATATACGATATGTCTACATTTTTATCACGATCTAAAAACAGAGAAAATGATGGAGTAGCCATACTAATCAAGAAAACAACGGTAGAATATCGAAATATGAAACAACAAACGACAGATTAATACAAATGTCATCAGAAGCAAAATAAATCTGAAAATATCCATGTTATTAATGTATATAGACCAGCAACAAATACACCAGGCAATGACGGCATTTACAAAGTAGAAAACATCTTAAATAACATTCCACTAAAGAAGTCAATACAGCAATATTGGAAGTTTTTTTTACAAAAATATATTTAAAAGAAAAGCAAGGGGGATTGCTTCAGAGAAAATAAACTTTTATCTTTCCTCTTTAAAATGACGTTCGGCATAACGTCGGTGATGTGACAATAACTCCTACCTGCTTTTTCATGAATTTTGTAAGAGAGATTTCAAATTTTCTTAGGGTCACCTCCTGTTTTCATATGATATTTTTTTACTTGTTTTGTAGTAAATTCAACTATGTATTTATTTACTACAAAACAAGTCATAATTTACAATATATGAAAACAGGAGGTGACCCTAAAAAAAGTTTGAAATCTCTCTTACAAAATTCGTGAAAAAGCAGATAGGAAGTATTGTCACATCACCGACGAAAATTCCCTATAATTTATAGTTTCCAAAATATGATTTTTCAAATTTCGCCACTCACAGCAATATTGGGACATTTTTCTTGTAACTTCGCAAATATTGTTCTGTAACTTTTTTCTACGCAGGTTTAGGTATATGCAATGTCACATTTGGTAGGAAGAAAAGTCAATTACCTGTAAAATGTCCTATTGTAGAAGGCTGTATGACTATTTTTAAGCAAGCTATGGTTTTTCAAAATTTTATACTTTTAATGATTTTTGGTATATTTTACGATTATATTTAAATTTCTAATTATAATTTTTTTTTATTGTAAATTTTGTTAAATAATGTGCAATAAAAAAGAAAGCTTATTTTCTTTACTTTAAAATGGTGTACTGTAAAAAATTCTTGGACTATTTTTAAAGAAGATATGATTTTTAAAATTGTGACGTATACACAAGCAACAGGTCCCGCTAAGTTGGAACCATATGGCAAATTTTTTTAATAATAACTTTATGAAAAAAAGTCATTCTTTATAAAATGCTCTGCATAGTCTAAAACCTAAGATGCAATTATCAGATATAAAATTTTGTCAATAGTTTACGAGGTATGTTAAAAATATGAATTTCGCTCAAGAGTAAAGTACCTTTGTATTTCACAATATCGAAAAGTGTTATTAAGAAAAGTTATTTCGAATTAAAAATTATGTTATAAAATGCAATTATATTCTTCTCATAGAAAAAATAAAAAAAATTTAATTTTTTCTCAAATTAAGGATACCCTTGGATATCCTACGGATATCTTGTTTAAAAATAATTCTAGAACTCTAATACACCATTTTAAAAGTAAAGAAAACATGCTTTTTTATTTTACAAAGTATATACCTAAGTGAACAAGAAAAAAAATTCAGAATAAAAAATTTTAAAAATAATCATAAAAAATATCAAAAACCATTAAAAGTATAAAACCTTGAAAAAGCGTAACTTGCTTAAAAATAGTTGTACGACCTTATACAATATACCATTTTAAAGACAATTGACTATTTCTACTAAATGTACCATTGCATATACCTAGAAATGCGTAGAAAAAAGTTACAGAATAATGTTTGCGAAATAATGGGGAAAATTGCCCAAAAATGCTGTGAGCAGCTAACTTTGAATCTTATTTTGGAAACGAAAAATCATAGCTACCTCTACTAAATGTCATTTTAAAGAGAAAGCATGGAAGTTATTTTTTCCTAGAGTAACGCCTATACATATATCCCTGTGGAAAAAGTTATGGGCAAAAAACCAATTGCTTTCTCTCGTGTTCTTTTCTTGCTTTTTTTTTTGAGTATAACTTTGTAAAAAAAAATATTTTTGTCTTTAAAATAAATGTGATATTTTGATAGTAAATTTAACGTGGAATAATTTTCCTGTAAACGTGTTTGTACCAAAAGTGCGTAGAGCTCACCCTAATTCACACTGTGCCTAGGGACTAATTCACCCCTTTCTCAAAAATCACCCATTTAAATGGTAGAAATCCGCGGTTTTTTTAAACTTACAGGTCCATTGACCAATTGAGACAATAAAATCTTGTTAACGTTGTAGTTCGTTTTAGCTCTCTTCTTTTGAATATAATCAATAGCCTAATCTGTAAGAGCGATCGATATCAGCAATTAATGAGCCTGCTGTGTCGGTGTTGAGGACTAGTGATGTTGAAAAAGTAACTATGCGTTACAAAGTACTCGATAATTACGAATACCGAAAGTAACGATTACTATAGAGAGAGGCAAATCGTTACTTTGATTACTCTGATTACTTCGTTATCTCATACCAATCGTATTAGAGCGAGTAACGACTATTATATCTACTTTGATTACTTTGATTACTCTGATTACTTCGTACCAATCATAACAAAGCAAGTAACGACTACTACATCTATTTTGATTACTTTGATTACTCTGATTACTTCGTACTTCGTGAAGTTCGTCATTATATCGGAATACAAAATACCTACCTACTGAAAAATACGATTCTCGATATTATTACCGGTACTTAAATGCAAAAGTATGCAATCGGTGAAGGTCGTTGTTATATCGGAATACTTATACGAAATACCAACCTACTGAGAAATACGACTCTCGATATGATTACTGGTACCTACTCAAATACAAAAGTAACAAAATAATCATAGTAGTCAAATCATTTTTATCCATTAAACAGATCGGTGAAGGTCCTTGTTATATCGGAATACCTATACAAAATAGCTACCTACTGAGAAATACGATTCTAGGTATGATTACCGGTACTCAAATACAAAAGTAACAAAAGTAATAATAATAATCAAAGTAACGAATACTGTAAATGATTACTTTATACAAAATACCTACCTACTAAGAAATACGATTTTCGATGTGATTACCGGTACTCAAATACAAAAGTAACAAAAGTAATAATAATAATCACAGTAACGAATACTGTAAAAAATGATTACTTTATACTGCCGTCTTAGTTGAATAGGGCGTATCTGCAATTTTAGTGATTTCATAACTAGTTGCATCTTTCTATTAACGGCAAAAGCCGTAACTGTGATTAACAAGCCTGTAAATACCTAAAAAAAATAGCCGTATCTACAAAATAACACACTTATTTTTAGTTAAATTGGCCGTATCTACTATTAGTCGATCAGGGCATATCTGACAGTCACACTCGCGCACTTACACGTAATGCGCAAGCATGGGAAGTTACGATTCTAACCTAAAATATTTACTGGTTTTTCCACGTTGAATCTGGATTACGGTAAGTGTTTTAAGACGGTTTTTGGTGAAAATTTTTAGTAAATTGATTTTCAAGTTATATGTACTGCCGTCTTAGCTGAATAGGGCGTATTTGCAGAATGTTAGTTTCGAGAAGATAAGGAATTTCTGTTTTTGATGACGCCGTCGTCTTATGTTATGATACAAATAGAGTTTTATTAGGAAGTTATTTTACGTTGTTGTACGTATAATGGGTCGGTCGAAGGAGAATATAATAAGTACTTTTTTTGCATACATTATGTATGAGGGATGTGCAACATGTTACGCTCTGGTTTTTGCTTTGGAAATTGTTCTGCCTAGAATAAAAATTGGACTTTCTATTGTTTTTTTGTTTATTTGGTGAATTCTTCTGAAACATCTTTCGATTTTCTAGAACTTAAATATTTTGAGAGAGGTCATACCTTTATGGCCGGGGACAGTTTTCACCATCAAGTAGAGGCTGCCTTAAAAATAAAAGCAAAGTTTATGACTTTCGGGACTTCAGCAATGTCGTCAAAGAGTCTAGTAATCACGTTCATGTCCTGGAGATGAACATTGGAGACTTCCACAAATGGGTTGATCATACATCCCAATATAAGCTGAACAAAATAGTTCCTCGTCCATATTTGAGAAGTATGGTCCATGCTATTTTCAAAAGACATGAAAACAGTTTAATATACAAAAGTTTTTTTGATGAACCTGAAGGAACTAAATTGAATTTTCTTAATGCAAAAGCACATAAACAAGGTAAGTGTATGCATTATGTATATTAGAACTCTAGGTGAGCTTGACAATTGATCTAATAATAAAATGATAATAAACCTCCTAATATTTACTGACCCGATAATATGAGGCTACTAGCATCTATAGACCTTAAATTTGATCCCATATGGGGCCAAATTTAAGGTTCCACTTAGTTGCTGCCCAACATGTACTTTTCGATAACTTAGATCAAAGACCCAGTACGTTCAAGATATTAGATGGATTCCTATCATACGGATTTTCAAGCTCGCTTTACTTTTAAAATACATTAAGTATAAACATATTAAGTAGGTTTTCCTTTTAGGAATATACAAACCTAATTCGAATGAACAATGCAGAGGCTTTTCTAAAGGAAAAAAAAAAATCCGTAATCAGTAAGCTCAGCGAGATCGTCCCGGAAAGCAGATTGGTTTTTTGGAAAAATTTACCAGAAGCTGCTGGAGCCGAATTACCAATAACTGATGATGAATAAGTTATGAACCGTTTGTCAATTAATAAATCACTTTCTTAAAAAAATGAAGCGTTTCAGTTAAGACTTTTTTATTTAGCATATAATTTGTTCTAAATTATTAGGTAAATAGGGCGTAACTAACAAAAGTCATGTTTACAGTTAATTTCACTCGCATCTTATAATTGTTCAATAATTAAAATATAACGTAAAATAACTTCTTAATAAAACTCTATTTGGATCATAACAGAAGACGACGGCGTCATCAAAAACAGAAATTCCATATTTTCTCGAAACTAACATTCTGCAGATACGCTCTATTCAACTAGTATACAAAATACTTACCTACTGAGGAATACGATTCTCGATATGATTACCGGTACTCAAATACAAAAGTAACAAAATAATCATAGTAATCAAAGTAACGAATACTGAAAATTATTATTTTATACAGAAGTAACAATTTGTAACGAATACTCGAAAGTAACTATAATCAACATCACTATTGAGCACATCTCAACCCAAGCCGTCTTCCGCAGAATCCTAAAGAGCCTCTACTCAATTCAGAACTCCTCGAAAGATGAGACTGGCCACGACTATCTCACTGATGACTAAAATGTTAATATCAGTACAACTTTATCGTAAATTTCTAAACGTACAACTTTATCGTAAAGTCCAAAATACAGTTGGACACGGCAAAGTTTACCAACATGTATTAATAAGCGAGAATTGCAAACATCTACAGTTACTAAATTGTATATACATAGATACAACCTAGTTGTTTGTATATACAAATAACTAGATTGTATAGTTTGAGTAGATATATATCTAGTCAAACTAATTATTTACCCATACAAACAATTTGGAGAATATTTTGTCATAAATAATAATTTCTATGGAAAATCATAAATATCAATAAAAAGCAAATATAACTGTCATGATATACAGAGTGAGTTTTATGTATGGAACGCCTCAATTATCTTGGACACGGCCTGTAGGATTTTTATAGAGTTTGGTGTGTAGAACTATTGTTATGCGGACGATATTAAGGTACTTCAGTACTTCAGTACCATAATATCGGAGTTCAGTTTTTCTGAAAATCTAACGAACTTTTTTTTGTTTTAAATTGAATATCCTGTATATTTTTCCATTTTGCAGTTACCAAAAGATATTCATTATTTTGTATGTAATGTTCTCTATAACTAAATGATATAATTTGGGAGGTGCTACATGTACTAAAAAAAATTTTAAACAAATTACCCATAAAAATCAATTTTTTTGGTACGGAATGATAATATTTTAGATTCTTTGGACCATTTAAAACGAAAAGGATCTGTTGTAATTTTTCTCTTAAGTTGATCGTTTTCGAGTTATAAACAAATTAAAACTGAAAAAAAAAACACGAAAAATGGCCATTTTCAAGAATGGCCTTCTTCTTCTTCTTCTTTTGCCCTTTAATTCGTCCAATTCTGAACATAGGCTTCCCCCAGTTTCCTCCATTCGCTTCTGTTTAGTGCTTTCTGTTTCCAGTGCGTTCCTCCTATCTTTTTAATGTCGTCTCCCCATCTCATCTGGGGTCGTCCTCTTGCTCTCTTTCCTGTCCATGGTCTCCATTGTTGTATCGTGCTATTCCACCTATTGTCCGTTTGTCTAGCGTTATGACCTGCGAAGCTCCATTTTAGCCTGGTTATATGTTGACCTGCGTCTTTGACCTTTGGTATATTTCTGACCCAGTTGTTTTGCTTTTTGTCTGTCAATTTTACTCCTAACATTGCTCTCTCCATGGCTCTTGGTGTCTTTATTATTTTATCCATGTTTGCCTTGGTCAAGGTCCATGTTTGGCATGCGTATGTGAGAATTGGGAGTATGCACTGGTCAAACACTCTTGTTTTTAAGTATTGTTGTATTTTTTTATTCTTTAGGACCCATTTTAATTTTCCAAATCCTGCCCAGGCTAATCTGACCCTTCTTTTTACCTCCGCTGTTTGGTTTTCCTTATTTATTTTTATAATCTGTCCCAAATATATATAATCATTAACCGCTTCTATTGTGGTGTCGTTTAGTATTACGTTTTTATTGTCTTGTTTGTTTGTCATTGTTTTTGTTTTGTCAAAATTCATTTTTAGACCTATTTGTTCGGATTCATTTGCTAGTTCGGTTAGCATGGTTTGTAGTTCTTCAAAACTTGATGCTATGACTACTACATCGTCTGCATATCTTAGGTGGTTTAGTTTCTTTCCATTTATGTTTATTCCCATGTTTGTCCATTCCATTGTTTTGAAAACATCTTCCAGTGCTAATGTAAATAGTTTAGGAGAAATAACATCTCCCTGTCGCACTCCTCTGTTAATTGGTATGGGTTTTGTTGTTTATTCCAATTGTACTGTCATTGTTGCTTTCTTATATATATTATGTATTAGCATTCTGTATCTGGAATCTATTCGACAGTTGTTTATAGCTTTTTCTATTGCCCACATTTCCACGCTGTCAAATGCTTTTTCGTAGTCAACGAACGCTAAGTGCAGATCTATATGGTATTCGTTAGCTTTTTCTATTAGTGTCCTAATTGTTAGAAGATGGTCAGTGGTGCTATATCCCTTTCGGAATCCCGCCTGCTCTACGGGTTGATACGAGTCCAATTTGTGTGTTAGTCTGTTGTTGATAATCCTCATGAATAGTTTATACGTTTGCGACAGCAGTGAGATGGGTCTGTAATTTTTTATGTCCTTTCTGTCGCCTTTCTTAAATAGCAGGATTGTAAGACTTTCGTTCCATTCGTCGGGTATTTCTCCTTTATGTAGACACTGATTAAACAGATTTCTTAATGTTTGTAAGATTTCTTCTTTCCCTTCTTTCAACATTTCAGCAAGGATTCCATCTGGTCCTGGTGCTTTGTTGTTCTTTAATTGTGATAGTGCTGCTTCTATTTCATAATTTTCTATTTTTGGTAGTGTTTCTGAGTTTACATTCGTGATTGTTTTCTTGATATATTCCTGAGTGTTGAAGTTTGCGTCTTTCTTTGAGGTGTATAGTTCTTTATAAAACCTTTCTACTTCTTCTGATATCTTATCTTTTCTCCTCTCTTCCCGTCCTGTTTCATCCTTTATTGAAATGAGTAGTGGTTTCCCTAAATTTGGTCGTAAGCATTTTAGGCACTTATTTCTCTCAATTACTTTCTCGATTTCATTTTCAGTGTGTTTTCTTAGATCCTCTCTGGTTTTTCATCTAATAAGTTTGTTTAGTTCTACGTATTCTACTGTGTTTCTTTTGTTTTCGCTTATAAGTTTTCGTCTACTTTCCATTAATTTAACTGTCCCGCTACTTAATCTATTTTCTTTTGTTGTTAGTTTTTTGGCAGTTTTCATTCCCGCTTCCAAGAGTTTTTCTTTCATTTCTTCATTGATCTTATTAATTTCTGACTCTTCCTTTGCTACTTGTTGATTATAGTTTTCCCTTAAAGTCTGTCTATATTCTTCTGCGTTTTGTCTTATTCTGCTATGGTCAATAGCCGTTGGTTTTCTTCTAGATTTCTGCGTCGCTAGTTTGCTTATTTCTATTTTGGCTCGTAGTATGCGGTGGTCGCTGCCAGTTGAGAATTTATTAAGTGCAGTTACGTCTTGTAAGATTTGTTTATTTTGGCAGAGGAAGTAGTCTATTTCATTTTTTGTCACCCCATTTGGGGAGACCCATGTCCATTTTCGGTTTGGCTTCTTATTAAAGTATGTATTTATTGCATGAAGGTTTTGTTGTTCCAAATATTCTAGTAGTCTTTCGCCCCTAATATTCCTTGATCCAAGTCCATAATTTCCTATTTTGTTTTCTGAGTCTTCCATTTTCTTTCCGATTCTTGCGTTAAAATCTCCCATAACGATTGTTGTTTTTATATTTTTGTTTTCCATTGCTGTGGTGATGTCACCATAAAAGTTATCAATTTCTTCCTCATCATGTGTTGTTGTTGGAGCATATACTTGTGTTAGTTTCATTCTTGTCTTCCTGTTAATTTCTAGTATGATATATCCTACTCTATCTGATATGCTCTTATACTCGATTACGTTTTGTTTAATTTTCTCTTTGCTCAGAAATCCTATTCCTCCATATGTTTCGTCCTCCGTTCCTTTGTAATAGAGGCGATTTCCTGATTCTAGGTCTATACACATTTCTCCTCTTCTTTTGACCTCTGACAATCCTACAATGTCCCATTTGATTTTAGTTAATTCCTCTTCGAGTTCGTACAACTTTTCATCTTGAGCCATGGATCTGATAATATATGTGGCTATATGTATTCTGTTGCATTCCTTCTTTTTCCGTTAATGGCCTTACAAATTGAAATTTAAAGTTTGAAGTTTGAAACTGATTCTAGATACTTCCTAATTTCAAAAGTAATATATTTACATTTGTATTTTAGCCTCGAAAATCGTATTTCGTTTTTTTTTCAGTTTTCAGTTACTACAGACCTTTTTTGCACCGAACGATCCAAAAACAAACAATCTAAAATAATATTTGGCCGGGACTAAAAAAATTATTTTTATAATTTGTATTATAATGATTGTTTAACCCTTATCTGGGCAAGGTGGGTCCAACGGGCCCGAGACGCCAATTCTTTTATAATAAACGGATAAAAAAAATTTTATTGAATTTTATGCATCACTGAATTTGTTTAGAAGTATGTTTCCTTCAACATAGTCATGAGCTATTCAAAATATTCATTACCATTTTTGAAATTATTGCGTCGAAAGAATTTTGTCACATAAAGGGGCAACACGGGCCCCTCCGACCCTATTTGTATTTATACCTAAAGTCTAAATCTTTGTTACGGAAGTTGATCTGCCAGTCAGGTAATGTTTTTGTGGATTATCTATACGACATTTATGATTCCGGAAATCCAATAATAAAGTCTAAACGGGTAACAAATAATGTAAACATCTTTGATGTGAACATTAAAAATATGCTTACAATAGGTGTTATATCTATTCTAAATTGAATTTTAAAAACTGATAATCATTGTTGGAATTCAATAATATTTTTAGGTAGGTACCCATACATATTTTGAAATAAATTATGCATCTGCTGTCAGTCGTTTGATATTAATGTTAGTGTCGAAAACTAAGCTCCTAAAAATAATTGAATGAAAAATAAACAAAAGAAAAATAAATGACTAATCTATGGTTCTTTTATTTTTATTTTTTTAACCTAATCCCTAATAATAATTTAATTTGTCATATCAATTGGCTATTCTAGTTGGGAATAAGCTAATCTCGTGGGTTAGTCCCAACTAAAATAGTAAATTAATATGAAAAAGTATTTTAATTTGTGAAGGTAAAATAATAATATTCTTCTGACTTATGCGTTTTATTCATTTTGAAAAGATTGTTTTTGTTGGTACTTTAAACATTAGCTGCTATAATATTTTCTCAGAAGAAGGGGTTTCACAAAATAATTAAAGGCAACAACACCGTAATCTTTTTCCAGGATATGCGTAAAAATAAACCCCTCTTTTCAAATAACATGGCCTGGTAGATTTACAAAAGTTTTTATTTATTTATTAATTAGGTCTTTATGACTCCAGGCTCCAAATGTTTATAAATATTTTTTCTACAAGAGTTTTCCTTCTTTTTTCATTATTTTGTGCAAATCTTTCAGGTCGATCGCAAGCTCGAGGTAGACCGCATTAGTCCAAGTAATGAAGCTTAGAATAGAACAAAACCTCGCAATTTTTACAGAGTGGATCGATTTCAGGATCAAAATCTATATGACGTCGAAAGGCGCTTTTACCATGGGGGTGGTTGCCAACCCATCTCGGAAAAGTTTTTATAGTGGAAAGTTTTTATTATATTTAGACAGCAAAAGTTGGTAGAACCATTTACTCTAAGCAAAAAACATTCTATACATTTTTTTGATAAAATCAATACTTTTCCATTTATTCGCTATCGAAAGTGTTAGTTTTATATCTAAAAAATCAATGTTTTTAATCAGTTTTCTGCTAATAACTCAAAAAGTTTTCGTTTTATCAAAACAACTTTGCTTAATAAAAATGTACCTTTTGAAAAAATAAACAAATCTGTTTTTTTAAAACCAATAGTAATAGAGCTATACTTTTTTATATGTTAGCTCTTCTTCGTCAAATGCTAAATATTGTAGATTCAAAGTCAAAATACGGGAAAACTATGCATTTTTCGAGGATAACTCGTTGAAACTAATTTAAAGTATTTAAAAATATCTATCTCTAGAAATAAAAAAAGTCTCTAGCTCAAAAATTAAGTAACTTATAATGAAAAGAATGTCAGTCACTATTTTTTTCGGCAAAAAATTTATTGGAAACAATCCCTTTATCACCAGCCTAATTAACATTAGTCACTGGCCCTATCTCGCCTTCTTTATTTGTGCATTATTAATAGGTTCTAGAAGTTTGACCGGCTTAAAACTATTATTTTTTAATAAAATGGAGTTAAAAGCAAAAAATTAATTTTTGTAGTTTGGTAAAAAATGGAAATAATTTTCTTCGGAATAGAAAGATTAGCATCAGAGATACGAAAAAATAAATATGAAATAGTAGTTTATTTAATTCCCAAGAATATGGTTTGCAAAAATTTTTCCTACAGCAAAAATTGAGTGAGCTATTGACAATTAAAACTTGTAATAACATGCAAAAACCAGCTTTACCAACCCTTTCAAAGTCACCTCTTTTTAAGACTGAGGATTTAAAAATGATTTAATATTAATAGCCTTATAGATCTCATTAAAACCTATAAAATTCTTTATCACCAAACTTTCTAAGATAAAAAATTAAAGGGTTACGGTTAAAAAATCAATATATTTTTTTGAAAAAAACAAAAGAGAAATTCAATTGGAAGCATAATAATGTAAGTTAGCGGTGTTTTTAGCCATTGGCCTTATTCATTCTTCTTTATTTATGTAGTTTTATGTATATTGTTAATAGATTCTAGACGTTTGACTGGCTTATAATGATTAGTTTTTAAAAAACTGAAGTTAAAAGCGAATAACGAATTTTTGTAGTTTGGTCAACAATGCCATTTTCTTCAGAATAGAAAGATTAGCATCAGAGATAAGAAAAAATGATTCAATATGAAATTGTAGATAATTTAATTTCCAGAAACTTGGTTTGAAAAAAATTTTTCTGCGGCACAAATTGAGTGAATTGTAAATGAGTATCTATACCAAAAACATTGATTTCTTAGATATAAAACTAACACTTTCGATAGCGAATAAATCGAAAACTATTAATTTTATCAAAAAAATGTATAGAGCATTTTTTGCTTAAAATGAATGTTTATATCAACTTTTGCTGTCAAAATATAATAAAAAATTTCCACCCCGGAGATGGGGTGGCAACCACCCCCATGGTAAAAGCGTCTATTGGCATGATATAGATTTTGATCCTTGGACTCTCCACTACTTATTCTTAAATTTTTATTTTCAAGGAAATCGGTCCATTCTGTAAAAATTGCGAGGTGAAAAGCTTCAGTTCCTGGACTATATACTATAGTAGCACCTTTTTTTTTAATCTAGACAATTTAAATATAACTTTAATAAAAAATCAAAAAAACATATTAGGAATATATGGGTAAATATGAATAGTACATTCAAGAACAGTAGTGGGCCCAACGGACCCGAGTTTCCCGGTGACGTAAGTAAAATTTGTTGCCCGGATAAGGGTTAAACAAAATGAAGTAGTAACTCCGAAATTGTGGCATTTAAATGAAGGGACCATTATATAAAAATCAATATTTCTAAAGAACGTCAAAACGCAAAATATATATAGGGTGTTGCATTTGAAATACGAAAGTTCATTATATTTCCAGAAAAACAGAAGATCTTTCAATAAAAATAATAATACCACCATAAAATATCGTGCAAGCTTTTTAATTTATAAATCGTGCAAGCTTTTTTCGAAATAATTGAGACGTCCATATATAAAACTCACTATGTATGTATTAATGTGATATTCAAAGATAGGTGTGCTCAAAGCAATTGATTAGATAATTAATTAATTAATTAAATTTAATTTTAATGATGCACTTATGATTTAATCACACTATTTAATGCTCTAATCTCAGGGTTTTATATTCTCGTGCTTCAATATCTCCTTTGCTTTACATATGATAAATAAGGTCAAAGACTAACGGAATAAAACACATATATGGTACAAAAACATCTATTGAAATAAATTCACCCTCAAAATATCCTCTAAAAATAATATCTCCTATTCTGATTATTGAAATACTCCTACCACTATCTAAAGTACTTATTGAAATTTGCGTTATGAATAATTCTACAAAAAAAAATAAAAATGTCTCTCGGATGATGAGTTGTCCAAATTCTTGTCTCTGGTCGCCTACAATTTACTCTTAGCAGCCCCCTATGTAGTCAGCAATCTCGCAACAAACTATTGCAAGCCTATTGTCATCAATGACCCCTACAGATGCACGTATCTTTCAAAAAACAATGCTAGCCTTTTCTCCTCTCAATAAACTGAATCTATTTCTCGTTCCGGCATGCAAAGGTGACTCTTGGAATATAAGTAGAACAATATAACTTACAATGCTTTACGTGATGAGCCTCCGTCAGGACACTTACTTCAACAAACTCACAGCTATTCATTTATCTGCCTTACTACTTCAGGAGACTCTCAGAGATCACCACTATTCGACTTGACGATCATTTAACAACTATCGTCTAGAATCACATTCGTTTAAAGGCCAGCACTAAACAGTAACGTTGAAAAAATTATTCTACCGTAAACTTAAATTATGTAAAAAATTATGAAAGTCCACTGACAACGATTCCAAAGAATTCAATTCCAAATTGTCAATGTCAGATTCAACACCAACTTTTCCTACCATTAGAAATTTCCTAAAACTAATTAGATGCCAATCGGTTTTTAAGGAGATTACATTCATTTAAATTTCTAAATACAATTGTTCCCTAACCCGGTCTCATTGTCCAAACACATAACCACTTCCTTATCATACTAACTGTACAAAGAAAATACTTAATCCCTATTTAAATTTTGTTTACCTACGGCCATCCAAAGATAATTGACTTTCATTTCTTCGAAATGAATTTTGGTATATTTTTATTATATGTTTTAACTTTTCTAAAATATTAAGATCGAAACCATATTAATTCAAATTTTACATATCTTAACAACTCCCCGCCATTTGATTTGCCGAAAAACTCTGTTATTTATTTAAATGACACAAGTTTTTTTTAGGATCAAATTATTCCATTATGTTACCAAACTCTACTCATGATACTTATAAATGTCGTGAATGTTAAAAATACCCCGTATCTTGCCTGTCTCTATATGCGCTAATTCATAACTATTTACCCCATTTTCCGTATTGACCCTATATGGACCTTCAAATACCGGCATCAATTTAGCACAAATACCATTTTGTAAATTGGACACCCTTAGTACCCTCACTAAAACTTTATCCCCTTTCTGGAATGTAACCGGCCTTCTTCTTCGGGTCCTCTCTTGCCTTTGGAGATATTTCTCTCCACTTCGTCTCAATCTTCGTTGAACCACCTCGATCACTTCTGCGTATTGTCTGGGGGCGGTGTCTTCCCACGGTCTCGTAGGCATTGTTCCTTTCATTACATATAAAGGCGTCTCCTTGGTAACCGTATTTGGTGCACAGTTCAAATACGTCTCTATTTCAAACACTTTTCTGTCCCAATGTCGATGATGTTCTTCCGCAGCAATTCTTAGAAATTTTGTGACTTCTTGTATAAAACGCTCTGATGGGTTGCTCTGTGGATGTCGGATGCTTACAAATTTTGTATTTATGCCTCTCTCTCTTAATTCCCCTTTAAAACGGTCGTTCCTAAAGTATGTTGCATTGTCCAACAAAATATTGTCTGGTCTTCCCACTGTTTCGATAAAATCGTCTATCTTCCGAAGTATTTCAGCTCCTTTCGTGGTTCTACATGGGTACAGTTTTAAATACTTTGAAAAAACATCCACCATAACTAATATGTGTTTATTCCTCTGTGTTGTTGTTATTAAATCGCTCAACATATCAATGGCGACAATATCCAGTTTCTTCCGAGCTATGACGTTTTTTGTGATGTTTTCGTTTTTGAAATTCTTACTTTTACACTTTTGGCATGTCTCGCAATTTCGAGTCATCTCTTTGGCTATTGTATAGTCCTTTCGACAAATGTAGTTCTCCCTGAACATAAGCCACACCTTCCTGCTTCCAATGTGTCCGTTGTCACAGTGTAATTTTGCTAAAACTTCTTTTGCCATCTGTTCCTTGATTACATATAGTTCTCTACCATCGACCCTCTTAAAATATAAGTTATCCTCTTGTTCGACCCTTTGCTTTTCTCTTTCATCCAGTTGTTCCTGATTTTCCCTGATCTGAGCCAAAGAAAATAAGCCTGCTTCTTCTCTCATTATGTTCATGCCAACGTGGAGAGTTTTGTGGTCCTCTTTGCGGAATTGTTCATCTCTCGTCAACGCATCAGCCAAGATATTGTCAGTTCCTTTGATATATTTAAATTCAAAATCATACTCTTGAAGTAAAAGAATGCCCCTATGAATTCTATTATTTACCAGCCTATTTTTCATTATATGTATCAAAGCTGCATGGTCTGTTTCAATGGTGAATTTTGCCCCTAGTAGGTAAAACCGTAATTTATTTACACAAAATAACACACTGGCGAACTCTAATTCAGTAACGCTGTACTTTCTCTCATATGTTTTGGTTACACGGGAGACAAAACAGATTGGCACCTCTACATCGTCTTGGATCTGTGATAACACCCCTGCGAATTTTGTTATGGAAGCATCGGTCCGGAGAATGAAAGGTTGATCATATCTTGGGTGGTGTACTCTTACAGCTGTGGAGAAAGCTCCTTTTAAATTTTTGAAAGCCATTTCTTGTTCCGTTCCCCATTTCCACCTAACATTTTTCTTAAGTAATGCTATCAACGGTATTTCTTTTGTGCTGATGTCTGGTATTAGTTTTTTGAAATAGTTTACCATTCCCAAAAATCCCCGCAATGTTTTTAAATTGGTTGGCCTAGCGTAGTTATTTATAATTTCGATTCTATCTTCTGCAAGACTAATCCCTTTTGTGTCTAATTTGAATCCTAAATACAGTATTTCCTTTTGGAAAAACTGACACTTTTGAATATTTAATTTCAATCCCGCTTGATCCAGTTCTTCTAGCACAGTGTGAATATGTCGTAGATGGCTTGTTATATCTGGTGAGAAAATTAATAAATCATCTATGTAATGTACAACAAATTCTCCATGCCTATTTAAGATTGTGTTCAATGCGCGAACCAAAGCAGCGCATGCACTCTGTAGGCCAAATGGTACCACCCTAAATCGGTATACCACTCCGTCGATCGAAAAAGCGGTATAATTTCGACATTTCTCTGCCAAAGGTATTAACCAAAAACTATGTTTCAAATCGATTTTGGAAAAAATGTGTGACCCTGTGATTCGTCCAAATATGGCTTCGATGTTCAAAGGCGCTTCGTATTGCGCGATTGTGTGTGAATTAATGTTTCTTGCATCTAAACATAATCGCAAATCACCACTCGATTTTTTAACGCATACTATCGGGTTGATATATGGAGAGTCACATCTTTCTATCACCTTGTCTTCGATCATTTTTTCAATTTCCTGTCCGACGCTTTGCCTGTATTTATACGGGATTGGATATGTCTTGGATTTAAAATTTTCTAAGTTTTTAACTTTAAAAGAATGTTCATAATTTTTAGCCACTCGGCTTTCTTCATTAATCAAATCTCCATAATTTTCTAGAATCTTCTCTACTTCCTTTTCCATGTTTTCTCCACATTTTAATTTTCTTTCATCCTCATTTTGTTCGCATGTATTCACTGTCCATAATATTTCTTCATAAAATTCTGGATTCTCGTCCATTATTGCCATTTCTTCTCTGTCCTCATCCTTTATTTCTTCTTCTGTTTTTTTTTATCTTCAATTTCCATTTGGTATCCCGAGCACCATGTTTCTACTGCTTTCATTTCTCTTATGAGAACTTCCTTTTCTTCCTGCTTCCTTTCTGTTTTATCGTCGATTGCCGACAATTCTTCCGTACCTTCGATTTCCTGTCTTTCTCTTGTATCCACCTTGTTTTCCTTCTTTCTTTTTGAACTCTTCTTCTTTTTCTTCCTTCTTTTTTTTTCTGGTTGATTTTTTTCTTGTACTTTCGGTTTTTCCTCTACAGTCATATTGATTTCTTTATGTTTTTCCTGTTCATTTATCTTTTCAACAATTATTTTCCTATCTATTTCCATTTCTTCTTCTATGTTGTCTGGTTCTGCTCTGATTTCCAGTTTATTCTCCGAAAAATTTATGGTGATATGTTTTTCACTCAATTCATCAATTCCCGCTATCATATCATGGTTTAAATCTTCGATCACCACACATTGCATAATATAGTATTTGTCTCCCACTCTGATCCGCACTCCCAAACCTTCATTTACTGTCGTCAATTTTTTGTTGTTTGCACCCACTAAAGCAACCCTAGGAATTTTATACACAAATCTGTCCAAATTTAATTCTTTTACTAGTTTCTTATTGATTAACGATATCTCCGATCCAGAATCAATCAAAATTTTAATCGCTTTATGTTTTATAAATGCATCTAAGAATATTAAATTTGAATTAGAACTTTGTCTTTCATTTCCCGCCAACTGTATAAACTCTCTCGGATGACAAAATATACCGGAGAGTTGTTTATGTTTGTTCAGTGGATGCTTTATTGAAAATCCTGTCTGGATTCATTGCATACATCTTCTTCCTCGTTTTCTATTGTTACATGATTCATCTCCCTTCTATTTTGTCGTTGGAAATTCTGATTGTTTCTACCGTCCCTTTGTTCGTTCGTATTCCTAGTCGGAGGATTTTGTGCATCTTTGTTTCTGTTGTGATTTTCATATGTTCTATTTTTTGCGTGATTCCTGTTATCATAATTTTGTTGTATATTGTAATTTTGGTATTCTCTCGGCCTATCTTCGTTTGTTGATTGGACATGTCGGTTTCTCTGGTCATAATTTGATTGATACCTTCTTGCCGGTCCATTATATTGTTCATGTTGTCTTCTGTTTCGCATTTCTCTTCTTTTTGCTTCCCTTACTTGAAGGAATTGGCACAAACTATCAATATCTTGATAGTTTCTCAAAATCACGTGGTCCTCCAGCGTTTCTTCGAAATGTCTGCTTATCATTTCTACCAGTTGTTCGGTAGAGTATTTGTAGTCTAGATATTTGGAATTGTTATATATCTGCAAAGCATATCTTTCTTCCGATATTCCCATTTTCTCGTGATATCTTCCATTCTGTAGCTCTTGGTTGATTTCCCTCTGTTTAACTTTCCCCCAGAAATAGTTGAGAAATTTATTTTCGAAATCTGTCCAATTTTCAAACTCATCTTCTTTACTTTCATACCATAACGCTGCTCCTTCTTTCAGATGGTTTCTAATTGTTTCTTTGCAGTCGTCAAAATATCTAATATGTTGCAATTTGGTTTTCAAATTTTTAACAAATGGTACTGGGTGTGTTTTTCTAATATCCCCTCCAAATTGTATTTTCGCGTCGCTTGTACCAAGGATAATCATTTCCCTTCTTTCTCCACAATTCTGTTGATTCTTGAGTTCCGCAATTTGTTTTTCGTTTTGCTTAAATTTTTCTTCTATTTCTCGCCTGTCTTCTTGTATTGCATTTTCAAATTTGCTTTCTAACTGTTCTAATTCCATCTTCTGCACAGTCTTAATATCCTTCATTTTAGTTTCTATTTCTTCTCGTTGCATCTTCAGTTTCCTTTCTGTTTCTTCTCTAACTTTTTCTAAACAGGCTTTCACTTCATTTTCATATTTTTCCAAACGCTTTTCCAATTTGCCATCATTCTCTTCCAATTTCTGTTCTATTCTCTGTGATATTTCTCTTTGTGTTTCTTCCATTTTTTGTTGTGTTATTTCCATGGCTCGTTTTGCTTCCTGTTGATTTTTCTCTATTTTTTGTTGTGTTTCTTCCATGGCTCGTTTTGATTCCTGTTGATTTTCTTGCATTGTCCTTTTTGTTTCCTGTTGATTTCTATCCATTTGTTGTGATTGGAGTTGCATCAGTTGCAATAGTTTCTCTATTCCTGTTAATTCCTGTTCTTTTCTCTCCATAATCGTTGTATCTCCTTCATTACCCAATCCTTCTTCAACAATTTTTTCCTCTTCTCTGTTATTCTCTCTGCTTTCTTGCATTTTGCTTTGCCTCCTTGTGGTCGACATGTTGTTTCTTTTTGTTACTGTTTTCTTTGTCCCCGCCAAATGTGAAATTTTACAACACTCTATAAGTTGCAGAACACGACAAATATTTCTCCCCAAATTTAATAAATTTTCGCCACAAATATCAAATATGCAATCAGTAAATTTCAAAATAAATATCAAATGTACGATTGGTAAAAATATTAAATAATTCAATAGCAGTAAATATCAACTACCTACGATCAATCCATAAATCAAAAATATTTTTACACCTGGAAAAATTGTCAAATTATCTCTGGATCACCTGTAGTTATTCCTTATCTCTTTCCCTACCATCAAATACAAAGCTGCGATATTTTTTAAGCCACCACGTTCTGGGCTCCAGTTAATGTGATATTCAAAGATAGGTGTGCTCAAAGCAATTGATTAGATAATTAATTAATTAATTAAATTTAATTTTAATGATGCACTTATGATTTAATCACACTATTTAATGCTCTAATCTCAGGGTTTTATATTCTCGTGCTTCAATATCTCCTTTGCTTTACATATGATAAATAAGGTCAAAGACTAACGGAATAAAACACATATATGGTACAAAAACATCTATTGAAATAAATTCACCCTCAAAATATCCTCTAAAAATAATATCTCCTATTCTGATTATTGAAATACTCCTACCACTATCTAAAGTACTTATTGAAATTTGCTTATTATAAAGTACTTATTGAAAAATAAAAATGTCTCTCGGATGATGAGTTGTCCAAATTCTTGTCTCTGGTCGCCTACAATTTACTCTTAGCAGCCCCCTATGTAGTCAGCAATCTCGCAACAAACTATTGCAAGCCTATTGTCATCAATGACCCCCTACAGATGCACGTATCTTTCAAAAAACAATGCTAGCCTTTTCTCCTCTCAATAAACTGAATCTATTTCTCGTTCCGGCATGCAAAGGTGACTCTTGGAATATAAGTAGAACAATATAACTTACAATGCTTTACGTGATGAGCCTCCGTCAGGACACTTATTTCAACAAACTCACAGCTATTCATTTATCTGCCTTACTACTTCAGGAGACTCTCAGAGATCACCACTATTCGACTTGACGATCATTTAACAACTATCGTCTAGAATCACATTCGTTTAAAGGCCAGCACTAAACAGTAACGTTGAAAAAATTATTCTACCGTAAAATTAAATTATGTAAAAAATTATGAAAGTCCACTGACAACGATTCCAAAGAATTCAATTCCAAATTGTCAATGTCAGATTCAACACCACCTTTTCCTACCATTAGAAATTTCCTAAAACTAATTACATGCCAATCGGTTTTTAAGGAGATTACATTCATTTAAATTTCTAAATACAATTGTTCCCTAACCCGGTCTCATTGTCCAAACACATAACCACTTCCTTATCATACTAACTGTACAAAGAAAATACTTAATCCCTATTTAAATTTTGTTTACCTACGGCCATCCAAAGATAATTGACTTTCATTTCTTCGAAATGAATTTTGGTATATTTTTATTATATGTTTTAACTTTTCTAAAATATTAAGATCGAAACCATATTAATTCAAATTTTACATATCTTAACAGTATATTAACTTAAAGTTCATGATTTGAGCTCAAAATAAATCAAATATAAACTTCTTTTTGTCTTATATGAATATAAATAAAAGCCGACAGATCTAAATGTAATCATAATCACTAGTTTATTAAAATGACATGTTTAAAACCTTCTGTAAATATATTTGTTAATAAAGTACAGAAAGATTAGTCTTTTGATGTACATTTCGTTTTAAAAATTGTTATGATACAATGAACGTTTCACATACCGCCTATCTCGAAAGATTTTTTTGCAACATATTTTCTTTACCATGAAATTTAAAAATCAACAAAAATAATGTTTTTTGGGACATCATAAAAAATGGCGGAGGGCCAAATGTTATAATACATTTCTATTAGAAATATATTATTTTGCTGGTTAGTTCGAGGAGCAGTCCTAAAATAGAAATTTAGATAACCGAACTAAGGAAGATGTCTCTAGAATTCGATAGGTTTTAGTAATGAGACAGATGCAAATGTAAAATACACATTTTTAACCAATTGTAGCTATATACCAGGGCAGATCTGTTTTTAGGTGAATGTAAGAGGTGGCATTCGGATTTTTACAGATAAAGTTAGGTGACAACTTCGATAATTATAATTGACTTATGATCCTTCTCAAATATGACCGGAACATTAATGAAAAAATTAAAATATTTAAAAACGTCGAAAAACATCGATTTTTTCTACTTTCTTTGCTTTTTAAAACGATTTATTTTGGAACAAAGTGGTACAGAAATAAAATAAAGGTAATTGCATTTTGTATGATATACGACTGGTCAAAAATTTCTTCAGTTATTACCATTTCTGCAAAATAGCAATAAATAAAAAATAAGCGGACAAAATAAGCCTGTTATTGTTCAATGTTTTTTAACCACTTTGATTGCACATAGAACATTTGCATATCGCTTAAAAAATTCTTAAAACATACTTAAGCCATCCATCAAATTTCATTAAAATCGACCTAATCGATTTTGCATAAAAATTTTGCAATCTAGATTTTTTTAAAAAAGTTTAAATTTTTTAAAAACTTTCTGAACAAAATATAAACAAGCAGTCTATCTAATACACCTTGCAGAATTAAAATCGGATTATTTAAGCAGCCTCACAATTGTTTCAAAGTTATAAACAATTTTTGGCTTATAAACAAATTAGTTTTGCCGACAGGGGGGTGTGCAAAGGCCTGGTTTATTTAGATGGACTGACCTAAGTTTTTTTATGTATTTTTACTCGTAATTTATCCGGATGTTGATAAGATTTTTATAAACAAAGAACTTGAAAAATTACATAACAGCGATTTTTCGTAAAACAAAATCTTTTTCTGTATTTTTTATGTGACCCTATATCCAATTGTAAAAAGCAATAATATCGCCAGTGGAACAAGTTTTAATATGGCAAGGATATTTTTTAAGTGAGTCTGTAAGTACACTCCCAATACTACCTGAAGACCCAAAAAATATGAAATATAAATCCCAATATCAAAAAACCGTGGCCAATACAGCCATATACCACCAGCGTTGTTAAAAGCTTACCCAATAACACAGCTAAGCGAACCCCTATTGACCCCAAAGTGCTTAAAAAGAAGAAACATTTCCCAAAGAAGGCAAGCTTGACTTACAATAAAGATACCAAAAAAAGGTGACAAAATATATTGCGAAAACTAGAGAGGGTTCACATAGTCCTGTCGTCAGGGGGGTACAACAGCCTTCTTTATTTAGATGGGCTTACCTAAGTTTCAACTACTAATTGATTTATCTGTTCCCGTAAAAGTATAATTAAAGGTCGATTGTTGTTTATTTACTGTTTTGGTAAGCCAAGGTGAAAGTGATTCAAAAGTGTTGACTGTTAATAAACACCCACTGAATATTATTGCAACTCGACCTTGTCTCAAATACTAGCATGCATCGATGCAAAAACTAGGTTAATCGTATTTATTAAAAACAAACATTACCACGGGCATTTAATTATTAAAAGGTTTATTTTTAATATGATGTTTACTGAGATGCTGTGTATCCCAATTCATCTTCCCCTTCCCCCGAAAATTTTCTGACTACGGAAAAGGAAGAAAATTTTCTAATAGTACCACTAATTGCTTGCTGCGTTTTACGAAGTACAATATATACATTTTTCCTATAAATACTAATTAAATACAAAAAATAAAAGTAAAAATGTTCGTTATCTACACTGTTCCCGTTTCACTTGTCACTCACGGTGTTCTCGGATTTTAAGCATATAATCTATTCTTATGTATTTCCTTGATTTTATTGTTTTCCGATCTGATCTTACAATTAACATTATTTACCTCTGTCATTGTGAAAGGGCCTACATAAAGACTATCAAACTTACCATTCTCTTCCCTTTTTACCAGGACTGTCTCCTATTTTAAAGTGTTGTGGTGTTGTTTTGGGCTTATTTTCTTCTTGCCGCTCTTTTTTGTCTTCCTTGCTTTCATTGCTTCTAGTGAATTGACCTATCGTATCTATGTATTCTGTGTCCCATGGTTTGGAAGAAGTGTCCGATATCACGAATCCCTCGACATGTGTTCTTTTCGGTTTGTTGATTTGACATTCATGGCATTGTTTAACGTATTTTCTTACGTCTTTTTCCAAATTTTTAATCTAAATCTTGCTTTTAGCTTCTTTATTAGTCTATTTTTCTTTAAGTGTCCTCCAAACATCGGGTGGTTATGGTATTCTTCTATTAATCTGTGTTTTTCTTTGTCATCTTCTATTGTTTTTGGTACTTCACATATGTATATTTCTACATTCTTCAATATTTTGTTTCCTTGTTTAATAAATTCCTCAATTGTGCACACTTTAAAAATAATATCGTTTACGTATATTTTTACTTTACGTACTGCATTCTCTACCGCCAGCTTATCAAGCTGTGCCAACATTTGGTTTAAATCGAAATGATTGAATCCTGTGGCTACGCTCTTGCTGCACTTTATTTTGTTTTTGACCCTAATGCTCAACCTTGGTGAAATTAGTTCTGCTCCAAAAGACAAAATTGGTAGTCTATGCGCCTCTAAAATATTTAGTACCTTTCTTACTGTCTGTTTGTGGGCTTCCGGCTGTAGTGCGAGTTCACTTTCTGCCTTCGTTTACCTTGCTTCCTTCTTATTTTCTCTTGCTTGAGCTCGTGTTATAGCTAATATATGGGTATTGTCTATGTATAGGTTCTTTAGTTGATGTAATGTTATTCTTGAAAGATTCTTCGCTTTTTCCCTCTTTTATTTCCTCGTCAATTTTTTCCTCTATCTCCTCGTCACTTTTTTTCCTCTTCAATTTCTTCGTCGCTTTGTTCTTCCTCTATTTCCTTGCCGATTGGTTGGTGTATTGAACTTGGAACTACTGTTTTTAAGTTTACAGCTTGAAATGAGCGTATAACTTTGTCTCTTATTTTTAATATATAACTCTTATAATATCAAATAAAAATGTATCATTACGTCCTATAAATAACCATAATATTTGTAAAAAAAATTCTTATATATTGGTAAATATTGGTATTTTAAGGAAATTAAAATAGAATAATTAAGTAAAAATAGGTAAAACTTAAAAGGTTATGTGCATCTTAAATTATAATACGAATTAATACGATTATAATTAATTATTATACGAATCAGGAAATACCATAAAAATAGCTAATATGGACTTACCACTTTAAACGTCTTTGTTCGTATCACCAAAAAGTCCTCGCTGCACGTCCCATACCATTGTCCACACGAAGTTCCATCTCCATACCATTCCATTCAGCTCCATGTCAGGCCTGATGTCTCCATCCTTTTCTGCATAACACACTGTTCTAGGGTGGTCGAGGTGCAAGAACATTGACGTGTTTTCCCATATTCGTTCTAGACTGCTAGTTCTGAGTTCTCGCCTGGTCTTGGATCGCCATATGGTGGCTCCTGATTTCTGAGCCACCCTGGATACTTAGGGGTGGTTACCCCGACTATGAGGGCTGATGTAGTAAATATCGTTCGTAGTTAATACATTTATTTACACGTTAAGTATATCACAGAAAGTATCTGGTGGTATAGTATTTACTTGAATTCGATGTTACCCGCTGGAATCTCAACTACTAATTGATTTATCTGTTCCCGTAAAAGTATAATTAAAGGTCGATTGTTGTTTATTTACTGTTTTGGTAAGCCAAGGTGAAAGTGATTCAAAAGTGCTGACTGTTAATAAACACCCACTGAATATTATTGCAACTCGACCTTGTATCAAATACTAGCATGCATCGATGCAAAAACTAGGTTAATCCTATTTATTAAAAACAAACATTACCACGGGCATTTAATTATTAAAAGGTTTATTTTTAATATGATGTTTACTGAGATGCTGTGTATCTCAATTCAAGCGTAGGGAGAGGCAGAAAATCGTGGCTGCGCAACCTAAGAGAATGGTACCGACGTAAATCAAATGAACTTTTCAGAGCAGCCGTCCCAAAAATATGAATAGCTGTGATGACTGCCGACCTCCGTCGCGGATATAGCACTTAGAAGTGATATAGAGAGCCACAAAATCTGATGACCTTTAATACAACTAGTGAACTGAATTTCTTATGCAAATTAATCTAATCCCTGTAAAAATTAAGCGAAAATATTAAAAGCAATCAATGTTTTTTTCCGGTCCTAAAAGTGACTTAAGCCGGTTCTGATGAAGCAGATTACAATTTAAATTAAAAGTGTTCCATAAGAATTCTAATAGGGCTTATACCTCGTGATTTAACGTCGTCGTTAGACTCACGGTAGAACAATAGGATTAGGAATTAAGTGAAAGGGGGACGAAAAAGATTAAGATGGCAGTTGACGTATTTTAGAAATTTAGTTTCATACCTTCGCAAATTAAAGGTGTGCACTCACGCAAAAACGCGGGAGAAAATGCGTATAATGTGGAATTTCAAGGAAGGAAGTGTACATTAATATATAAAGCAGTCAAGGCTTTGCATATCGAATAAATTGCGTACAGATGAAAGTTTGGGGAGAAAGTTGACAAAATACATTCTTACAATATAACATTTACGGACTCCGGCCCTGAACCTCATTTACAAAATGTCGATAAGTTTCAGCTCCGAATTAAAACGTGTTTTTTTTTAGTTTACACTTAAAATTAAAAGATAAGTTTGTAATAAAAGTGTAGTTAAAGTGGCTACTAAGTACAGAAGAGAAAAAATTTGTAAGTCCAATTTTCATTTCGGTCATATCAAACCATTTATTGGATATTATTGAAAACTAACCAAACAGAAAATACATTTTTATTTAAAATAAAAACGACGACAAACCAGCTTAATCAACTTAAGCCACGAGCTGCTCTAGATAATGTCATCAATGAAGAAAACAAAAATTAATAATTGGATAGCAATTTAACTCATACAGCGATCACCAAACCATTATCAACACCAATCGCTTCCTCCACATTTTTAAAATTAACCTACTACAACACCGTAACCAATTTTAACTTTCCATCCAGATAACATGCAGTTGTTTTGTCATCTGTACCAGATACAAAAACAAATTAATATATAACAGCAATAGGAAATTTAGTACAACCAAAAAATATCATCTTCGCGTCCAAAATCTCAAACAACCGAGTATGCATCTAACTTAGTAACACCACAATCGCAAAAAATTTACTACACAATCACAAATCCGTTTCAATACAAGTAATTGGACTTCGTAAGTCCTAGGTTTTCACCCAAAGTAATCGAAAGTAGAACTGGAAGACGATATTTGAATTTTACGTGTAACTTTGCGTGAATTGATATACGAATTTACTAATGTTGAGTCATTCTTACTAAACTTTGACATTTGTCACCTCATTTGTGATTCTACCCGGTATAATGGCAGAGGAGTTACATTGGCGGTCCTACGAACCGACGGAAAGATTGCCCAGGTCGAATATCTCACCTTAGTACCATCCTTGGATTATCAGCTTTTATTTGACACCTCATTTGTCAGTCTACCTGGTATAATGACGGAGAAGTTATATTCGCGGTCGTACGGACCGACGGAAAGACAGCCTAGGTCAAATATCTCACCTTTAGTACCATCCTTGGATTATAAGCTTTCATTTGACACCTCATTTATCATTCAAGCTGGTACAACGATCGAGGAGTTATATTCGCGGTCGGAGGGACCGACGTACAGACCGCCTAAGTTAAATATCTCACCTTTAGTACCATCTTTGGATTATAAGCTTTCATTTGACACCTCATTTATCATTCAAGCTGGTATAACGATGGAGGAGTTATATTCGCGGTCGGAGGGACCTACGTACAGACCGCCTAAGTTAAATATCTCACCTTTAGTACCATCCTTGGATTATGAGCTTTCATTTGACACCTCATTTGTCATTCTACCTGGTATAATGACGGAGGAGTTATATTCGCGGTCGGAGGGACCGACGCACAGACCGCCTAGGTCAAATATCTCACCTTTAGTACAATCCTAGGATTATCAGCTTTCATTTGACACCTCATTTGTCATTCTACCTGGTATAATGACGGAGAAGTTATATTCGCGGTCGTACGGACCGACGCACAGACAGCCTAGGTCAAATATCTTACCTTTAGTACCATCCTTGGATTATAAGCTTTCATTTGACACCTCATTTGTCATTCTACCTGGTATAATGATGGAGGAGTTATATTCGCGGTCGTACAGACCGACGGACAGACCGCCAAGGTCAAATATCTCACCTTTAGTACCATCCTTGGATTATCAGCTTTCATTTGACACCTCATTTGTCATTCTAGCTGCTATATTGCCGGAGGAGTTGTGGTTACGGACAGACGGACAGACGGACGTGGATAATACAAAGATTTCACATTTTTTCAAAATGGGTGAAAACAACAGGAAAACGATATCGAGATCAAAAGAATAATTACTCATTACTCCTGCGAGGCGACTAGTGATATCAAATGTCTGTAATAGTATTCCAAAAACTATAATCGAAGCAGAGCTCAAAAAATTGAAGCTTACTGCAGTGTCTCAAATAACATTTTTAAATTTGGCATATCTGAATCTGAATACAGTCATGTATTAAGCTTTAGGCGTCAAGTATTTGTTGCTCCAACAATTAATATTCTTATCCCAAATTCACTTCTAATATCTTACGACGATACCCCTTACAGAATTTATGTTTCCTTAGATGGTCTAAATTGCTCTAAATGTAATACCACATGGCATAATGACGAAAACTGCACTACTGAATCAATTAATATACAAAATCTTGACCAGATATCTCAATCTATGAATGCGAATATTTCCGAAACAGAAAATTATCCAATAAACCAAAAATCCATTACGCCAGAGACTCCAACTGCTCATCAATCCAGTACTCCACCTACAACCTGCCCACCATCAAATACATACCTCCACCAACTCACAAAACCTATCCGAATCACTATCTAATACTACCAACATAGTACCGCATACTTCTGTCAAAAGACAAAAGAAATTTATAGAAAGATTTCAACATCTCCTGAAATATTAGAGTCAGAAAATCAAAAATACTTCCTGCTTCAAAGAAACCTGCACCAAAAAGAATAACAATTACTGAACATCGAAGCCCCAATGAAACCTATAAAATCCTTTTTATTGTCGACCACTACTTCTTACCCACTAAAACACAGAGAACTTTGTGACTATATTACAAATACTATAGCCTCAAAATTGCCTGAAAACGTAGCAAAGAATTATACAAATGACCTAGAACGACCTAGCGCTAAATTGCAAATGGTACACGCAAACGCAAACGACCGACGCCTTAAATACAACATTTCAAGGATCTTAAGAAAGATAAACGGAATAGACAACTATTCTATTACTGAGGAAGAAAGCGAATGTAACCCTATTCAATAAAGACTTCGGCTTAGACACACACGACTTACCCACTGCTAAATAATCTCCAAAGACACACCACCAATGTGCAAAAGATGCCAAACACCTCTCACAGTTGACCATATTATTATAATAAGAGAATGTGTAGAGTATAGGGATGGGAAAAACCTACCGGTTTAAACCTAAACCGGTTTTTTTACTTCGCAATAACCGGTTTTACCGGTTGTTTTTTTGTCCCGGTTATAACCGGTTTTTTCTTTTTAAAGTAAAAACCGGTTATTAGGCTTTTACGGTGATTAGGATTAGGTTAGGTATTATTTCGGATCCCAATCATAATTATTATTCTCAAGTAATTATTCCAAACAAAACCATAATTCAAATTTTATTTTATTTCATAAAATACAGAAGAAAACTGAAAGTGCAATCTCACATCAGCCAGAAACAGTTATTAAGTTTTATTATAATATTTCCTTGAAAAGGTATTTGTAATCATAATATTTACATAAGAAGTGTCTGGTTGAATCAGATGAAAACATCATCTATTTTTCACACTTAACTCTTGACATTGAAAGTGGATGAATGACTTTTTCTGATTACCAAAAATAATGCTCTGACTATGAATATCGAATTACTGATTACGAATACGAATTTCCAAGAATTTCTCTACGTTTTCAAAACGATACACTCATACAGAAAGTATTAAATGAGTTTAAATGTACCTATTCTACAAATATATAAACGTGTTAAAAGTAATATATATTTTATGTTCTTTCGATAGTACTAATTTTGATCATATTATTGATATCGAGTCGAATGGAGTATCGCAAAATAAAGTGTATTGTAAATGTAACTTTGTAACCTATTGGATTAAAAAAACCGAAAACCGGTTTTTCAAAAAACCGGTTTTTTGGTCGGTTATAACCGCCAGGTTAAACTGTAAGCAAAAAAAACCGGTATAACCGAAAACCGGTGTTTTGTTAAAAACCGCCATCCCTAGTAGAGTACACTTCAGCGAAGGCGATATTTAGGATACTCAACAGCCTGAAAGAAGCAGTGGCTACAAAATTCAACGAAGTTTTGTCTTTTATAAATCATTGTAAACTGTATAACAAATTATGATTTATTTTTTGTTAACTGTATATCATATTTTTTCATTTATATAGTAGGTTCTTTAACGGTAAAATATTGCAAAACCTCTAAAATTTAAAGAACTGCTTGGATTGACATGATATTTGGCATACTCGTAGCTAACAAGTCAGAGAAAAAAAGTGATATTGTACCGACGTGTGCTTTTGCCCTGGGGGTGGGTTTCACCCCCTCTGGGGGATGAAAAAATATATGTCCAAAGTAAGTCCGCAAATAGATAAAATGACTAATTCTAAGCAGCTTTTGTTCTATAGAGTTTTTGCGTCAAGATAATACTTTTAGGGTTATTTACGAGTAAATATGTTTATTTTTTAACAAAATAAACACGTTTTTAGACTGTTTTTCGAAAATAACTCAAAAAGTAAGTATTTTGTCAAAAAAAAACATTCCTATTAAAAATATAGCCTGTAAAAAAGTGAAACAAAAACGTTGTATATATTAGGTCTCTATATCTAGCAGAAGCAGAGTTAGGACTAATGAAAAACAGGTTCATATTCGTCAAGTTCCAAATGAAATATTTTATCTTGAAATAACCAAGAAATGAAGCACTTTTTGGGGAAACTTACAGTCGGAAAAATGAAAGAATACCCATGAACGAACATATAAAACACGCTGTATTTTCCTGTCACCATGTCACACAAAAATGGCCAGCGCAAGTACATGTAATAATTATTGTTACATGTACTTGCACTGGACAATTTTCTTTGTGACACGGTGACAGGAAAATACAGCGTGTTTTATATGTTCGTTCATGGGTATTCTTTCATTTTTCCGACTGTATAATAACTTTTTTAAAGTATTTAGAAAAAACTTTATTTTTGTTTCATGAAAATTTTTTTAGCAACAAAAGTAGGTAAGTTCATCATCATCATCATTGCCTCGACAGCCCTTTCTGGGTCTTGGCCTGTTCCAGGATTCTTCTCCACTCTGATCTGTTTCGTGCTTTTTTTTCTCCAGTTTTTTTATTTTTAAGGTTTTTATATCATTTTCTATTTGTTCTAAATATCTCAGCTTCGGTCTTCCTCTTGTTCTTTTTCCTACTGGCATCTGTTTGAATATTTTGTTTGGTATTTCGCCTTCTTCCATTCTTTCTACATGTCCCATTCAACGCAGCCGTTCTATTTTAATGAATGTTATGATATCCGGATCCTGGTATATTTCGTATAGTTCAAAGTTGTACCTTCTTCGCCAAATTCCATTTTCTTTTGTGCCCTAATATATGTGTGGCAAGATTTTTCTTTCACAGGTGGCTAGCAATGTTTCCTCTCTTTTAGTGAATGTCCAGGTTTCTAAGCCGCATGTGAGTACCGGTCTCATCACTCAAAAAAATTTAGTTCGTAATATTGATTAACAGTGATTATTGAATAGTATTACGTTCTCACAACAATTTAATTTGTTGTTTCAACGAACTTTTAGACATTGACAAATGTACTTGGTTATTGTCACAATGACTGAATAATAATTGTGAGAATAACTAGAGTACATTAATCAATAACACTCAATTTATTCAGCCAATAACTTAGTTTCGTATATTTAATAAATACTGTTAATTGTGGCAGCAACTCACGTTCTTGATTTCGTAGATGACAAGCAATTACCTTGGTTTATCGTGACAACGTACAGATTTCATTAAAACAATGTACAAGTGTTGTTAATATACAGTAATATATGATTATTGAATAGATGTACACTGATTGTTGTGCCAACGAATGCATTAATTAATCTACTACTGCCTTTAATTCCCACAATCAATGCGTTAATTGTGACAATAATCGTGGTTGTTGAGACAATAAATGTTTTGCTTGACCATTTGAAATGTAACGGCTTTCCCTTGAAAGTGCCGAATAATAATTGCATTTTGTTTCCAAGTGTAGTCCGTAGTAGAAGGAAGATAAGGATAAGATATTACTTATTTTTTATATTTGAATAAAAGTAAGTTTTTTCTGATAAGGTAAATACGGGAGAACATTCTAATTAAAAATAAACTTGTCAGTGTCTTATGTTTGTAAGTGTTTACTTTTAATATTGTCTTGTGATGTTATTTATAAGATGAACTGAAAATGAATTTTCGAATCCTAAATGAAAAAAAATAATTAGTATTTTTGAAAATTTAAACGCAGAATAAAATATTAGAGTATTATCGAGGGTCTGACGTCCCTGAGAACTTCTATAATGATTATTTTAATAAGTCACAGGGGTGAAAAATAGAAAATTTAGTATGATTTTTTTATTTCAAATATACTATTCAAAAGAAACTTTTTGTTTATTCTAACGGACTTTCAGCCCTTAGTAATAATGTAGTCTTTTATTCTGCGGTTAAATTTTTCAAAAATACTTACTTATTAGTTTTCTCAGGATTCCAAAAAAATGAATGCGTTTAAAAATAATTGGATCGAAATGTTGCCCCTGCGCTCTCAAAAATGATTAAAGTGTTATACATTTTTGAAATCACCATTTCAAACACTTTTAAATAAGCTGTCACATGATGTACTTTCCCATTAAAAAAAATCAAAGTTACGCCTGTCACCTGAAGAGGGATCGTGTAAAGTTCGAAACATTGATGTTATAATATACTTTGATAATTTTAAAAATCGACCTGTCTGAGGGTTTTGCTTATGTACTAAAAATAAATAAGTTAATAAGGGGGGGGGGGGAGTGTAACACTTATTCCAGTGCACTGTATAAGTGATATAATAATTATGAGAAATCACACAGTGTAAAGTCCTAAAGGTTAAGGAAAAAAAGGGGATTTAAAAAATTATTATTAATCAATTAATATGATACATTGGGCTAATGCATTCAGTAATTATTAATATAAAATACGTTCATAGCAGGAATGAACGAAACTGATTGTAAGAATGAATAGAATTGCTTGTAAGAATAACCGTATTTATTGTGCCAATGAACGGAATTAATTGTAACAATAAACGGAAATAATTGTAGAAATAAACGAAATACGTTAGGGGAAATAACACTGTTATTGGCACAACGAATGGTCTTCGTCGGTCAATTAACGACGTTGTTGTTTCAATAAATATTGTTCGTTGACTCAATGAACTGAGTTCGTAATATCAATAAAATGATATTATGGTATACATAATGAATGTTCGTCCATTCAATAAACGTAATACATTGGCTCAACTAACGAAAATAATGAATTGATGAACATCGCTTTGTTGTTCCAATAAAACCATGAATTGGACAAATTTTAAGAATTGCAAAAGACTAAGTTTTCACTCTAATGGCACATAACATATCCCACCAGAATGAAAACAATGGGAACCTTCTCTGGTTAAAATGGTTATTCATTTTTAAGAATTGCGTTTGTTGTCTGAATTAACATTTTTATTGATATTACGTACATTTTTCGTTGAGTGATTAAGGTTTTGTATATTTGGCATTTTGTTTTCCTTGCGACGTTATTTGATCTTAGTTGCCGAATTAAGCCATGGTAACTTTTATTGGCAATAAATATTCGCCTCTTCACTTCCTTTGCTGCGTTATTATCAAATGTGACTAGGGATCTCAAGTATGTAAAGTTTTTTACCCCCTCAATGTTGTATTCTCCTATTGTTATATTTTCTGGCTGCCTTATTTCTGTGTTTTTACTTACCTGCATATATTTTGTTTTGTTCTGGTTGATTTTAAGGCCAATTATTGTTCCTCGAGTATTGACTGTTGTGTTCCTCATTATTTTCTCGAGTACGATGTTGAACAAGGTAAGTAAGTTACGCTCAAAATAAAGTTAGTCCCTTTTTTTTGGTAAAAAAATCGGGAAAATCACCTCCTAATTAACATCTAAAATAAATTAATCGTTACCACTTCACAAGTTTCTTTACTCGTACATTTATTTTTTTATATGATTTGTAAGTTTCATCGGTTCAAAGTAATTATTTTTGAAAGGGCCGGAGTTAAAAGGGCTTGGACGAGTCACTAATCACGAGTGTATGCAAATTTATAAACATCAAATCTTAATAAATTATTGTCTTACAGAAAAACAAAAAAATACAAAATATTTAGAAAAGCAAAGTCGACTTTTTATATTTCTTGAGATTTTTGGCATCTCTAACAGTTTTTAAGTATTTTGAAAAACAACATTTTTTTCAAAATTAATTTAAAAATGTTCATTTTAGAACCAATTTTTTTCAAAAATAAGCAATTTGACTTGATGAAAATTACAGATCATATAAACACAGTAAAAGTAAAATAATTGGTGAAGCAGTAATGATTAATTTCACTTAAGTTGCTAATTAGGGGGTGATCTTCCCGTTTTTTTTTGCCAAAGCAAAAGGGACCAACTTTATTTTGAGCGTAACTTGCTTACATTTAATGCTAGAAACTTTTTTTTTGTAAAAACAGAAATAAAGCTTTTTTTTATACACTTTAAAAAGTTATAATGAGTTTTCCCCACAAAGTGATTAATTTTTTGGATATTTAACGTAGAAATATTCTCTTTGGAATTTGGCGAATATGAACCTATTTTTCATTACCTATAACTCTGGTTCTACTAGGTCTAGAGACCTCATGCATACACCATTTTTTTTTACTTATTTACAGGCTATAATTTTGCCAACAATATTTTTTTCGATAAAATACTTTTTGAATTATTTGCGAAAAATCGTCTAAAATCGTAGTTATTTTGTTGAAAAATGAACATAATCACTTGCAAATAACTCGAAAAGTGTCGACTTGGCGAAAAAACTCTATGGAACAAAAGTTGCTTGGAATTAGTCACTTTATCCATTTCCGCACTTCTTTTGGACATATATTTTTTAACCGCCGAGAGGGTGTGAAACTCACCCCCAGAACAAAAGCACACATCGGCACAATATCATTTTTTTTTCTTGGATATGTTAGCTATGCATATGCCAAATTTCATGTCAATCCAAGCGGTTCTTTAAAATTTACAACAAATACCGTGAAAGAATGTACTAATATTTTTTAAAAATGTATCTGTTTTTCTCTATTTTGTATTATAATAGTCTAAGAGCTGGGAGCGGATTTTGTGCGTGATAAGTAATTGGAAAAACTATACGGGGATATGTTGAATTAGTTGTGTACATGACTTTCACCAACGGCCGGAAACCAGAGTTGGGGCCGAGGGTAGTTACAAGGGGTCGAAGTCGCGGCTTTTATTATTTTTTTTTATGACGCTCATGATCGAGATAGTGCACCAAAATTTGGGAATAAGTAGGTCATGACGGGCCTAAGTAAAATCTCTAGGAGCGCAACGCTGCGTGGCCGACAAAGGGGTGGGGGTAGGGGTGAATATAAAAAATATAAGGGGTTTTTTGCGACGTTCGTAATTGAGATAGTTCACCAAAATTTGGGTATAAGTAGACCATGACAAAAATATGTAAAATCTCCAGAGCCGGAAACCAGAGTGGGGGAGGAAGGTAAGTTATAAGGGGTCAAAATCCCGTTTTTTATTATTTTTTTTTGTGACGCTCATCATCGAGAGAGTGCACCAAAATTTGGGATTAAGTAGGTCATGACGTAACTAAGTAAAATTTCCAGGAGTGGAACGCTGCGTGGCCGACAAAGTGGTGGGGCAGGGGTGAATATAAAAAAATATAAGGGGTTTTTTGCAACGTTCGTGATAGGCATAGTGCACCAAGATTTGGGAATAAGTAGACCATGACATAACTAAGTAATATCCCCAGAGGCGGAAACCAGAGTGGCGGACGCGGGTAGTTATAAGGGGTAAAATCGCGGTGTTTATTATCTTTTTTTGTGGCGCTCATGATGGAAATAGTGCACCAAAATTTGGAAGTTAGTAGATAATGAGGTAACTAAGTAAAATCTCCAAGGGCGGGACGCTGCTTGGGGTACAAAGGGGTGGTAGGCAGGGGTGAGTATAAAAATACATGGGGTTTTTTTTGCTGTTCGTGATCGAGATAGTGCACCAAAATTTGGGAATAAGTAGATCATGACATTACTAAGTAAAATCTCCAGAGGCGGAACGCTGCGTGGGGGACAAATGTTGCGGCGGGTCACAAAAAAATAATACACACTGCGATTTTGACCCCTTAAAACTACCCTCATCCCCAACTCTGGTTTCCGGCTCTGGGGATTTTACTTAGCTAAGTCATGGTCTACTCATTCCCAAATTTTGGTGCACTATCTCAATCTAGCACGTCGCAAAAAACCCCTTATATTTTTTATATTCACCCCTACCTCCACCCCTTTGTCGGCCTGGCAGCGTTGCGCCCCTAGAAATTTGACTTAGGTACGTCATGACCTACTCATTCCCAAATTTTGGTGCACTATCTCAATCATGAGCGTCACAAAAAAAAATAATAAAAACGGCGACTTTGACCCCTTCTAACTACCCTCATGCCCAACTCTGGTTTCCGGCTCTGAGGATTTTACTTAGTTATGTCATGGTCTACTTATTTCCAAATTTTGGTGCACTCTCTCAATCACGAACGTCGCAAAAAACCCCTTATATTTTTTGTATTCGCCCCTGCTTTACCCCTTTGTCGGCCACGCAGCGTGCCACCCCTGTAGATTTTACTTAGTTACGTCATGACCTACTTATTCCCAAATTTTGGTGCACTCTCTCGATCATGAGCGTCATAAAAAAAATAATAAAAACGGCGACTTTGACCCCTTATAACTACCCTCATCCCCAACTCTGGTTTTTGGCTCTGGGGATTTTACTTAGTAATATCATGATCTACTCATTCCCAAATTTTGGTCCACTATCTCAATCACCAACGTCGCAAAAAACCCTTTATATTTTTTATATCCACCCCTTCCCCCATCCCTTTGTCGGCCACGCAGCGTTCCTCCCTTAGAGATTTTACTTAGTTACGTCACGACCTACTTATTCCCAAATTTTGGTGCACTATCTCGTTCATGAGCGTCATAAAAAAAATAATAAAATCCGCGACTTTGACCCCTTATAACTACCCTCGGCCCCAACTCTGGTTTCCGGCCGTTGGTGAAAGTCATGTACACAACTAATTCATCATATCCCCGTATAGTTTTTCCGTATTACTTATCACGCACAAAATCCGCTTCTATCTCTCCGACTATAAATCTACTGCTGCGGAGAAATCAAAATAAAAAAAATAACATTTATTCTAATAAATATACAAAAGGTTCGAAGAAGTTCTTCATCGCATTCTATTTTATGATAATTTTAGATTTTTTTCCGAGATTAATGACAAACTAAAAATTGAAGAGACAATCAATTCTATTGGAAAACTTTCTCATCAAATATTCTTGCTAATTTTATTTTGTTTATTGAAATAAAAGGCAGAAATCGAGCACCTAGTTTATTAAATCTTGACCAAGTATACTTTCGCTCCTAGAGCATCATCAGAGGGGTTTCGTCAAATCAGGAAGATGTCCCATTAGATTGTGACATTTGTTTGATGGGAGTTGTGGCGAGTTTAACAAATAACATTAATTTAACACACACTGGACAAACGACAAGACAGATTAAACAAATCATAAATGCCGGTACAACATTTGGATGTCAGATATGGAGCTAATAATAATAGTAATAATTTTATTTTTTTTTAACCGCGTCAACCCCTAGGGTTATTAGCGGGGTGGTATATTTTATTTTAGAAATAGTTTTTATACATGACATATTTACATAGCAATTTTGAAAAATACATGTTGTGAAATCTTACAGTTTTTTTTATAAAGTTTACAATTTTTAAGATAGTTTATTGTTTCACTAATATCTTCTGTTAAAGCTTCTTTCAGGTTGGGATGTATTTTCGCTGTGGATCATGCTGTTGAATACACTGGACAGTTATTCTGGGCTAATTAGCAAAATTCATGGAAAAGTTATTTACCAGCAATTTTATTGCTGGAATCGAATTATAAGATCCTATATATTGATAATATATGTAGGTATGTAAAGTCCGCAGATAGTGTGCTACTTTTTTATAAACAAAATGGCGCCGACAAAACGTATTTTTTTCAATTATTGCTATATAACTCCGAAGATTTTAACTTTACAGCAAAAACACCCAAATAAAAATTCACCGCAATTAAATTCTGCATAGAGATATATTTTTCACGATTTGCTCAGACGAAGATTTTCCTCGGGAAAAACGCGGGTATTCCTAACAAAATCTCTAATTTTCAAATAAAGTTTTAGGTAAGTAATTACTAATCAATAATTAAATAATTTAGTGACATCAAAGCTTTCTTTTTATATATTATAATTCCAGAAGCCGGTGAAAATTAAACGAATATTTTAGCAACATTTCAATTGTTAATTAACAATTTTTGATCGCAATAATAACCAAAATAATCATGATATATTGATCAAACTTATAAAGATTATAAAGATGAGATGCTTATTTAATATTTTATCGACAAAATATAAATTTTTCTTTTTTTTTGCATAATCTTTAAATTTTGAAAAAAATAGTTATAATACGCTGGTCTAATTAGTAAAGTACAAAGAAAGGTTATTTACCAGCAATTTTATTGCTGGAATCGAATTATAAGATCCTATATATTATTAATATAGGTATGCAAAGTCCGCAGATATTGTGCTACTTTTTTTATAAACAAAATGGCGCCGACAAATCGTATTTTTTTCAATTATTGCTCTATAACTCCGAAGATTTTAAGTTTACACCAAAAACACTTAAACAAAAATTCACCATAATTTAATTCTACATAGAGGCATGTTTTTCCCGATTTGCTCCGACGAAAATTTTCCTTGGAAAATGTGGGTTTTCCCAACAAAATCTCGAATTTTTAAATAATTTTTTTGGACCAGTAATTATTTATCAATAACTATATAGCTTGGTGAAATAAAAGCTTTCTTGGTATAGATTATAAATTCAGAAGCTGGTGAAAATAAAATGAATACTTTAGCAACAATTCAATTGTTAATTAACAATTTACAGTCGCAATAACAACCAAAATAATCATGAGACATTGATCAAATTTAGAAAGATTATAAAGGTGTGATGCCTATTTAATATTTTGTCGACAAACTATATATTTTTCATTTTTTTGCATAATCTTCAAATGTTTAAAAAAATTGTTATACACAAATTAACATTTCTCAGAAATTATGTATTATATTCTAATTTTAAAAATATTTAAAATGCGTATTTCATATGTCTTGAAAATGAATGCTTTAAAAAAATTTTCCAACCATTTGCAAAAAAGTTATGAAGCAGCAAAACAAATATACGATTTCTCCGTTGTTTATTATTTGTTTTAATTGTTTCAAAGCTTAAAAGTGAGTCTATGGTACAATCTAATTACTCACAAAGGATGTCAAAAGTTAGTGCAATGGTTATATTTTAATCAAAGATTAAAAATACTTTTTTTTAATTTTTAGCGCAAAAGTAGGCCTGATACAGAGTCGGAGCTAAAATGTTCACTCCAAGCGACGCAGCATAAATTATTTATTAAAAGTGTACGTCGCGCGGCTGCCGCGCCGGTCATCTCCGAGTGAAAATTTTAGCTACAATACTGTATTATTCTACTTTCGCGCGTTTAAATTACAAAAAAATATATTTATAATCTTTAATTAAAATATAACCATTAAACTTATGATCAATATTTTTTTGTAAATAATTAGCTTGTACTTTAAGCTCACTTCTACGCTTTGAAAGAATTTAAAAAAATGGTTGCAAAAAGTCTTAAAAATGCATTCATTTTCAAGATATTTGAAATGCGCATTTTAGCTATTTTTTTAAATTATAATATAATGAAAACTTTCTGAGAAACGTTGATTGGTTTATAACTATTTTTTTTTAACATTTAAAGATTATGAAAAAAATAAAAAATTTATATTTTGTCGACAAAACGTTAAATAGGTATCTCATCTTTATAAGATTTCAAAGTTTAATCAGTGTATCATATTTATTTTGGTTATTATTGCGACCATAAATTATTAATTAACAATTGAATTGTGGCTAAAATATTCGTTTAATTTTCACCAGCTTCTGGAACTATAATCTAAACCAAGAAGGCTTTAAATCACCAAATTATTTAATTATTGGTAGATAATTAGTTATCTTATACTTTATTTGAAACTTAAAGATTTTGTTGGGAAAACCCGCATTTTCCGAGGAAAATTTTCGTCGGAGCAGATCGGGAAAAACATGTCTCTATGAAGAATTTAATCACGGTGAATTTTTATTTGAGTGGTTTTGTTGTCAAGTTAAAATCTTCCGAGTTGTAGAGCAATAATTGAAAAAAACACGATTTTCTTGTGCCCTTTTGTTTATAAAAAAAGTAGCATACTATCTGAGGACTTTGCACACCTATATTATTAATATATAGGATCTTATAATTCGATTCCAGCAATAAAATTGCTGGTAAATAACTTTTCCCAAAAATGGCCTATTCTCCGATAATCAGCCCAGACTAAGTTTATTATTATATGTTGTACTGAAGTTGGTATTTGGCAGTTGTGGCACATCGGCTGAGGATCTTTGGAAATGATAAATTCATGTGTGAATTTTGTATGACCTAGCCGCCATCTGTTGAGAACTACTTGGTCATGTCTTTGAGCTGTGAGTGGTAGTAAAGCAGAAGCAATATCTGGTTTGATAATTTTTAGTTTTGCTTCTCTTTGGCTCCATCTTTCCTGCCAGGTTTTGTGAAGGAGGGTTTTTATTAATGTTTTTTTGTCTGAAAATGTTAAGTTTTCCATCATAAATATTTTGCTTTTTATTTATGGAGATCAGTTGGGACTAATAATACATAACAAATTATTTACAGTTCTATTTCTGTTTTCATCGTAAATATAATAAACAAAGTTGTTTACTACTGTTCCTGTAGCTATGCTCAATTAAAAAAATTAATTTCTTTGATTTATATATTATATTTATTTTGTTATCTTACTTGTCTTGTAGTGTCTTCCTAGGTTTATTGTTGTCACCGATAAAGAACAATCCACCAAATTCAAAATGGAAGAAGAAAACAATAATTCACTTTCTTTTCTGGCAGTACTAATCATCAAAGTAGATACAGGATATGGAACTAAAATTTGTTGATAGCTGTTAAAGATAGAAAAGTATGTAAATAGGGAAAGTAATACCAAAAGTTACGAAATAAAAGCTCAAGTCATCGCAGGCTGCAGTTAGGCTGAAGCCTTATGAAACTGCATTAAAGATAGGTAGATATCTTATTTAAATTTAAAAAAATATATGTACGCCAGGGAAGTAAGGCAAAAATATACCATGTTCGGGACACTTCAGCAGCCGGGTTGCAAACGGGTTGATTGGATACTATAATATGTATACCTAACACATTATAAATACAAAAATGCCCGTCACAGTTCGGACGAGAATTTAGTTATTAACAAATAAGGCGATGGTGAAAGCTCCCAACGTCCTATGTCAATTTTTGGATATTTTGTTTTGTTGCCCTTAAATTAAACAGAAATATGTATTTTGACTGTTTACAAGCTCCTATGTCGGTAATTCATATATGGCCAGCTAGTGTTCATCCGCTATAAATTTTCCCATGCGTCACGATTCATTTTCAAACAAATTAAGTCAAAACATAAAGTGAAACGAACGTCGATGTGTACATACATTCTGTATACTGTATACTACACACATGTCCAAAAGTTTATCTACGCCTACGGTGGTTTCAAAACTGTTGTTGATATTCATTCTAGAGCGTTTTTAAATGAAAATGATAAAAAAATTGAATCGTTTTTGTATCATTTTAGTCACATTCAACTGATTAGCGTATTTACACATTATTTCAGTTTTTGTTTAAATTTGAACTGAACCGTTTAAAAATGCACAGAAACGTGATATCTCATTTTGACAGATCTAGAGTAATTGCTTTGTGACAACCGGGCTTTATTTAAAGTGATATCGCGAGTATTGTTGATGTTACTTAGAGTGCTGCATCGAAATTTAAAAAAAATCCAAGATACAAATGACATGAAGGATCGCCCCAGTAGTGGTAGAACTCGATGTACAACAGAAGCACGAGACCAGCAGATAACATTGATAGCTCGAAGAAATCGTCTGGAATCTACAAATGGTATATCCAGAGAAATTGCTAGATTTCAAGGACTGAATATTTCACGGCAAACAGTAACACGCAGACTAAATGCGGTAAATTTGTATCGTAGAAGACCCTTATATGTTCCTAAACTAACCTACCAAAATAAAATAGTAAGGTTGCAATGGGCTAGAGAAATGGTGCATCATGGTCCTAACTGGAATAACGGGATGTTTTTGATGAATCAAAATTTGGCTTGGTTTCTGATTCGCGAAGGATACTGGTTTGGAAGGCCCCAGGATAACAAGTTCGACTAGAAACAGCCCAACCGCGTGCTCCATTTGAAGGTGGCAGTATTATAATTTGGGGTGGTATTATGAGTGGTACACGGACGCCACTGCTCGTTCTGGAGAGAAGAGTCACTGGTGCTGTGTACATCGCAAAAGTTTTAAATCCTGTCGTGCATCTATTCCGAGGGGCAGTACGTAATGGATTTGTGTTTATGCATGACAACGCACCTCCTCATCGAAGAGCGGCAGTACATAATTTTTTTCAAGGAGAAGGAATATCTACATTACAGTGGCCTTCGAATTCCCCCGATATGAACGTCATTGAACATGCTTGAGACATTCTCAAAACACGCATCAAGAAGCGAAACAATCCCCCTATTACATTTCGAGGATTAAAAGATGCTGCTCGTGAAGAATGGCAGATAATTACGCAAGCCCAGCTCAACCAGTTAATCGGCAGCATGCCAAATCGACTATAGGCATGCAAGCAGGCCAACGGAGGAAATACTGATTATTAGTTTTATTAAAAATGATTTTTATCTATACTAATTTTTTTTTAAATGTAAGCTGTACATTGTAAGTTTTTCACTCTAAAGAGATTAAATCATTTGTTTGCATATCGTTTATCTGGTTTTGAGATTTATTTAGTATTAATGATAATTGAAACAAAATGATGTTTAAGTATTCTGAAGATTTTATATATAAAAATCAATAAAAAGATGAAATATTCCAATATTCCAAATTTTGGACATATGTGTATATACTACACACATCGGCGTACGTTTCACTTTATGTTTTGACTTAATTTGTTTGAAAATGAATCGTGGCGCATGGGAAAAGTTATAGCAGATGAACAATGTAAGCCAATTTATGAAATAATTACACGGAGCTGCAAGTAGTAAAAATACATATTTTTCTTTAATTTAGGGTAACAAAACAAAATAGCAAAAAGGTTGGGAACTTTCACCATCGAAGTTTCAAAAATGGCAGTTTTACACGTTACAGGTAAAAATAGGGTAATTAAATGTCTTATTATGTATAGTATTTTCCTTTGAGTAGATAAGCAAAGGTTTATACTGGCAGTTTTTAAATTTTGGTCCGATCATTTGTTGTTCCGGAAATTGCAAAATAAGATTAAAATTTCGAAAATAAAAAATTTGCTATAACTTTTGCGAAAATGACCATAAGACTTTCATATTGCACAAAAAGTTGAGTCAAAGAGACCATATAATGCACAAAAAATTTTAAGACGATTCGTTAATTCGTTTAAATTTTGTTTAATTTGTTTATCCCAAAGAGCCTTTTTTGCAATGTTATTTGTTCAGAAAATGATATAGACCAGGGCGCATCTGTAAAAATATTAGTACATTTGGACGTTGAGAGGTGACTCAAATTTTTTTTGCAGAAATTGCTTGAAAATAAATCAAATAATAATATTTGAGTTATCCTCCCTCTCAAAAAGGTCCGGAACATTGTTTAAATCATCAAAATGTCAAAAAATTAAGGAAAAATTCGATTTTTTTCTTGGTTTTTTGATTATATCTTTAAAAGTATTCATTTCCGAGAAAAGTTGTATGACATAAAAGTTGCGTAATTAAATTTCCTACCATATAGAATTGGATAAAAATTTAAAAAATAGTCACCATTGTTGCAAAATAGCAATAATTGTGAAAAAAACATACAAAAACAAGTATTCGCATTTTACGTTTTTCAACCATTTATGCTACACTTATAACCTTCATATTTCGCCATGAAAACTTTATGATACAGTAAAATATTACTGTAAATTTTGTTAAGATCGGTTCAATAGATTTTCCAAAATAAATTTTGCAATCCAGCTTTCGTAAAAAAAATTCATTTTTTCAAAATGTTACAGGACTGAAAATAAAGCAGATAGCCAGTTGAAACTTTTTTTGCTTATAGAAGTGTACTGTACCTTTCATTTGCAATTTTGCAAAATTAAAATCGATTAACACCACGGCGTCAGGAATTTTTTTAAATAAACATCAATTATTGGTGCTACGCGCAGGACAGCGGATAGTTTGCTCTGATTGGGCATTCTAATGACCTTTGATAATGATTGATACATTTTAATTTTTATTACATTTCGATATAAATAAATAAATTTGTTTATTACAAAATAAAAACCCATACTCTATCCTTTGAAATAACACTTTTATTAGCAAAAACTTTCTTTGTTCATATATTTTAACCTTAATAATAAAAGTTTATTATTTTTAAACATATGCAATTTTTTAAACAATATTTTACAAACAGTAATAAAATTAGTTTAATTTTTGTGGAATTAAAATATTAAAATACAACAAAATATTGAGTAAGAAAATAATATATTAGATATAGATTGGAAGAAATTTTGGTGGAAATCAACTTGTGTGAATCGAACACCGCTGTCTTGCGCGTAGCACCAAAAATTATTGTTTATTTCAAAAATTTTCTGACGCCGTGGTAACTAATCGATTTTAATTTTGAAAATTGCAAATTAAAAGTACAGTACACTTCTATAAGCTAAAAAAATTTCAACTTGCTATCTGCTTTATTTTCAGTCCTGTAACATTTTGAAAAAATGAATTTTTTTGCGAAAGCTGGATTGCAAAATTTATTTTGCAAAATATATTGAACCAATCTTAATGAAATTTACCAAATTGTTTTACCGTATCATACAGTTTTTCTGGATGAAATCTGAAGGTCCTAAGTGTAGCACAAATGGTTGAAAAACGTAAAATGCGAATACTTGTTTTTGTATGTTTTTTTCGCAATTATTGCTATTTTGTAACTAGGGTGACTATTTTTTAAATTTTTAACCAATTCTATATTGTACGAAATTTAATGACGCAACTTTTATGTTAGTACAACTTTTCTTGGAAATGAATACTTTTAAAGTTATAATCAAAAAACGAAGAAAAAAATCGAATTTTTCCTTCAATTTTTGACATTTTGATTATTTAAGCAATGTTCCGGACCTTATTGAGAGGGAAGATAACTCAAATATTATTATTTGATTTATTTTCAAGCAATTTCTGCAAAAAAATTTGAGTCACCTCTCAACGTCCATCTCAAAACAGATGCGCCCTGGACTAATAATGATATAGCAAGTATGTGGAAACCAGATGAAAGAAAAGTAGTTATGTTTTTAACGTATTTAAAAAACTCATTAAAAATTTATTTTAATCGTTCCGAAAACATTTTAATAAAGTAAAGTAATTTTTTTTTTCTTAGAAATTATTTTTTTTTATTTAACCTCCCAATTTATTTACAATCTGTAAAACAAATATGGTTTTCGAACGGGAAAACGCTTTTTTAAAAAACAATTTTATTTTTTAAATTACAAGTTCTTAGTACAAACAAATCTACAAACTTGGAAACTGAATAATAAAATGACAAACACCTCTATTTATAAGTTCCTAATGCGTCACCTTCCACCTCCTGGATCTATTGAGTTACAGGGTTGTAACACCTCCATCCTCAGAAAGAAGCATATCCTTGGAATGTGCTTCTTACACAACGAATAAGGGATGCTCTGCTTTTCTGCTTTCGGGGTCCTCTTCGTTTCTTCTTTCTTTTATTCTTAGACGAACTTTGTTGCAATATTTAAATAAACAATACAATATTAAAATAAAAATTATTATATAAATGAAAATTGTCCAAAAACTTGTTCGTCTATAATATATCGTCGTATTAATGTCTTCTAAATTCTCTTTTTGTGCCTTTAACTTTTCTTGAATTTCTCTAGTTTCTTTAAGGTTAATTGTGTTAAGGTTCATTGGTGAAAAATCGATAGTATTATTTTGGAAAATATTAATTGAAGGATTAATTTTGGGAAGATTTATTTTAACGAAATTTATTCTATTCTTTTTCTCTGTTCTGAAAATCTCGTTTTTAATTTTTATTTGGCACTCAGGCATTGACTCTAATAAATAGCTACCGTGAACTGGTATATTTTCTTTTGAGTTTGGACACTCAATAATGGCTAATTCTGCTTCAGGCACTGTGATGATCCATTTTCCATCTTGGACTCTGGTGGACTCTATCTTATTTATTCTTACTTCAAAAGGTTGACACGTAAAAAGATTAGATTTATAGTTTATTAATTGCACTGCACAAGGGGCTTTTTCACTGATTAAAAACTTATTATGTCTTTTGCATATATATTCATCTGAGTCTATATTTATGCACAAATTGTCCATGTATATATAACTGATATCGTTAAGTGCGAGGAATGGTTTATAAGGAAGGTGTATAAAATACTTGGATAAATTCATATGGGTAGGAACAGGAAATAATTGATAATAATCATATATTTCTGATTCCACTAATGGGATCTCTAGTATAAATGTTATTACTGAATTTACTGAGTAACTTTTAATATTTATTATCTTTTCATATTTAAGCACATTTTCTAAAACTGGCTCAAAAGGCATTAGTATTGACTTTGTTTGCATTTTTGCTTTATTTATTTCCTCTAAAAGTTCTATATGATTTACAATTGAGTTATACAAAGTATTTATTTTGGCAAAAGAAATTGCGGTTTCTATCTTTTCGAAAATATCATAAATAGTTTGGTATAATAAAGTTATCTGATTGATTATCATGAATGACTGCATATAGTTAAATACATTGTTATCTAGTAGAGCTATTTTCTTCTCAATAGTTTCAATTTTGGATTTTAAAATTATTTGATTGTGTGATATATTACTGATTACATTATTAAATGAATTTATACTTTTTTGTAGCAAAGACAATTGTTTCAATGAATTAATTTTTAATTTGTTCTGATTTTCTTGTAACTGTTTAATCTCAAATTCTATTTTCTCTGCATCATCTTGGTCCATGTTTCCAGTGATACATTTTATAAGTGAACCTAGAGGATTCAGAATTCCTCTTTTTACTCTGTTCTCTCTTTGTGAATATAAAGGGGGATTAATTTGATAAATTTGATTTTCTATTCTGTTTTGCATCGAAAGCAAGGGTATAAAAGAATTTTCAAATTCTGGATGATAATCTGTCTGATTTTTAAAACTAGTATATAGTTGTTTTGCTTGACTTTTCAATAAGGAAAATTGGGAGATAACATTTGTTAAATTATAAATTTGTATAAAAGACCAGTGGGTCGAAATAATTTTAGATGTACCTAGCTTAAATGGTAAAAGTCCTGGGTACGAAGTTAAATCATGGAAGTTGACTGGATCGGTTCTGGCGAAGCTGAAGTTGTACGCTCCGAAGATTCCGATGATGTATCTGAAATTGTAGGCATTATTTTAGTTTCGTTTATATGTACTATTATCTTCTTTTTATTCTTTGGATTTTCAATTTCAATTTTTCCGTTTTCTAATATCTTAGTTAATATATAAGGTCCATTAAATTTTCTACTTAATTTTCCTTTACGAGTTCCTGTCTTTCTATAGACTTTGGATCCTAAAGGTGGATCTTTTGATTTTTTATTTTTATTTCTCTTCTCAGTTATTCTTTCTTTTTGTCTTTGACTTTGTTCCTGTACTGCTGTATAAAGGGCTTCTGTATTATTTTTGTGTGCATTTACATATTGGGTATAAGCTTGAGTGGGAATTAGTCTCATAGGATCGTTACTATCTGTATGTCCTGATATTAATTCAAAAGGCGTATGACCTGTTGATGAATGTATTGTACTATTATAGGCAATAAGGGCATAAGGCATAATAGAAATATTATCTGCATCTTTATCTTGTTCTTTTAATAATCTTAAATGTTCTGTTAACGTAGAATGGAATCTTTCCACTGGGGAATTAGATTCATGATGATACGGGGTAGTAAAATGGATTTTTATTTTATGGGTTTTTAATAATTCGTCTACTACATCATTTTTGAATTCTCCGCCACAATCGGCTACTATTTGGTTTGGAATACCGAAAAATGAAAAGAAATGTACTAATTGTTGACACGCTGATATCGCTGTGCCAAAATATGGTAAGGCTTGGCCATATTTTGAAAATTTATCTATGATTGTCAAAAATCTATCATTTCCAGCTTTATATGTATCTATGTGTATTATTTCAAACGGCTTTGAAGGAGTATTAGTTAGAACTAGTGGTTCTTTATTTGGATTTCTATTATACTTTGTCTTCTGGCATATTTCACATTCATTAATATATTTTGCTATGTCTTTTCTCATTGATTTCCAATAATAATTTAATTTTAAGGCTTTTAAAGTTTCGTCGATTCCTCTGTGATTAGTTTTTCCTTCGTGTTTATATTTAATTAATTGTATTCTTTCTTTCGGTAAAACATTATTAACTAATTTGGTACACTCTATAAGTTTTAATTTGGTAAAGTATTTTCTCCATACTTCCTGAAATATAGGTCGTAATTCTTGGGATAAAAAGTACACGTATAATGTATTTTTGCATACATTTTCTTTTAAAAATTGCGTTACTATCTCTGCGTCTGCCGATATGGTTGCATGAATGATATTATTATTTTCAAATTTCTCTACGTCTCGTTTTAAATATGCGGGATAAGGACTTCTTTTTATTATAAGTTGATATGGCTTATTGTTTATTATTTCATCTAACAAGGAGAAATTGTTTTGCGAAGATTCTGCACTATGGGCAGTTTCTGTACTTGAAGAATTATCATTGTCTTCGTTTTGATTCGTATTTTGTAATCTGTTTGCTGTTTCATCTATTTGTGGGTTTTGAATAGGCTCATTATTATTAAGCATTTGCAAGGTTTCATTTAAGAGACTTTCGTCAACAACAAAGTCAGGATTAATTTCAGCTAAAAATTCTTCTATATCAAGATCTATATCTCCTGCGTTGTTTACTACATCCGATTCTGTTTCAAGTGCGTTTAAATTTATTCGACTTAAAGGATCAGCAATATTATTTTTTCCGGGTTTATATTTAATAGTGTAGTTAAATTCTTCTAATTTTAATCTCCATCTTAATAATTTGGAGTTGGGTTCTTTTAAATTAAATAACCAAATTAAAGGTCGGTGGTCACATAATATTTCGAATTTTCTACCATATAAATAAGGTCTAAATGTTTTACATGCCCATACAATGGCTAAAAGTTCTTTTTCAATTGTTGAGTATTTTTGCTCAGTTTGATTTAGGGTTCGTGATGCATAAGCTACGGGTAGGTCTTTTGGAACTGTACCCTGCGAAAGAATTGCACCTAAGGCAACATTTGAAGCGTCCGTGGTTAAAATAAATGGTTTAGAAAAATCTGGGTATCTTAGAATTGGAGCATTAATTAAAACGTCTTTGAGATGCTTAAATGACTGAATAAATTCTGGAGAATGAATAACTTTGGCATTTTTCTTAAGACACATAGTTAAAGGTTTTGCTATTTTTGCAAAATTTTGAATAAAACGTCTATAATATCCTGCTAAACCTAGGAAAGACTTTATTTCTTTTTGAGTAGTGGGTATTGGAAAATTCTTGACTGCTTTTATTTTATCTGGGTTTGGTAGTACACCGTTTTTTGTTATAACATGTCCTAAATATGCGACTTCTGATCTTAAAAATTCTGATTTGTCTATTTGTATCTTTAAATTTGACTGCCTTAATCGTTCAAAAATTAACTTTAATCTTTTTATATGTTCTTGCAAAGATGAGGAAAAAACTATTATATCGTCTAAATATACATAACATATTTCATTTTGAAATCCTCTTAAAACATTGTTCATGACTTTTTGGAAAGTAGCTGGGGCATTTTTTAATCCAAATGGCATACGTAAAAATTCATAATGTCCTGTTTCTGTTGAGAATGCCGTTTTTGGTATAGGGTAACGGGTACAGTGATTGGCCACTTAAGGGATTTAAAATTGAATTAAAATTGTAAATTGGTATATTTTAATGTGAAATATTTTGTAAGGGTTTTTTAATAACAATGAAATTTCAAATTTTATGAAAACTCAGGTTATTTTAGTAAAAATAATAATGTACATAAAAAATTAACACAAATTTAAAAACATACAAAATTACACAGTTATTGACCATGCAAACATAGTTATTGGCATATAGAATTACAGTTATTGGCCACTCATAAAATTAATAATTTTCTTTTTTTGTTTGTGCAGTTAGGGCACACAAAACTATTTAGATTTTCAATTTCTTGTTGTTTTTTAACACAACTGAGCCTCTGACACAAAATAAACATTTTATTTCAACTTTTGATTTAGAAATATTTTAGGAACAAGAATAGCACAATTCTGTATACAAAATATTATTATTTACAGATATGTTAATGTTGTCTGATTGTTTCACCAATATATCTGAGAGAATTTGTATTTTTTCATGTTCTGGATATCCCTCTGTTTCGAAAAACAACTTTCTTTTAGCCGACTCACCAGCACGTTTTTCTTGGCTGGTTTCCAAATTTGGACATTTGCTTTGGGAAGTATTCCTCAAATTTGATGAATTCTAATTGTTGGAGACATCAAAAGATACGTTATCAATTGAGAGCAGAATAGCGTTTTCCTCTACAGAATCAGGAAATTGGTTCCGTGGCAGTTCGTGGTTTTCTTTGGCGTTAATCACTTCTGGTATATGTACTCTAACTCCATTTCTCAAAGTAGTGCTTTTAATTGTATGATCAAGAAGTGTGTCTGATTTAAAAGTACTTGTATCTACAATATCACCTGTATTTAGTGTAACATTTTCTTTATTCTTCAAAACATTTTGACATTTTTGCTCTCGGAATTGGCTCTTGTGGCAATTTTTTTATTACTTTCTTTTTGGTTTCTTTATTGTTTGCTTTTGCGTCAATTCGCTTTTGTTTTCGTTCTAATTTTATTTTTTCTTGTTCGTCTTTCTCTTAAATTTTACGCCTCTCTGCATTTTGACGATCTGAAGAAGTGAGCACGAAAGGCAACCTTTCTGTTTGCTTTTTACCCTTTCTTTCTGGGGTTTTTGGCCAAAAAAGAATTTGTCAATTGAGGTGTCAATTTCTTTATATAATGAGTTGTCTTGATTTACTAAAGGCAGATTATCGGATGTCGATTGAATATCAAAACTCATTGTATCTTCTGTGACAATAGTATCTTTTTGTTTGGGTTTTCTCGTCTAAACTTTAATACTGCCCGGTTCCAATTTGCCTTTAATGGTTTAAATGCAGCAACATCTGCAGGCTGTATAATTCTGGTCGCATTGGGATACAATGCCACTAAAATAATTTGTAACTTTGAGCATAATTCACTGGTTTGAATGGTTAAGTGAGTTTTATATCCATCAACGAACAAAATGACTGGAAATTTAGTATTTTTTGCAACTAGGTACTTATATAATATAAGACGTTTCTTATGTATTCATAGAAGTTTTCATTCTTCATCCATCCCGTATCGCTACAGCCTATGCCCCATTCTCGAGGAACTGAATTTATAACATTGCTAGGAAGTCGTTTGTATGGGTAAATAATCATCGGTGCTGATATTTCTTCAGATGCTGCAAACCTAAATATAACCGTCAAATTAACTTTGGAGTGATGTTCTATTTGATATACATTTTTGCTTCCCTTTACAGCCAACACTCGTTTATTTTTGGGACACAAGAGGAAGCAGGTTTCATCCCCATTAAAAACACGTGAAGGGTCTTGAAGAATATCAAGGTAACGTTTACGGTGTAAATATTCTTGAACACCGGTGAACCATTTTCTTATATCTTTTTCAGACACAACTGAACTTGCTGCTGTTACCGCTTCTGGAGTTCGCTCGCTTAAATCTCGATGTCTCTTTAAAAAGGATCTATACCAACCTCTTCCGGGCCGATTGTCAGTAAAAGGATTAGCACATGTATTTGCATCAAGAAAATCTTTAACCAAGTCTTGTATATTTTCCACTCTTACTGGAAAACCTTTGTCTTGGCATGTTACTATCCAATTCTTTAAACGATTCTCTTCCTTCAAAGAAAGAATAGGATTGGGACCAAGGTTAGTTTTTTCATTAAATTTTTCGCTTGCTCTAAACTGCAGTGTTGCTCTTGGCACATTAAATTGTTCAGCGGCATTCCGTTGGCTCATGCCATTTTCTATGGCCTGAAAAGCAGACTGAAGATCTTGTCCTGTATATTTTTTGTGATACGTTTTATCTTTCCGGATATTTGGCATTTTTTATTCTAAAAATAAAAATCATTTAATAGTATCTAATAATGTTATCTACAATACGGACGTTTCAAATTTGATTCAGATTGCCCGCATTGGCATTAATTTTATAACAACTAAAATAATTGTAGATTTATAAAAACGAATCCGGACAAAAAATATATTCTTATTACACATTACGGTTATTGGCCACCCTGTGGTTTAGTGATTGGCAGTCGGCCAACCACTAGTTATTGCCATAAAAAATAAGAAAAAATGCTTGAAATATGTTGTGTTGGGCCAAACTAAGCTAAAAGAGCCCAAATTATAATAAATATTTTAATTTAAAGTAGGTACAGTAATTGGCCGGCAGGCCAATTATTATAATGCGGACATATTTAAGATACAGTGCTTGGCCACTAAAATTTACCGCCAAAAAATTATAACCTTACTATTAAAACCACCGATAACGTAAGATGTACCCCACTAAATCATCACAAAACATTAATATAAGCAGATACACAATATTATTAGCCAAGATAACTCACCTCATGAATGGCCTTCCTTAACAAATTCTTTAAAAAAACTCTTAAAACTGGATGCACCTGTTAAGCTTCGAACAACACACGCTGTCACAACTAGACAATATTAACTGAGAGATAATGGCTAGACCAAATATATAGCAATGTTGCCGAATTGCAATGCAAATACATTTATTTCCGTATACTTTCTAAAAATCTTAATATTTCGGATTTTTGTGAAAGTGGCCAATCACTAGTGACCGGCCAACAACTGTACCCGTTACCCTATCTGCTGGTTCCATTTCTATTTGATGAAATCCATTTGCTAAGTCTAAAGTAGAAAAATATTGGGCTCTTCCTAGTCCATCTAGAATGTTATCTATAAGTGGCAAGGGAAATTTATTTTCTACTGTATTTTCATTTAGTTTTCTATAGTCTATTACTATTCTATATTTTTTCTGATTACTTGCGTCCATTTTCTTTTCTATCACCCATATCGGTGAATTGAAGGGAGAGTTGGAATCTTGTATAATTCCGTTTTTTAACATATCATTTATTTGTCTACTGACTTCTTTTTTATATACTTCTGGGTATCTATAATTTCTTGTATATACTGGCGTATCATTTATTAATTCTATTTTATGTTTTATTTCATTCGTAAAACTCAATGGCGTTCCTTCTATATAAAAAATATCTCTAAATTCATAACATAATTTATTTATTGCTTCATATTCTTCTTCATTGCAGTGGTTAAGTCTTAGTTTCTTTAAGTTTTCCTTTTGTATATAATCTAGTTCATTTTCATCAATATCCATTTCTTCTATATGATAAGAGTGTATAGTATTTAAATTTTCTTCTTGTATATATTCGACATCAAAAGGTTCTATAAATTTTATTTCCGTTGGAGTTTCTGCTAAATTATTTATCATAGTATAAGCGTAATGATTATTAATATTTATTAAACATGTGGGAATTTCTGCATCTCCGATTTTCATATAATTTAAAATTGCTGTACCAGATCTTCTATTAACTGGAATTTTTACTTTTTGAGACGTTCTGGGTGGAATAGTTATTTGACTGGGTTTGAAATATTTCTGTTTCTTTGGATCTTGGGATACAAAAAATATTGGAAGTTCGGTAATTGGAGTCTTTAGAATAAAATTCTGAAAATCTAATGTAGCATGGACTTGGGATAAAAAGTTACATCCTAGCAAGCCATCAAAATTGGGAGAAAAATCAAAAAGATAAAATTTGTGAAATTCAGGATTTTTAAAACAAGGGAATATTGGAATTGTCATAGTTTCATTGTGAAACGTAGTATTGTGTGCAGTTTGCACAGAAAATTGTTCGGGAACTATATATTTTGAAAAAAGTTCATTTGCTAAATCTGGTCTGAAAAAACTTTGTTCTGAACCTGTGTCAATTAAAAAAGTAGCATTTATTTCGGGAATAATTATTTTTGGTAGTTTATAATATTCTTTAACTGCATTAAAATTTATGTTACTGTACTTGTTGAGGCTATTTCTTGAAAATTTTCACTATTTCTTCTGCGCCTAATATGATTCTGATTATCGTTATTTCTATTCAATTCATCATTTCTTAAATTATTATAGTTTCTTGTATTTGCGTTTCTTACATCATGATTATATAAATTATTTTGTTGTGGAGGACGGCGATCACGGCGATCGTTTCTGAAATTACTTCTTAAACTAAAATTATCGGATGATGTATCCATTGGCTCAGGGTATATTCTGTTTCGGATATTTTGGGTTTGACTAGAAGGCTGATTTCGAAATACGTTAGAAAATGGTCTAGAAAATTGTCTATTAGGTGGATTAAAACCATTATTAGAAAAATTAGGGCGATTTTGAAAATTATTATTATTATATCTAGGCTGAAAATTTGAATTATAAAAAGGACGATTTTGGTAATTATTACTAGAAAAATTATTTTGCAAATTATTTCTGTTTGGAAAATTATTATTTAAATTTCTTGGAGTATTATTATTAGAACGGGTATTGTTAAAATTAGAAGGTCTAGAATTATTATTTCGATTTTTGTAATTAAGGAAATTTTCTTCTTCTTTGGCGAATGCCATAGCTTGTTCAATTGAATCTGGGTTCTTAAGTCTTACGACTAATTGCATATGATAATTTAATCCATTTATGAAAGTTTTGAGACAAAGGTCTTCATATTGTTCGATTTTTAAAAGTTTCACTTCTAATGTATCATCTGAAAGATTTATTTTAGAACATAGGAGGCTACGTGCGTCTTGAATTCGCAAACCGAAATTTTGGGGAGATTCATTTCTTTCTGGTTTCATTGAAATAATGTCCTGGACTAAACAATCAATCGATCTTTGGTCCGAAAAAGTAACTATTAGACTATCTTTAACTTTTGCCCAAGTGTCTAGTTCAGTTCTTGAGGCAATTATATCGGCTGCTCTACCTATTAGTTTACTTAAAATAGTGTCAAAAATACAAATGTTAATGGGATTATTGGCATCTTCTCTACTGTGATTATTTATAAAATTTTCGCATGATTTTATAAATCTATTTAATTGTTTCGCGTTGCCATCAAAAGTAGGAATGTTATCAGCTTGATATTTTACTAGTTGAAAATTTGTTTGAGCCATTTTTAGTTTTTAATAAAATAATAAAAATACAATTCAATTAGAAAAACTTCAGTAAATATAAAAATAAATTAAAAATAAAATATTAAGTAAATCGTGAAAAAATCTTTAGTCAATGTTTAATATATCTTTTTCAAAAATCTCTTTTAAAAATTGTAAAAATGTCTGTGAAAATGTCTTTAAAAAATGTCGTCCACAGCGAATCAAAAATATAATAAAAATATATATGGAAAAATTAGGAAAAATAGAAGGAAGCACTTACATAAAAATTTTCATTGCACTGCTGGCTGAATCTCTGGTACCAATAGGATGAAGACAATTCTTGTTCTTGGTCCCTGGCGTGGTATTTTCAATAGGATCTGGACTATGTTCGTTCCTGGTCCCTGAAGTTCCAATAGGAGTCGGACAATTCTTGTTCCGGGTCCCTGGGGTTGAGTTTCGAAGACGTTGCTGCACCAAAAACTGGATTCTTCCGATTAATCGTAGAAACGAAAAATTACACTACTTTAGCAAAGGTTAACTTGAAGCACTATGTAATTTTCGGAACATCCTACTGACTGCGCCAAATATGGTTTTCGAACGGGAAAACGCTTTTTTAAAAAACAATTTTATTTTTTAAATTACAAGTTCTTAGTACAAACAAATCTACAAACTTCGAAACTGAATAATAAAATGACAAACACCTCTATTTATAAGTTCCTAATGCGTCACCTTCCACCTCCTGGATCTATTGAGTTACAGGGTTGTAACAAAACAAGTTACAATGAGTAAATATTATGACCACTAGTGTAGGTGACTTGGAGAAAATGATTCATTAATCATTTTCTTTACAAATGTTTTACATAGATATAAAATTGTTTGTCTCTGGGAATTACGACACATATAACTAAAATCGCTATGGTAAATCACTAGGTGTATTTCGTCTAAGTCTTCGTCTGACTGGTTGTCTCATCAGGTTTCTGGCTAGTACATTTGGATGTTTTGTCAGTCTGTCTTCGTATTTCTGTGCGAAGTTAGTAATTTCTTCTTTTACTGTTGCAATTTCTAGATCGCGTCTAAAAAACTATTTGAAAAACTTCGTTATTTATTATTTGAAAAGCTAATATTTTTACATAGGTCAGGAAATACAGCTGAAAAAATGGCAAAACTTCGCAATTTTTTTGTCCAGCATCGATTAGTACAAAAATTTGGGATTAGTCTCACTTCACCCTCTAGTTCATTTTCTATATTGAGCCGTTGTACGCTTTTGTTTTTTAAGGGTAAAAATTACCCCTGATTCTAAAAATTTATAAATAATATTTTAAACTGAAATAATGGTCATCATTTGGTTTTCGTTAGTTAAAAAATGATTGTATTATTATTTAGATATAATATCATAGTATTCCAACCCTTAAAACCACCGTTGTTGGAGGTATATTTATAAAAAAATTTATTTATCCTAAAAGAATGGTTTCGGCTTGCATCGATTTGCATAAAAATTTGGGATTAGGATCATATACCTATAGGATCATGTACTTCATACTCTATACCATGCTTAAGGGCGTTGATTACGTTTAGGGGTGTAAACTACCACTTATTAACAAAAATTATATAAAAACATTGTAAACTTTAATATGGGTAAAATTTGGGTTTGATTGGTTAAGTAGTGATTGTTTTATGCTTTAGGATATACTTAATACAATATTTCAACCCTTAAAAACCACCCTTAATATCATTGCAATTTTTATAATTAATTTAATAGATCTGTACAGAAAAAAAGTAAAAATACCAAGTTTCTTGTAAAAGGTATATATTAAAATACCCTAAATAAGGGTCACAATACAAAACGTTTTCGGATTAAGGAATCCATCATCAGTGTTTAAAAGCCAAAATTTGCATGCCTGAGCCAAAAAAAGTAGATATACGTACAAAAATTACAACACCAGTTATAGTATGGTATAGTTAGACCCAAACCCAGACATCCAAAGTGAAAGTTATCCTCTAACACCAAACTGTTCTATATGGCCCACATAATGTTCAGTAAAAAGTCACACCATTTTGAGCGTCGGGTTTGGGGGGAGAGGGGGGAGAAATCTGCAAATACGTAGTTTTTTAAGTTTTTCGTCAATATTTCTAAAACTAAGCGGTTTACCAAGAAGAACTTTCTACACAAAATTGTTCTATATTAAATTTGAAATAAAAAAGGCCCTATGCATAACCCTTCTAAAATGAACGGTTCCAAAGTTACGGAGGTAGAATATTATAATTGGTCCAAAAAAAGGCCTAACCCAGACATACAAAGTAAAAGTTTTCCTTCAACACCAAATTGTTCTATATGGTCCACATATTGTTCAGTAAAAAGTTACACCATTTTGAGCGTCCGGTTTGGGGGGGAGATGGGGGAGAAGTCGGTAAATTAGTAGTTTTTTACGTTTTTCGTCAATATTTCTAAAACTATACTTTAGCGTAAGGAATGTTCTATAGAAAAATGTTCTAAATAAAATTTAAAACAAAAAAGATTCTATACATAATTGTTATAAAATCAACGGTTCCAGAGTTACGGAGGGTGAAAAGTGGAGGTTTTCGATATTTTTTATATTCACCAATTTCTCCCCCCTCTCCCCCCCAAACCCGATGCTCAAAATGGTGTGACTTTTTTCTGAACATTATGTGGACCATATAGAACAATTTGGTGTTGGAGGATAACTTTCACTTTGGATGTCTGGGTTTTTGGTATAGTTATATCATAAATATTGTCCAAAAAATATAAAAAGTATCGAAAACCTCGACTTTTCACCCTCCGTAACTATGGAACCGTTGATTTTATAACAATTATGTATAGAACATTTTTTGTTTTAAATTTCATGTAGAACATTTTTGTGTATAACATTGCTTACGCTAAAGCATAGTTTTAGAAATATTGACGAAAAACTTAAAAAAACTACCAATTTTCCGGCTTCTCTCCCATCTCCCTCCCAAACCGGACGCTCAAAATGCTGTAACTTTTTACTGAACAATATGTGGACCATATAAAACATTTTGGTGTTGGAGGAAAACTTTTACTTTGGATGTTTAAAATAGGTCTTTTTTGGGACCAATTATACTATACTACCTCCGTAATTTTGGAACCATTCATCTTAGAAAGAGTATGCATAGGGCCTTTTTTATTTCAAATTTAATGTAGAAAAATTTTGTATAGAGTGTTGTTCATGCTAAACCGCATAGTTTTAGAAATATTGGCGAAAAACTTAAAAAACTACGAACTTACCGATTTCTTCCCCCTTTCCCCCCCAAACCCGACGCTCAAAATGATGTGATTTTTTTCTGGAAATTGTGTGGACCATATAGAACAATTTGGTGTTGAAGGATAACTTTCACTTTGGATGTCTGGGTTATGCCATCTTTTGGATCAACTATACTATACTATTACTCAAGGACGCCCATACTATATTATGTAAAGAGATTATTAGAAAAATTTAAAAAATACGAAGTAAGTAGAACATCCGAACAGCATTAGAGACAACTAACACACTCTAATTTACCCTGTCCAAAACCGAACCCAACCACACACAAGGAAATTCAAAGAACTGTTTGTATAAAATATCCTGTAAATGCAACAATTTCTAAGCGGGAGAAACTGCAAGACCATTAAGCGTCAGGATAAACGAGAGTGAAACATACATCCAAAATAGGGAGTTATACTAATCACAGATATGCAAACATACCTGCGATAATGAACACGGAGTAGACTGGAAAGATGCATCGATAATCATGGAGGAAATAGACATAAAAAAGGGAACAATCAAAGAAGTAGCTGTCATACTACCAAATGCAGAAAAATGTGTAGCAAACCCATCAACACAATGTTTAGTTGGCAATAGATAGATAGACATTTATTGTTTTTAACAACTACAGTTTTATAACAATGAGTTTAGTAAGTATAGGTTATTATAACTAGTCTAGTACATAAGTAAGAGTAAATTGAAGAAAAAGTTAAGCGCTACCACCAACTGAAATGAGAAACTGAAATACGAAGATCTATTTCGGATAGAAAGTGACGGTACTACGACAGATGAAAACGAAAAGAACAGAAAAGGAGACCAAGCCAAAGAATTGCAACGGGGTTTCAACAAAAGGCGAAAAATAGGCATATCTCCTACCAAAGTTCGGAAAATGAAAAAAGGCGAAAGAATATAGTTATACAGGTTTTGGACACAGATACAGATGCCCCAGATATTCTAAAACATGACATGGAACATTTTATGCAGACAAAATTAGCAGGCGATATTCAGATAGAGAAGGCTCTGAAGTTAGGAGAAGAAGTTTGTCTGGTTGAGCTTAAAAAGTGAGAAGATAAAATAAAAATACTGCGAAACAAAGGCAAATTGAGAAATCGAGGGAAAGGTCTAGTTTATATCAACGATGACCTATCAAAGAACGACATATTTTACATAAACATGTCAGACAAAAAGCGCAAGAACTAAGAAAGGAAGGGAGAAAAGTAAAAGTAGGGTATAAGAAAATATATGCCGATCATGAAATATGGCGCTGGGATGGGACGAACCAAGCGTTGGTGGTAAAGACCATAGCAAAAAACTAAGCAACACAAGTGAAAGGAAACAAATGACGACGAACAATGCAAAGAACAGGATTACGAACTATGGAAATAAAAAAAATCAACACAGAATCAAAAAATAAAAGATGTAAAATGACAAGATACAGTTAGCAACAGAGGTAAATGAAATGGAAACGACGCAGGCAATGGACAAGGTAATGAGTAAATTTACCACCAAAGAAAACTAAGATCAACTTGGGTACATGTAATATAAGAGGCATATATGAAACAGGAAACTCAAAGAATTAATTAGGGAAATTAAAAAATATGAACTAGAAAATGATAGCTCTACAAGAGACAAAACAATTGGAGAAAGAAATAGTAGAAATAGAAGACATGGTATTTTTCCAGTGTTAGACAAGTAAATCCAAAAATATCACGAATAACGAAGATAGGAATAGAGATGAATACAGATAATTGAGAAAAATTCTGAAAAGGAAATGTAGAAGCAAAAAAAAACAACGAGGAAAAACTGAAAGAAATAGAAGAAAGTTCCAAAACAAAATTAAATAAAGTCATTCTAAAAGGAAGCAAAAAAAATGGAAAGAGAATATCAGAAAAACAACCAATACATGAGAGATGATAAAGGAATAGTGCTAAATGAGCCGGAAAAAATAATGAAAAAATGGCAAAACTATTTCACAGAAATGCTAAATAAAAGTGAAGTACAAAAGGAAACAAACCATGAAATTGAAGATGGCAATTCCAAAATTCTAGAGATTTTGGAGGGCAATTATGTCCCACTTGTAGTAGATTAATCATCCTATTTGCAGCTCTGTTCGTAATTCAGCCAGATATTTTGAGTGGCAGGGTGTCAAATCTTGTTTTATATAAATGTATGTTTGGGTTTGAGTTTTGATTTAGTTTAGATTTATTTTTAAGAACAAAAAGGACATCTTCACTGGACATCATAGTGATTTTTAGCGGCCTTGGTTTCATATCTTGGCGAGGATAGCCAAGCCGGCGATGCGAAGCTATTTGTAAGTTAGAAGCTACCTGCTTTAATATTCGTTGTGTATTAACTTGATCGAATTCTGTATTATTTTCTGGAACACCCATTAGCAAAACATTTTTTCCCTTTGTTTCCTATCATTTAGCTCTATAAGGATATTTTCAGGACGAGTAGATTCTATTTTCTGAATTTTAATTTTTAGTTGTTCGTTTTCTCTTCTTAGAACTGCTATTTCTGAGATGCAAGCGTCAATTTTTGTTGACTGAGAATTTACTAAATTATGTAAGTCAGATATTTGAGTGTTACATGTAGCAATAGCGTTACTCAAATTAGCAAACTGAGCCCTAATTGCGTTAAAGTGCATTGTGCTAGCTTCTGCTTATGTGGTACAATTTTGACATATCCATATCAACAAGGTAGCAGGTGAAAAATTTAAGGGTTGATGTTGAGCACAAACACCGTGCCATGTTGTTTTGCATCCAGAACATTCCAGTTTGCTACAATCTGTCGGTTTTATAACTTTACGGCATGCCTGACAGATTAAATCCATTGTAATAAAATTAACCGTACTATTATAGGTACCACTAATTGCTTAACTTTTTGTCTAAGGCAATACTCAAGTTTCGATTAAGTGGATCGTTGAAATATAAATTGTATTTCTTCTTTAAAAATTAAGTTTTTCCACTTACAGTTGTATTTATAATAAAAATTGCTCAACTTTTAACTTGTATTATTTGAATTCACAAGCGACAATTAAACGATGTTAACTGTACGGCTGCTAGAACTAAACTCCGTTTTAGTTGCCAATACTTCAAAAAGAAGTGAAAAATATTATACAAACAATAGCGGATAGAAAATTGAAACGCAGGTCTAAATCATACACAATACATCTGAAACACACAACACAAAAACACAATTTACAATTAAATGTAAACAATTTACAATTAAATTAAATGTACAAATTAAAAATTCTTTACAACTTACGGACACTCTCAAAAGTAGAATCTCAAACACATAGACATAATGCATTAACACACGGGATAATTAGAATTTGCTAAAAGATATAATATAGGACATAAAATATCCATCCTTGCATTTATCTTTTCAGCCAAAGCATGGCTGTTGCCAACAGTACCAGATGAGTGCGACAAACCTTAATTTTTTTATTTTTTGATAAAACATAACCTCAACATAGACAACATCAATTTGACAGTTACACATTTTTTCAGCCCAATTTCTTTTCTTCAAAAATTCTTTCTGAAAACGATTTCTGGAGTGATCATCGAAACGTCAAATCTATTTAATGCTGGCCACTTACTTACGGATATCGAAGAGGCCATGGCATGCAGGCCAGGACTGAAGACCGTTATTTGAGTAGTTAAATTAATGAACTGCAGTTGAGACGCCACACACATGCAGTTTTTTGATCGAGCGTGCCAATGCCTTACGAAAACTGCGTGTATGTGGTGATTTTGGCCTTCAATTAACCGCCTGTCAGTCACCCGGCCTCTTCGATATCCTCAAGTGAGTGGCCAGCATAAGTAAAAATGTAACTGTCATATCAAACAACTGTGGCTTATCTCATATAAATATAATATGTAACTTAGACGTACCACAAGAGAACAGTTTCAGCACCTTATACAATCCGACAGGTGAGTACTGGCGGTTTGTACGTAGAACAAATAATTGGAAGTGGAAGGGATTGCTCATTTCTATTGCTGTCGGTTAAGAATTCACATCGTAGTGAATAATATATACTAACGTAATTTTCAGATCCCAACTAAATTTTTTATACGTTAACCACGCATTTGTGACACTTGCGATTAAGGTCACCCGCCAGGTCTCGCTTGTCGGATTGTACTTAGGTGTAGTTTTCTAACTACAAAGTATGATATTGTCATGGATCAAGACTTTGAGTTTTATCTCTCTTTCTATTGACGGAAACAATTATACCTTTCTCACCAACAGAAAGATTAGCCCTTCATCAAACAGTCCTATTTGATGCAGGTGTCTCTTACTGTTCTAGACTATAGACCATAGAAAAAAGAAAAAAAATCATCCAAAAAGCGTACTTTAAGCAAGGAGGCGCAAATTGAAGGGAATACACTATGCAAAACGTTTGGTACTAAAAATGTATATACAAAAAAAAAACTATAATTTTAAATAGATAACAGGAAAACGATAACATAAAAACAACATATATGAAAGAAAGCATTTAAATAAATACTAGACAGAGAGATAAATAAACTTTATTGATACTATGTACCAAAAGGCAATCGACAGAAGTCCTTCAGAAAATGAATACTAATAGTAGGGGAGAAAAGTATGCTAAATTTGCAGTTACTCGAGCGTTATGGGACCTAATAGGTTGTGAAGAGTAGGTCCTAAAACCAAAAAAAGTTAAGTTAAGTTTTCCATAAAGTCGGACTTTAAATTTTTTAATTTAATTTTCCATTTCCAAGAATCGATTTTTCCCATTATAGCGCCATCTATCCATAATTCGAAAAAATGTCTCGAATAAAAGTTGCTTATTTTTACGTAAAAATACAAATCTGCAATACAAATTGGGGCTCCTATTTAAGATTTTAAAGTAACCCTCAACCCCACCTTAGTGGGGGGTCGTGTTTGGTGCCATCCGATAGATTTTTCAAAAATATTGAATACGTGTATTCTACATATTTTCGATCTGATGTTCATTTCGCGATATATCGCGGAGTTCGTATTTAAAACTTTAAAATTACCTCTTACCCCTCCGTGGAATACCAAATGGTACAGGTGTATTTACAGGGTACAAGGTTTCTCCCCATGTGATAATCTGACGCGCTCGAGTAACTACAAAAATCACCGCTTGGGCTCCCCTACCATAATATATTTGAAAAATAAAACACTAATGAATAATCGCGTTTCAAACAATTACATATAAAATGTTTAAGCAATATTTATATAAAAATTCACGAAGGACATTTTTATAACATGAATGATCCCTTTTACTTTGTTTCACTGCCTGCATAAAATTTTTTTCAGCCTATTTATGTATTTTAATTTAGTGAACAAGTATTACACCAATATATTCGAATATCAAATGACAACTACAAAATTGCTCACCTGTGATAAATTACAAAGTTTTAAAATATTTTATTTCAAAGCTAATTGAAAAATTGTTGCTATAAACTGATATTGGTTTTTTTCTGCAAGTTGTAGCAACTTTTTAACGAGGGATAAAAAATATCATTTTCAATAAACTTCCAGTCTATTTGCTATAAAAATATTTTTTCTTTCTATAACACTGACAAAGTGCTGAAACAAAAATATTTTATACGAACATAAATGAGATTTCGTGACATATTAATGAGCACTAAGATATTATAATAAAATGGTCATAGTCTACGTCAGCAGTGGATAAGACACGAAAAGAAGGTAAATATAAAAAATGTCAGTAGCATTAACAGGAGGCGCTCATCTAATATAATAGATCTTAGCCGACCATATATATTTCCCTACAGATGGTATCCACTGAAGTTCAAGTAAAGTATGCACTTGTTACGATGCCAATGACAACTATAGACGTAGAACGATGTTTCTTCAGATTGAAATTTATCTCAACTTTCCGTAGTTTAATGTTGCGAATTAAAAAACGAAATTCACGAAATTTCAAATTTTACTGTATTGGTTATTGGAGACTTTATTCCAAAAGAGACAGGCGATTTCACTTTCAATAAAACTTGCATGTACCATTTCAAAACTAAATTAAAATTTTAAGTTAATAATATTGTACATTGTCTACCTAGTAGGACATTCTTAGAAATTCCGGACGATGTAAAGGCAATACAGAGTCCGGGAATGTCGCTTTTCCTACAAGGTATACATACTACTTGTCCGAAAATCGATCATTTAAATTATATTAAAAATGTATATAAGTTATATTCTGTTAAAATTTCCAAATAGACATTTTATTATTTCGACTCAAATATTGGTGATGCCACAAAATACATGTGTTGTAACTATAGAAACAAAAATATTGAATTGTCAAATTTGACGCATTTGCTTATTTTTGGCAGTAATTTCTGTAATTGTAATCATTTTAAACAACAAAATTACCTAATTTAATCATGAATGAAGATAAATGTTCGATTTCTGGTACCCCTCCAGAACTGATGAAAGTACTGCAATTAATTTGTTCTGAATCTACTGTAGGGAAAAAATATTTCCTTACAGTAAGGAAGTAACATTTCCGTCCAGTTATTTTTCCTTTCCAGGTAACGGCTAAGTATAAGGAAATATTAAACGTTTCTTTCAAAAATGTTATCAAAAATATCTAAATTCCTGACCGATTTTCGAAAAAATACATTATTTTAATTTTTTAATAATAAGGTACTTTGGTTTTTTAAATTCCACGACAAAAATTTTTGCACGCGGAAAAGGGCTCAAACGGATAACTACGCTGATATATATTTTTATATATTTTATTATATTATAATAAGTAGGTAACGGTAAATTGAAGGTGTAATTATAAAAAAAAATAAAAATGTGTACCATTTTTATTCAGTTGAAATGCGAAGCCAAAACTGTCTTAATTTTTACTTAGGTTAGAGAGCGCGGCCAGCACTCTTATCGACGATTTCACCTCTTGTTAGAGGCTCTTCAGAGAATACATAGGCTGCTATCCCTACTCCAGGTAAAAAATTTCGACATTTAATAATCTCCACATTGCAACTGACGTGAAGGTAGTAGGTGCGTAGCGGCATCTGCTAAACGAAAGTCTAAGATTTTCAACCTAATAAAAATATTTGTAAACTATTTTTAAAAGATATTAAAAAAATTTTGGACCATTTTCCTGGTGACGCCTCCATGGCTTCTAAAAATTGCAAGCCAGATGGATGCTGCATTGAAGACAAGAGGGAACTCTAAAAAGTTGCAATTCACAACCACGTCTACAGCATGGTAAAGTTCCAACGGAAAATGGACCTAGTTACGCTATAGGAGTGGTACTAATATAAAATAAAAGTATACAGGGTGTCCCGGAAAATAGTGCGTTCCTTTAAGGTATGGATATAATACACAATTTGGAACAACAAAATCCTATACCATTTTTTTCTAAAGTTAACCGTTTCCAAAAAAAAGTTAACACTTTTTTCCATATACCTGTATTTTAATGTTTGGAAATTTTAATAAACTGGCAACATCGTACGCACTACGGAATAATAACATAAATAAGAACTCGTTTGTGATTGTGATTAAAAGTATTTAAAATAATCCAACCTAATAGTAGGTAATACTTATGTATTTACTATTTGTTTACTAAAATTATTTTCTTTTGAAATGTATTGAAATACTTATTGCATAATTTTAAACGAATTACACATCTTTTAACATAAAAACACATCTTTTAACTGAACTAGTATTATGTATTTAGTAAGATTTAAATGGGTTGAATGCTGAGTATTGCTGAGGGCTTTAACTGAATTACATAGTTTTAATAGTTTACAGTGGAACTTTAATACACCAGATAATGTCTCAGTAATTTGTTTACTTGTGAACTGAAATAACTAAGTTGTACTTACTTGAAAATAATTATTATACCGAATAGATGTTTCAAGTAACCTTTCACAAACACCATTCATAGGTGATAACATAATAGGTAATACACTCACTATTCGAAAACATTTTCGGCATTGACACTAAACAGGATTCTTTAAAACTATCTGTTTACTATCTATCTTCTATCTATTTATTTACATGGGACTGTCTATGCTTAAATTTGCGTACCGCACATAGTTGTCAGATTTAAATTTGCCTACCAAAATACATTTTAATTTTTTGGTCAAACGGTTACATTTAGAAAAAAATGTTATAAGAGTTTTTTTTTCTACATGGTGACTTCTACCTATACCTTTAAGGAACGCACTATTTTCCGGGACACCCTGTATACGATTTTTATTCAGTTGCAATGCGAAGCCAAAACTGTCTTAATTTTTACTTAGGTTAGAGAGCGCGGCTAGCATTCTTATCGACGATTTTTTCTTGTTAGGAGGCTCTTCAGAGAATGCATAGGCTGCTAGGTCTACTTCAGGTAAAATTTTTTGACATTTATTAGTCTCCCCATTGTAACTGACGTGAAGGTAGTAGGTGCGTAGCGGCATCTGCTAAATGAAAGTCTAAGTTTTTCAACCTAATATCAATACAGTCGAACCCGCTTATTGGAATAGCCTTCGTGCCCAGCAAAATTATTCCTTTAACTGGGATACTCTAATAACCGATCATTAGTGGCTAGTAGAAACGTTTCGGGACCTCAAATTTCTATTCCTTAAAGCGGGATATTCCTGTAACCGGTATTCTAATAAGCGGGTGCACTGTATTTGTAAAATATTTTTAAAAGATATTTAATTGAACAACTTTTTGAACCATTTTCCTGGTGACACCTCCATGGCTTCTAAAAAGTGCAAGTCAGATTGATGCTATATTGAAGAAAAGAGAGAATTCTAAAAAGTTGCAATTCACAACCCCGTTTACAGCTTGGTAAAGTTTCAACGGAAAATGGACCTAGTTACTCTATAGGAGTAATATTAATATAAAATTAAAAAGGACTGTATATCATTTTTATTCAGTTGCAATGCGAAGCCAAAACTGTCTACTAATTCTACTCATTTAAACATTTCTACGCAATTTATATATACATACACATATTAAATATACGTACAAAATATATTTCGCCGAAGAGATGACGGTCGCGAAATAAATGCTTTTTCCCCATCATAAAATAGGTCTTACATTTATTTTAAATATTAATACTTTTATAAAATTAATATAGATATACACATACTACATTACCAGAGAACTGCAGTTCTCGCCAGTGGCGCACACGTACACCCCCTACACGCGACACTATAATATATACACGAAATTTTCGATTTTCTAAATCTGACTGAGTTGAAAATTGGGCCAACTCCCATCTTAAAGTTCAGGGAAAGACTCACCAACTCATATGTCAACCATCCATTTTGGTCCAAGGGTGTGGATTTTACGGCCCTTCCTATTTAGGGTGTGTTTTTCGTTCTCGTCCCCAAAACTTCCAAAAAATTCGAAAATTTAACTCAAAACTTTGCGTCTTCCAATAGGAGCGATCATTGCCTTTCCAACGCATGTCTAATTTTAAAAATCGGTTGTACCGTTCAAAAGTTACCGAGCTCAGAAATATGAGTCAATTTTTATTTAAAAAAGGGAAAATGTTTGTGGATACTTATGTATGTATAGTCCGTCCACTATAACTTTTCACATGCGGTATGTATGTATGTATGTATGATCCGTATGTATAAACCGATCTGAATTTTTATTCTGTGATTAAAGAGGGGGTGAGGGCCGATTCAGAACCGGTGTAGTTGTGAGTTTTGACTACCCATAAGCCAGCTATAGGATTTGGTAGGTACAAGACGGCATATTTTTGGCGGTATATATCTTCGGTTCAAGAAGAGACAGGAGAAGAGTAAATACATCAAATCAGTAGCGTTGAGTTAGGCTTTCAAATGGGGTCTAAGCTATTATGATCAGACATAAAGACGACTCAGTATAGCCGAAAAACTGAAAAACTAAACTTTGAAAATTTTGGTTTTTCGACAATTACTCAAAATTTCAACCTACGCATTACGCCAATAACTGAGAGTTTGTAGAAGGACTATAGTCGAATCTAACGGTGTATACTTTGTATCCGGGAAAATTCGAATTTTTAAGTTATAGGCTTCATTGTATGATCAAATCTACTTCTTATGGGAAAAACGGTTTTTTAAGCTCAATAATTCCTGTAATAGCTTTAGTTATCATACTTGACCTTAGATGCGTAAGATACTACTTATCAATATGTTTCAAACTCATGTTTAGTGAACAAAATCGGTTAAACCGTTTAGAAGTTATTAAGCTGCAAACGTATAATCCAATTAACGATAATTCCCTAAATAGTTTATGTAGTTGTAGTGGTTACGACGCTAATTTGATCTGGCAACGGGCAATCCGAGTTCATTTACCGGCCATCCCAATATTTTTTTCAATCTCTTTCGAATAGAAAAAAAAATCTAATGTACATTCGATGGACACTAGGTCATTTGGGATATAATACGACAAAGGCGATCATTTATAAAGTTTAACGTGTAATCGAGAAATTGCATTCAACTTTATACATTTAATTTATAAATAACTTTGAAAAACTCCTGATACAAGAATAAAAAACAGCTGAACGCCGTAAAAATGACTGGCGCATACAATATTTCAGCTAAAAAAAATCTGATATGAATATTTCGTGGTGCGAAAATGTATTTTCGTTTTGATGCAAAAAAATTCTAGTTTTATTTTAAAAGATTTTTTCATAATATTTGCTAAATTTGAAGTAAACGCGCCACAAAAGAGTTTTAAAATTCAAACTGTATCAAAGTTACTCTTTTGTGGCGCGTTTTACTTCAAATTGGGCAAATATTATGAAAAATCTTTTAAAATAAAACTAGAATTTTGTTTTGCATCAAAATGAAAATACTTGGCGCCACGTAATATTCACATCAGATCTTTTGTAGCTGGAATATTGTATGCGCCACTTATTTTTACGGGGCGTTTAGCGGTTTTTTATTCTTGTATGTTACACTTGAAGTTTCCGCTGGAGCTATATGGGCTTTCTGTTGTTTTCCGGGTATGACTCCGCGTTGAATAATTTTTGATTTTGAGAAAAACCATTATTTTGAAGACGTTTCGGCAAGATCTCACTTTCCATTGTCAAGTCAGGTAGTTCTGCTTCTCACTGCTGCTTGAAGTAAAAGGAATTATTACTCACGTCACTTATGTATTTGATCCTGATGCGGCTGCTTGCCCTGCGCGAACTCTGGCTCTTGTTATTGGTCCAGTGTAGGCTGGAGTCGCCGGAGGGATGTTACGCGTCGATGTTGCGGCCTGATTTATTTTGGTCTTTTTCTTCAGTACCTTAATTTTACGGCCTACCCAAGGTACATAAGACAGGCTTACCAATGCGGCCAATTGTTAGCTTCATCGAATCTCATCTACTACCACTGGCAAAATTTCTGGCTGAACAGCTGCAGCCATACGCTGAGGAAGCGGATTCTTACGTCAAGAACGCGAACAACTTCATCGAGCGTATACAAAATGTGGCTCTTGAGCCGGGACATTTAATAGTCAGCTTTGATGTGGTCTTACTTTTCACGAATTTGCCTATAGGGAATCACTGATAGACATCACATTCGTGAAAAGTAAGACCACATCAAAGCTGACTATTAAATGTCCCGGCTCAAGAGCCACATTTTGTATACGCTCGATGAAGTGGTTCGCGTTCTTGACGTAAGAATCCGCTTCCTCCGCGTATGGCTGCAGCTGTTCAGCCAGAAATTTTACCAGTGGTTGTTGATGAGATTCGATGAAGCTAGCAATTGGCCGCATTGGTCAGCCTGCCTTATGTACCTTGGGTAGGCCGTAAACTTAAGGTACTGAAGAAAAAGAAGCAAAAAAGCCTTTAGTTTTTCTTCTCCGTGGGTCCAGATGATAAAAGTGTCATTCACGTATCTAAGCCAAAGTTTTGGTTTGTATTTAGATGTCTCTATTGCCCGCTGTTCTATTTATTTCATAAACAAGTTCGCTATTACTGGTGACAGAAGGAAACCCATCGGTGCTCCCTTCACTTGTTTATATCTTTGTTCCTTATAGATGAAATATGTATTATTTAAGCAAAATTTGGTTGGGTTTAGAGTATCCGGTGATACTGGATACTTTTTGCTTATGATGTCCAGTGATTCCCCTATAGCACATTCGTGAAAAGTAAGACCACATCAAAGCTGATTAGTAAATATCCCGGCTCAAGAGCCACATTTTGTATACGCTCGATGAAGTGGTTCGCGTTCTTGACGTAAGAATCCGCTTCCTCCGCGTATGGCTGCAGCTGTTCAGCCAGAAATTTTGCCAGTGGTTGCAGATGAGATTCGATGAAACTAATAACTGGCCGCATTGGTAAGCCTGCCTTGTGTACCTTGGGTAGGCCGTAAAATTACGGTACTGAAAAAAAGACCAAAATAAATCAGGCCGCAACATCGACGCGTAACATCTCTCCGGCGACTCCAACCTACACTGGACCAATAACAAAAGCCAGAGTTTGCGCAGGGCAAGCAGACGCATCAGGATCAACTACATAAGTGACGTGAGTAAGAATTCCGTTTACTTCAAGCAGCAGCAAGAAGCCGAACTACCTGACGTGACAATGGCAAGTGAGATCTTGCCAAAACATCTTCAAAATATTGGTTTTTCTCAAATCCAAAAATTATTCAACGCGGAGTCATACCCGGAAAACAACAGAAAACACATATAGCTCCCGCGATCTGATATGAATATTACGTGGTGCTAAGTATTTTCATTTTGATGCAAAACAAAATTCTAGTTTTATTTTAAAAGATTTTTTCATAATATTTGCCTAATTTAAAGTAAAACGCGCTACAAAAGAGTAACTTTGATACAGTTTGAATTTTGAAACTCTTTTGTGGCGCGTTTACTTCCAATTTATCAAATATTATGAAAAAATATTTTAAAATAAAACTAGAATTTTTTTCCATCAAAATGAAAATACATTTTCGCACCACGAAATATTCATATCAGATCTTTTGTAGCTGGAATATTCTGTGCGGCACTCATTTTTACGGCGTTTAGCGGTTTTTATCCTTGTATCAGGAGTTTTTCAAAGTCATTTATAAATTATATGTATAAAGTTGAATGCAATGCTTCTCTATTACACGTTAAGCTTTATAAATGGTCGCCTTTGTCGTATTATCTCCCAAATGATCTAGTGTCCATCGAATGTACACTAGATTTTTTTCCATTCGAAATAGATTGAAAAAAATATCGGGATGGCCGGTAAATGAACTCGGATTGCCCGTTGCCAGATCAAATTAGCGTCGTAACCACTACAACTACATAAACCATTTAGGGAATAATCGTTAATTGGATTATAATTTTGCAGCTAATAACTTCTATACGGCTTAACCGATTTTGTTCATAAAACATGAGTTTGAAACGTATTGACAAGTAGTATCTCATGCATCTAAGGTCAAGTATGATAACTGAAGCTATTACGGGCATTATTGAGCTTGAAAAACCGTTTTTCCAATAACAAGTAGATTTGATCATACTATGAAGCCTGTAACTTCAAAATTCGAATTTTCCCGGATATAAGGTATACACTGTTTGACTCGTCTAGAGTTCTTCTACAAACGCTCAGTTATTGGCGTAATTCGTAGTTTGAAATTTTGAGTAATTGTTGAAAAACCAAAATTTTTAAAGTTTAGTTTTTCAGTTTTTCGGCTATACTGAGCCGTGTTTATGTCTGATTCTAATAGCTTAAACACCATTTGAAAGATTAACTCAACGCTATTGATTTTACTCTTCTTCTGTCAAAAATATGCCGTTTTGTACCTACCAAGTCCTATAGCTCGCTTATGGGTAGTCAAAACTCACAACTACACCGGTTCTGAATCGGCCCTCACTCCCTCTTCAATCACAGAAAAAAAGGTATATAAATACGGATCATACATACATACACACATACATATATACATACATACATACATACATATAGTCCGTCCGCTATAACTTTTCCCATGCGGTACGATTCATTTTCAATCACATTAAGTCAAAACATAAATTGAAACGAACGTCGATGTGCATAATATACGTTTTGTATACTGTGCACTATATACTACACACATCGGCGTACTTTTCACTTTCTGTTATGACTTAATTTGATTGAAAATGAATCGTACCGCATGGGAAAAGTTATAGCGGACGGACTATACATACATATCAACAAACATTTTCCCTTTTTTTAATAAAAATTGACTCATATTTCTGAGGTCGGTAACTTTCAAACGGTATCACTGATTTTCAAAATTAGACATGCGTTGGAAAGGTAATGTTCGCTTCTATTAGAAGCCGCAAAGGTCGGAGTTAAATTTTCAAAGTTTTTGGGAGTTTTGAGGAAGAGAACGAAAAACAGACACTAAATAGAAAGGGCCGTAAAATCCACACCCTTGGACCAAAATGTATGGTTGACATATGAATGGGTGAGTCTTTTCCCGAACTTTAAGATGGGAGTTGGTCCAATTTTTAATTCAGTCAGATTTAGAAAATCGAAAATTTCGTGTATATATAGTGTCGCGTGTAGGGGGTGTAGGTGTGCTCCACTGATTTTAGGATGGGGAAAAAGGATTTTTTTCGCGACCGTCATCTCTTCGGCGAAATAAATTCTGTACGGATATTTAATATGTGTCTTCTTCTTTGGGTGCTATGTCCGTTTATGGAACGTTAGCGATCATATTGGCTATCATAACTTTATTCGCAGCAGATCTGACAAGCGATTCCGAAGTGTGACCACACCATTACCTCAAATTTCTTAACCAAGATGTTCTTTCTCTTCCTCGACTTCTTCTGCCTAATATTTTACCCTGCATAATTAGATGTAGAATGCTATATTTTTCCGGATGTCTACAAACCTGTGCAAAGTACTTGAGTTTTCTAGAGTTTAACATTTTTACCAATTCTCTGCCTTTCTTCATCCTGCTCAGAATAATATCATTACGCACCCTGTCCATCCAGCTTACTCTCAGCATTCTTCGATAGCACCATAATTCAAAGGATTCAACCACCTTAAGCATTCTTCCTGTTAAGGTCCATGACTTAACTCCGTAGAGAAGAACGGAAAACACGTAACATTTTAAAATTCTTGTCTTAAGACTCAAATTTATGTCATGACCGCAGAGAATTTTCTTGTAACGGAAAAATATGTGTATGTATATGTGTATGTGTATGTATATATAAATTGCGTAGAAGTATTTAAATTTAAAATAAATGTAAAATCTATTTTGGGATGGGGAAAATGATTGATTTCGCGACAGGCATCGCTTTGACGAAATAAATTGTTTACGTTTATATGTTTTAATGTACGTATAATAATAGTAATTCATTGCTTCGGCGAAATAAATCTTTGAAGTAAACACTTCTTTAAGGACTTTGTGCACTGTTTAGACAGGGAAAACGTATTGTATTAGCGACCGTCATTGCCTCGACGAAATAAATTTTTGAAGTGAAATCTTCGGTAGAAATGTGGTGCTCTTTTTAGATTGGAAAATAGTATTGAGTTAGCGACCGTCATTGCTTCGACGAAATAATGTTTTGAAGTGAAAACTTCTTTAGGGATGTTTTGCCCTTTTTAGATGGAGAAAAAGTATTGAATTAGCGACCGTCATCGCGACCGTCATCGCGACCCTCATTGCTTCGACGAAATAATTTAAGTGAAAACTTCTTGAGGAACGTTGTGCACTTTGTGGATGGGGAAAAATTATTGAATTAGCTACCGTCATTGCTTCGTCGAAATAATGTTTTTAAGTGAAAACTTCTTTAGGCACGTGTTGCCCATTTTAGATGGGGAAAAAGTAACTTCTTTAGGGATGTTGCGCCCTTTTTAAATGGAGAAAGAGTATTGAATTAGCGACCATCATCGCGGCCGTCATTGCTTCGACGAAATAAATTTTTGAAATAAAAACTTATTTGGGGACGTTGTGCCTTTTTTAGATGAATAAAATGTATTTAATTAGCGACTGTCATCACGACCGTCATTGCTTCGACGAAATAAATTTTTGAAGAGAAATCCTTTTTAGGGACGTTATAGGTACACTTTTTAGTTGAGGAAAAAGTGTTGAATCAGCGACCGTTATCGCTTCAGCGAAATAATTTTTGAAGTTAAAACTTATTTAGGGACGTTGTCCACTTTTTGGATGGGGGAGAAGTACTGAATTAGCGACCGCCATCGCGACCGACATTGCTTTGACGAAATAAATTTTTAAAGTGAAAACTTTTCTAGGGACGTTTTGCACTTTATAGATAGGAAATAAGTATTAATTAGTGACCGTCATTGCTTCGACGAAATAAATTTTTGAAGTGAAATCTTCTTTAAGGACGTTGTACACTTTTTACATGGGGAAAAAGTATTGAGTTTGCAACCGTTATCACTTTGCCGAACTAAATTTCGTACGTACATCATATATATACATTATTTTTATGTATACATAAATAGCATAGAACGTGCGCAATGCGTATATAATATAGGTATGGCACCTTTTTGGATGGGGAAAAAGCATTGAGCTCGTAATATATACACTATAAGAGGTTTTCACTTTTGTCGGCACCCCCATGAGTGCTTTAAAATTTTTTTTTTATAATTCTCGTATTACAGTTTGGCATGGAGTTAGGCGTGTTGATAACAGTGGCGATTTTGGGGTGGACTCAAGAAAAACAAAAGGATTGCATATTGAGAGATGGGACCAGAAATGAAGATACACGTGTCGAGTTATCTAAATTTTCGATTAAAAAAAGAATGTAACAAAACAGGTTAAAATTCAGAGAGCATATTAAAAGTATAAAGTAATCTAGATTGGTAAGACTGCTAGTAAATTATAAACCACGAGGAACGAGTGACATTCAGCCCTATTATGTAACTTTTAACAAATCGAATAGAAATGACCAATTCGAATCGTAATTACCCCCTAAATCGGAATGTTTGATATATATCGCGTCATTTTTGTGTTTGGATTGGCACTCTGTAACCTCTGTAACTCACATCGTAATTAGGGTAAATCGAAATCGGTAACTTCTATTTCACGTGCTCAGGAGGTGGTGGTAATCCCGCATTGACAAGCGAAATGAGTGTTCTGTGACATGTTTGTTACTGGATCTAAAACTTATGACACCGTTGCTATATCCTCAATTTTTTTATACTTCCGCATAATATACAGTTGCATTTAAAAAGAGTTTTAAAACCCCAAAAAAAAAGTTTTGGAAAGTAAATAATAAAATATTAGTGTAAATACTAAATACAAAAGCTCAAAAGAAGATAAATGGTTTTAAATCACAGTTAATGAAAATTGTTATAAAAAAAAGATAAATTGATATAATATAAAAAAGATAAATGAAGATAATATGTATAAATGCTGTTCAAATAATTTAAATTGATGTTAATAATTATTATTAATAAATTATTTAAAATCGATATTACTAATAATATGCGATCGTTAAGGTATGATTCCAGCTGAAATAACTGCTAAACAACTTTTCCCAAAAATGGCCTCTTTAGGCCATTGGTTAGGTTGTCTAAATTAAATATTATAATTCTCTAAACAAATAACACAACAGACTAAAAATTAAGCTGCTACAAAAAGGTTCAAATACTATAAATAATTGAAATAATTATAAATAAGTATGTAGTAATCGATTATTTTTAGTAGATATAAAATATAAACGTCAAAACATAACAAAATGCGTTTGCGTCAAGCACAATTGCGATATCGAAATCTCATCTCGACAGGTAGTCCAGAAAGCCACTGCGCATCCGCTAGGAAAAATATTCTAATTCGGATTTTTTGCACAATCTTACTCAAAAAGGACTCCTTTTAACAAATTTGCATGTTGCCAGGACCAAAAGGTGGTCAAAATTTTTTTAAACGTTTTTTTTTTCCTAAAATTATTTTTTGTTGTATGGAAAAAGTTTTTTTAGGTTTTCTGGATCATTCCAAACAGAAAAGGTCTTTAGTGACTTTTCTCTAAAAATGATAGTTTTTGACATATAAGCGATTAAAAATTGAAAAATTGCGAAATCGGCCATTTTTAACCCTCAAAAACTATGTGAAAAACTGAAAATTTTAATGTTGCCAAGGTAGGTAGATATTCTTTAAACATCGATTGATGAAATTCCGAAGAGTTTTTTGCAATACAATATTCAAAACTCCTTTGTTTTTTAATTGCGTATCAAGCGTGCGCGACACTATTTTCCACCGACAGTATGGTGCAAATGAAAGGAATAAATTCGTTATTTCGTAAACCGGCGAATTAAGGAAAAATCCCGAAACAGGTCGATTTTTATTTTTAAGTTATGATATTGTGGCATATATGGTATACTAGTGACGTCATCCATCTGGACGTGATGACGTAATCGATGATTTTTTTCAACGAGAATAGGGGTCGTGTACTAGCTCATTTGAAAGGCTCTTCAATTCCCTATTTAGTAATATAAACATTTACATAATTATTTATACGGGGTGTCCAAAAAATTTTTATTAAATTAAATTATTTGACAAAAAAAGAAGTAGAAGGATACCCTGTATAAATAATTATGTAAATGTTTACATTACTGAATAAAAAATTGAAAAACTTTTAAATGAGCTACTACACGACCCCTATTCTCATTTAAAAAAATCATCGATTACGTCATCACGCCTAGACGGATGATGTCACTAGTATACCATATATGCCACAATCTCATAACTGAAAAATAATAATCGACCTATTTCGGGATTTTTCCTTAACCTTTAACTACACGCGCTGGCGTACTTTGTACGCCAGATATAAGAATTCTACTGGAAATATATTTAAAAATTTAATTTTTGACCTTGCTTATTTTTTTAACCTATCACTGGAATGTGCTTTACAATTTGGTTTTAGTTTCGTTATAATCGGCGTTCTGGAAATATCGTAATTTACATTTTATTATTTGTTGTTTCCGGTGGTGGACAATATACCCCAGGATTATATTACTGTAAGTCGTAATATAAGTACATATTTTAATTGTTTTTTAGTCATTATGGCAAAAAATATTTGTAAACAATACTTTTTCTCCTGTAAAAAATCACATTTACAAAAATTTTTTATTAGTAATTTTATATATCATGGAATCCAGTTATTCCATGATTCCAGTTATAAATCCCAATTGGCTTACTGAAAAGGAACTTCAAGTATTCACTGATGCCGAATAAGGTTTATAACAAGCAACTAAGTGTATTTTTTCAAAAAAATTGAACAAATCCGCTGTTTTTAAGTGTATTTTCTTGTGGCGTACAAAGTACGCCACGCGTGTAGTTATGTTATAACTTGATGCGCGGGTAGTTAAAGGTTAAAATCGCCGGTTTACGAAATAACGAATTTATTCCTTTCATTTGCACCATACTGTCGGTGGAAAATAGTGTCGCGCACGCTTGATTCGCAATTAAAAAACAAAGGAGTTTTGAATATTGTATTGCAAAAAACTCTTCGGGATTTCATCAATCGATGTTGAAAGAATATCTACCTACATTGGCAACATTAAAATTTTCAGTTTTTCACATAGTTTTTGAGGGTTAAAAATGGCCGATTTCGCAATTTTTCAATTTTAATCGCTTATATGTCAAAAACTGTCATTTTTAGAGAAAAGTCACTAAAGACCATTTCTGTTTGGAATGATCCAAAAAACCTAGAAAAACTTTTTTCCATGCAAAAAAAAGTAATTTTAGGAAAAAAACAAAAAAAAAACGTTTAAAAAATTTTTGACTACCTTTTGGTCCTGGCAAAATGCAAATTTGTTAAAAGGAGTCCTTTTTGAGTAAGATTGTGCAAAAAATCCGAATTAGAATATTTTCAGATTGTGCAGAAAATGCCGTCGAAGTGATTTCTATTAACTATTACGATTGTCGAGATTCCGAAGTAGTACTGGAATACCGATTTGGACTATATCTATTCGATTTGGCCACTTCTATTCGATTTTACTTACTTTTATCATAGAAATGAGTTACAGAATAGGCATGATTGGATGACTTCGAAACAGATGTCAGGACTGAGAACGGAATTAATAATTTTATAGGTTGATCTCTCAGCGAAGAAGAAGAAGAAGAAGAAGTTATTAAAAATTCTGATATATTAACAGCATTATGTAGTTTTTAATTTTATCATAACAAAATGCAATTCTTCTACAATTTGTATCTATATTTCAGTTTTTAGTGGTGCAATAATATAAACGAGTCTTTCGTTACACACGACATTCAATTCCGAATAACTAACTCACTTTCTGTTTGACTAGCAGTGCATTTCCGCGAACCGGATATTGATGGAAATTGGCAAAGTAACGTTACTTGCTACTCCAGAAACCAAATTCGTTGGAAAAAGAATCCAGTTCTTACAGCTCTCGCACATAAAATGTTGATTTATCTAAAAAGGTCTGAAGCAGATTTCAAGTAAATTTAATGGAAACACGAATATGTTTTCACCTTATTTTGCATTTTTAAATCGTACAATTTTGTCATTGGAATGGATATTGCCATGGTAGGTAAAAAACAAATAAACATTATCTGCAGAGATGGATCCTACAATATTATTTTATGGAAAGGAAATTAAAATGACTCGCATAAGGGGAACGTAGCAAATAAAAAATTTTGACGCATGTCAAAATTTTCAATGTGTTTTAAATAATGTATTAATAGTCCAGAAAGCCACTGCGCATTCGCTAGGAAAAATATTCTAATTCGGATTTTTTGCACAATCTTACTCAAAAAGGACTCCTTTTAACAAATTTGCATGTTGCCAGGACCAAAAGGTGGTCAAAAATTTTTTAAACGTTTTTTTTTGTTTTTTTCCTAAAATTATTTTTTTTGCATGGAAAAAAGTTTTTTTAGGTTTTTTGGATCATTCCAAACAGAAAAGGTCTTCAGTGACTTTTCTCTAAAAATGATAGTTTTTGACATATAAGCGATTAAAAATTGAAAAATTGCGAAATCGGCCATTTTTAACCCTCAAAAACTATGTGAAAAACTGAAAATTTGAATGTTGACAAGGTAGGTAGATATTCTTTAAACATCGATTGATGAAATCCTGAAGAGTTTTTTGCAATAAAATATTCAAATCTCCTTCGTTTTTTAATTGCTAATCAAGCGTGCTCGACACTATTTTCCACCGACATGCGACAGTATGGTGCAAATGAAAGGAATAAATTCGTTATTTCGTAAACCGGCGACTTTAAGGAAAAATCCCGAAACAGGTCGATTTTTATTTTTAAGTTATGATATTGTGGCATATATAGTATACTAGTGACGTCATCCGTCTGGACGTGATGACGTAATCGATGATTTTTTTAAATGAGGACAGGGGTCGTGTGCTAGCTCATTTGAAAGGTTCTTCAATTCTCTATTCTTTAGTATAAATATTTACATAATTATTTATACAGGGTGTCCAAACAATTTTTATTAAATTAAATTATTTGAAAAAAAAAGAAGTAGAAGGACACCCTGTATAAATAATTATGTAAATGTTTACATTACTGAATAGAGAATTGAAGAACCTTTCAAATGAGCTACCACAGGACCCCTATTCTTATTTAAAAAAATCATCTATTACGTCATCACGCCCAGACGGATGACGTCACTAGTATACCATATATGCCACAATATCACAACTTAAAAATAAAAATCGACCTGTTTCGGGACTTTTCCTTAAAGCCGCCGGTTTACGAAATAACGAATTTATTCCTTCCATTTGCACCATACTGTCGGTGGAAAATAGTGTCGCACACGCTTGATTATCAATTAAAAAACAAAGGAGTTTTGAATATTGTATTGCAAAAAACTCTTCGGGATTTCATCAATCGATGTTTAAAGAATATCTACCTACCTTGGCAACATTCAAATTTTCAGTTTTTCACATACTTTTTGAGGATTAAAAATGGCCGATTTCGCAATTTTTCAATTTTTAATCGCTATATGTCAAAAACTATCATTTTTAGAGAAAAGTCACTAAAGACCTTTTCTCTTTGGAATGATCCAGAAAACCTAAAAAAACTACTTTTTCCATGCAAAAAAAATAATTTTAGGAAAAAAACAAAAAAAAACGTTTAAAAAATTTTTGACCACCTTTTGGTCCTGGCAACATGCAAATTTGTTAAAAGGAGTCCTTTTTGAGTAAGATTGTGCAAAAAATCCGAATTCGAATATTTTTCCTAGCGGATGCGCAGTGGCTTTCTGGACTATAATTTTTTTTAGAATCCTTTGAAAACTAATAAATACCTTTGAAAAATTTAAACGCAGAATGGAAGATTACATCATTACCTAGGGCCGAAAGTCCTTGAAAACTTCTATAATGCTTATTCTAATAAGTTACAGGGGTGAATATAAAAGGGAAAATTTAGCGTGATTTTTAGTTGATTTCATTCAAAAGAAACTTTTTATTTATTCTAATAGCACTTTCGGCCCTCTGTAATTAATCTGGGCAGATTATCGGAGAACAGGCCATTTTTGGAAAAAGTTATTTACCAGAAATTTTATTGCTGAAATCAAATCTTATGATTGTATATATTAATAATATAAGTATGGGCAAAGTCCGCAGATAGTGTGCTACTTTTTTTATAAACAAAATGGCGCCCGAAAATCGTGTTTTTTTCAATGTCTGCTCTCTAGCTCCAAAGATTTTAACTTTACACCAAAAATATCCAAATAAAAATTCACCGCAATTAAATTCTGCATAGAGACGTGTGTTTCCCGATTTACTTTGTTTTTCCAACAAAATCTTTAATTTTCAACTAAAATTTTAAGTAATTTAAAAGTAATTGTTTATCAAAAATTAAATAGCTTGGTAGCATAAAACCTCTTTTTGTATCGATTATAATTCTAGAAGCCGATGAAAATTGAATGAACAGTTTAGCAACAATTGAATTGTTAATTAAACATTTACGGTTGCTATAGTAACCACAATAATTATTATACGTAAGAATAACTATGATTTTTGTATAAAAATACACTGTACCTATCTAATGTACTTTACAAAATTAAAATTGGACTATATAAGCGTCCTCAGGAATATTTTAAAAGTATAAACAATGATTTTGCTTATAAACAAATAGAATATCTCGGGAAATATACTCTATTCCACGAACATACGCCTGTTTTGGATTACTTCGACAACGAATATTTTACTGTGCAACATAAGAAGTACGAAAGTAAACGGCGCTAATAATTATTCCAATAAACGACAATGTAATTTGCAATTTACTTTCGTTCTTCTTATTTTGCAGAGTAAAATATTCGTTGTCGAAGTAATCCAAAACAGGCGTATGTTCGTGGAATGGCCCATATTAAATTAAATTAAATAACGAAAACGGTATTGAAAAAAAAAACGGCAGCACGTTTCTTATAAAATAAAAAACCTTTAATTGTGATGAGCAGTTCCTGAGATACAACCGGTCAAAGTTGACCGGTATTTATGGCAAAGATATATAAAAAAGGAACATAATTTTCGAACCACCACCTTTTTATTTTTATCTTCTTTCTTCACACCAATTTTATTATCTTTAAAATAATCATAACATATATTATTATAATAAAAACTATCGATATTACGAGTAAAAATTGCCAAAAATAGCAAAATTCCAATCAAAATAAAATGTAATCTCAAAGTTCAAAATCGGTATACGTTATAAAAATGTATTTTCTCTGCTTCCCATGGAGAAATTTTCTTCATTCTTTTTTTGTTCCCAATTAACTCGAGTAGAGCCATCTAATTAACGCATGATTATTTTAGGTTTGTAATTATTTATCAATTATTAAATAACTTGGTCGTATAGATTACTTTTGGTATATATTACGTTTCCAGAAGCCGGTGGAAATTGAATGAACAGTTTAGCAAGAATTAAATTGTTAAGCAAAAATTTAGGGTCCAATATTAACCACAATAATTATGGTGCACAAGAATAACTACCATTTTTGTATAAAATGGCACTATACCTATCTAATTTACTTTACAGAATTAAAATTGGACTGTTTTAGCGGCCTCAGGAATATTTTAAAATTATAAACAATTTTTTGGCTTATTAACAAATAGAATATCTTGGAAAATATTGAAATACATTAAATAGTAAAAACGGTGTTAGAAAGAACGCGGCAGAGCACTTCTTTTAAAAGAGAAAACGTTTAATTGCGATGAGCGGTTCCTGAGATACAACCGGTAAAAGTTGACCGGCATGTACGGCGAAGATATAAATACATGGATGGTAATTTTTGAACCATCACCTTTTCATTTTGGTCCTCTTTCTCCACACAAATTTTCATATCTTGAAATGACTCATCACATTAGATTATAATAGTAAAAACTATCGGTATTACTAGTGAAAAATATAAAAACTAATATTATCAACTAATATCAAATAAACTAATAAACTAATAAACTAACTATGAAAACTAATATTATTAACTTTCACTATCATACAGGATTTAAGTATACAAGGTTTTTATAAATTAAACACGAAGGAACGTATAAATGAAGATAAATCAAATAAAAATAAAATAGATATATATGCAAATAATAAGATCAAATAATAAGACATTTATATACACTTTGAACTATAAATATTAGGATTTATTTTAATCTTGATTTTATGATATAACTTTCACTATCATAAAGGATTTAAGTAAGTATATATGACTCTTATAAATTAAACACAAAGAAACGTATAAATGAAGATAAAACCAAGAATATTATAGTGGATATAATCGCATTATTAGTACTATAAAGCACAAGAAACTATATTGAGAAAAATCTCCAGAGAAAAGCTAGCCTCCGAAAGATTGACTTGGGCGAAACTTTTAACGCTGAGACTGAGATAAAACACTGTGTACAATATCCTGAAAATATAACATAGGACTTAGAGATAAACATAGAGGAAAACTACTATCAAATATAGGTGAAAGTAAATGTAGTATCCATGTAAGTAAACCGAATTAATAGCAAAAGAAATTAACCAAAACACAATAACTTATCCGATGAGTAGGAAGTATTCAAAAGAAGCAGATCTACGATAAGGACACCTCCAAAGGATAGCTTAACCCATTTAGCGCCAAAGGTGCGAAAACGCACCATTTTTTGTAGAATTTTTTTTGACAATTCGTTAATTTTTTTAAATCTTTGTATTTTTTAAGCAACCAGAAGATATAAGTGTAACTAAATTTAATTTTGTTTAATTTCCAAACTCATGCTTTCATCACAAAAATATTTTCTAAATGTCCGACATTTTCAATCCTTCGACACAACTTTATTTTTACTGTAGTAATTTTATTGGCATAACACTTTTGTGGTTAAATAAATTAAAACATTATTTTTTTAACCTATTTATACACCAATTGTTATAAAAATACAAAAAAAAATTTCTGAGTCATCAAATCTCGTGTTTGAAAGTAATGGTTCGATAACGAACCATTGGCGGAAGTCGACATATTTATCCTGTCTGATCAGGAATAAGTTCAAGGTGATGCACAGGCAGTAATTTGTTGGGATATTTCTTTATTTTGTGTAAAAACACGTATCCACTATGCTTGCGCTCCGAGCTCCTGCAACTGCTCCACATAGTGGACACGTTTGGCGCTCCCGGACTGTGCAATTGTGCGCACTCTGCCTTGGCGCTCCAATCTGTGGCGGTTTATATGTAAGGGAGCGCATACCATATCGATTGGAGCAGTTGCGGGGAGCGCAAGAAGCTCGTCAGCATAGTGGATGGTTGGCCCTCTCGGACCATGCAACAGTGTGCGCTCCACCTCAACGGTCCAATAGGTGGCGGTTTATATGTAGAGGAGCGCATGCATGTAGATGGGAGCAGTTGCAGGGAGCGCGGAGCGCAAGAGGTTTGTAAACATAGTGGTTGGTTGGCGCTCCCGGATCGTGCAAAAGTTTCGCCGCGGCGGTCCAATAGGTGGCGGTTTATATGTAGAGGAGCGCAAGCCGTATCGATGGGAGCGCAAGAGGTTTGTAAACATAGTGAATGGTAGGCACTCCCGGACCGTGCAATAGTGCACGCTCCGCCTCGGCGTTCCAATTGGTGTCGCTTTATATGTAGAGGAGCGCATACCGTATCGATTGGAGCAGTTGCAGGGAGCGCGGAGTGCAAGAGGTTCGTGAACATAGTGGATGGTTGGCGATCCCGGACCGTGCAACAGTGCGCCAACGACCGTGCGGCAGTGCCTCGGTGGTCCAATATTACGAACGTAGTGGATACGTACCTTTAGAAAGACGGGTATTCTGGTATTCAGTTTTGTTATAATCTAGGGGTGAGGGGGAGGGGGCTACATAAGGGAGGTTGTGTAGTGTTGTAGACAATATGTCGATTTGTCGAATTTATGCAACTGGCACAGTGCAAGATACAGGATTGGAAAGTGTAAACTGGAAATATCTAAAATAATTCCTTAAAAATATAGAGGGCCGTTCGACTTCGTTTTTGAGAAAGAAGCTGAAGAAGGTGTAGGCAATGTTCTAACCATACTATTTTTGTTTATCAAAACTTCCAGGTCCATTTACACTCTAAATGTTTTGAGACTTTTCACAAAAAATAAAATTGTGTATTTCAATTTTTATATCTCATTTCCGCCAAAGGTTCGAAAACGAACCATTTTGTTGTTGTGACACCTGCCATTATCAAAGTGTAAGACAATTTTTGTACGAATGTTTAAGTTTATTTTACTCTAGTTAATAAAACATATTACATATTATTGCAGTATTTCTTTGCTTGGCGGTTAATGGGTTAAAAATAAAGAAATGAAAGAAATAAAGAAAATGATAACGAAAATGGATAAGGAGATTAAAACGGAAATAAAAGAGTTAAAACAGAAATAGAGGAAGAAAATAAGGAGATCAGAAGAGGTATAAATGAAGTAAAAGAAGAGATGAAACAAAATAATGAAAAATTAGAAAACATAAAATTAGAAATAGAAAGGATGAAGGAGGAATGAAATAAAGAGAGACAAAAACTGAAAAGAGAACACGAACTAACCAAAACCGAAAACAAAAAGATAAAAGAAAAATCAAATGATCTAAAACGGTCATTGTAAAAATTAAATATGAAAAAATAATATAATTATTAGTGGATTAACAGTAGACTCCGAAGACCCAAAAACATTGAAAGAGGAAATGAATAATATGTTGGGAAATTATCTAAGAGTCAAGATAAATATTAAAAATCACAAAAAATAGGCTTACAAACATGGTTAATTGAACTAGAAGATGAAGAAGAAAAAACAAGAGTCCTAAGAAACCAATACAAACATAAGAATGCTTCACCCGAGAAAATCTGGATAACAGAGGGTCTCACAAAAGGAGAGGGAGAGAAAATGAAAATATTAAGAGATAAAGCAAGAGAGATAAGGGAAAATGAAAAAATGGTCAAAATAGGATAGAACAAAATCACAGTAGATGGTAAGGAATGGAGATGGAGTCATAAAGAAGAAATAGTAGTGAAAGTAGCGAGTTGAAAAAACTACCAGAGCCGCATACAAGGAACCAAGGAGAGTACATGCAACGAACAGGGAAAAAAATTTCTAAATAAGTTATGTTAGTAGGACAATGTTAGTAAATGTTTAGTTTTGAGTAGTAATAAGAATAGGATTAGGAGTAAAACGGATAAATACTGTATCAGTAATATTACTGGTGATTGGAAAATAGGTATTAAGTATAATAACAATATGGGCAATATGATGGGTGAAGGAAATATTGGGAATGCGAAAATATAAGTACCTATTATAAATAAACACAGTAACGAAACAAATAGCAGATATGATGATAATACAAAAACCAAGGAACATGAAATCAACGATAATACTAGTAATGGAGAAGAAGAAAACGGTAATAAGGAAACACATAATAACGAGAAAAATCATATAGGGATAACGACATGGAACGTGACATCTCTGACAGGCGAGGAAATAGAAGCTACAGAAGAAATGAAAAAAATGGATGTACAAATATTGGGAATAAGCGAAACAAAAAAGATAGGTAGAGGACATATCAGTATCAAGTATAGCCTATACTATTCCGGAGTACTGCAGGGACAAAGAGCAAAAGAAGGAGTCGGTATAATAGTAAATAAAAGAATAGAATCAAGGATAACAAATTACGAAGCAGTATCATCTAGAATAATTACAGCCCAAATAGAACTAAAAGATAAGACAGGGATAATACAAATATACGGACCAACAGAAGGTAGTGAAGAAGACGCAATGATAGAATTTTACAACGAACTCCAATATACATTAGATAAGTTAAGAAAGACAGGACGAAAAATAATAATTTTAGGATATTTGAATTCTAGAGTAGGTGAGGACGCTAATAGTGAATTAGGATGTATTGGACAATAAGGGGAAGAAACACTAAATAGAAATAGAATTAAAATGCTATAATTCTGCCAAACGAATGACCTGATAATAGGAAACACATTCAGTGAAAAACCATTGAAGAAAAATATACATTTGTGGCTGAAGAGAGAAATTCAAAGAGCTTAATCGATTATATAGTGTATACGAGAAATTTGGAAAAAAATACAAATATCTTATCGTAAAAAGAACCGGAGCTGTACACACAACACAGGCTTGTCACTGCAAAACTGAAGGATGAAAAAATAGAGGAGGTGGAAAGAAAAGATTACAAGGAAGTGAAAGTTAACAAAGTAAAGATAGAACGTGTACGAGAACTTTACAAGAAGGAAACCAGTAAAAGCTTGAGGCAGATAGAGTGCCAAAAAGAATCATGGACAATGGAAGAAAGATGGAATACTTACAGGGACGTATTAAAGAAAACAGCAGCTGAAGTATGTGGAATCAAAAAATGTAACAATCAATTGAAAAGGACAAAGTGGTGGAATAAAGAAGTGAAAACAAAAATAAAAAGAAAAAATGGCATGGAAAAAATACATCGAAACGGGATTAGAAGAAGATAAAGAAAAATATTACAAGCAGAGACGATTGGTGAAAAAGACAGTCACACAATCAAAAGCAAAATCATGGAAAGAATTTGAACAAAAACTACAAGAATGATATATAACAAATAATAGAAACCTTTGGACGACAATACGACACATAAAGGGGGGGAAACGAAAAGAGATAAATGCAGTAAGAGATAGATCAATGCAAATTCAAATAAACCCAGAACAAATAGCTAGGGCATAGAAATAATATTGAGGAAAAATTTAATACCAAAGTAATTAAAGAACACAATGTAATAAATGAAGGCCAAGAAAATAGAGAGATAGACCAAATAAGTAGAGAAGAAGTAATAGAAGGAATATCAAACATAAAAATAGGCAAGGCAGGAGGAGATGATGAAATTGAACCGGAAATGGTAAAATACATGGGAGATGGGGGAATAAATTGGCCATGAACAATATATAAAGAGTCGTGGGTAAAACAAGCAATCCCTAGAGACTGGCAGAATAACATCATCGTACCAATATACAAAAAAGAAGAACATTATAGACTGCGAAAACTACAGAGCTATAATATGTCTGTCATCGGTATGCTTTAAAATGTACCAAACATATTGGACGCGCAGCTATGCGAAAACTGGAGAGGAGTAACACTATTGTGTTCTCTAAATGAAATACTAGCCTATATTGTACATCAAAGAATTAACGTCGAAATCGATAAAAATCTTCGCAATGAACAAGCGGGTTTTAGAAGGGGAAGATCCTGTATTGACCAGATTGCTACATCACGTATCATCATAGAAGAAATTAAAGAAAAGTATGCAGCACTGATAATGACGTTTGTAGACTTTGCCAAAGCGTTTGATAGTATAAAACACAAAGCTCTTTGGAACATTTTAAGCCACGCGAAAATTCCACCTAAGATCATTAGAATAATACAAATGATGTATAACCGAACAACACTCCAGGTATTACATAAGAGTCAAATGACGGACAAAATAAAAATAGAGCAGGGGGAAAGCAAGGCTGTAGTATACTCTCACCTCTACTCTTCAATATATGTCTCAACTACATTTTACAAAAAACCATAGACAGAAAAAACGGAATCCCTTGGAACTACTTAAATGGTAAGAAACTGGCTGATATGGAATACGCAGATGATATATGCCTGGTATCTCATACAATAGATGATATGCAGAACATGCTAAGTAAACTGGAAAAAGAGGCGGCAAAAATTGGTCTCCGAATAAATGTGAATAAGACAGTTGGGATGAGAATAGGTCAACTCCGACAGGAAAAATTATATATCAGTAAAGAAGAAGTAAAACAGGTACAAGAATTTTGCTACCTAGGAAGTATACTTGGCGTACATGGTGGAATCGAGGCGGACATTAAACATCGACTTAGAAAAGCACAACAAGTATTTGGAAAACTCTCAAACATATGGAGGTCAACACAAATTAGTCAAAACACCAAAATAAGACTGTTTGATAGTAATGTTAAAACAGTATTACTGTATGGATGCGAGACCTGGGCAATAACAGACGGAACTGTCAAAAAAACTCCAAGTATTTGTAAGCAGGTGCCTCCGAAAAATTTTGAAAGTATATTGTCCAAACATCATAACAAATCAAGAACTCTGGAAGAAAACCAAACAAGAGCCAATTGAAATTGCAATTAAAAGGAAAAGATGGAATTGGCTGGGACACACTCTGAGGAAGGACAACTCAGATATAACAAAGAAAGCTCTAAAATAGACAGTAGCAGGACGAAGAAAGCAAGGACGACCCGCAACGACCTGGAGAAGAACAATTGAAGCTGACTACAAAGGTATGAGAAAGAGCTGGGGAGAGGTAGCAGCTATGGCCAGAGACAGAGTCCAATGGAGAAGCTTCGTGGATGCCCTATGCTCCTTTACGGAGTAACAGGAAATAAGTAAGTAAGTAAGTAAATATATTGATAAAAATTATAGAAAGTACTTACAAAGAGGTAAAAGGAAGAGTACAAATAACACGGGAACGATCAGAAGAATTAAATTGAAAGACAGGTATTAAACAAGGAGGTAGTCTCAGCCCTCTGCTATTCATAATCTTAATGAACGAATTAATAAGAAAAACTATAGTAAGAATCAACCAACTACAGACAATAATAGGATACCATAGATTGCCGGACAAAATGCAGAATCTACTGGATATATGGGTAGAGGAAATAGAATAACTAAAAACTAAAAATGGAATAAACGAGGGAATAAGTAAGATAATGATAATCAACGGCAAATAAGATAATGAGATAAAGATAAAATGCAAAAACTCAGAACCTTAAATAGTTAAAACTTACGAATACCTGGAAGAATCATTACTAATGTCTGAAAAATAGATTGGGAAATAACAAATAGAGCAAGGAAATCAAACAAGTTATATAGGCTATTGATTATGTTCAAAATAAGAGAGCTAAAAGGAACTACAACATTAACGGGATTTTATTATTTTATATGGTCAATGGACCTCTAAATTTGAAAAAACCGCGGAGTGCTACGATTTAAATGGGTGCGTTTTTGAGAAAGGGGTGAATTAGTCCCTAGACACAGGGTGAATTAGGGTGAATTCTATGGACTTTTGGTAAAAACACGTTTACAGGAAAATTGTTCCAGGTTAAATTTACTATCAAAATATCACATTTATATTAAAAAATATTTTTTTAACAAGAATATATTCAAAAGAAAAGCTAGAAAAAAACACGAAAGAAAGCAATTTTGTTTTTTGCCCCATAACTTATTTTACAGAGATAAAAGTATACGTATTGCTCCAGCTAACAATAATTTCCGTTCTTCCTCTTTAAAATGACGTTTTCTTTAGGGACGTTGTGCACTTTCTCGATGGAGAAAAAATTAAATTAGCGACCGTCATCGCTTCGATGAAATCAATTTTTGAAGAGGAAACTTCTTAAGGGACGTTGTGCACTTTTTCGATGGGGAAAAATATAAATTAGCGACATTTATTGCTTCGACGAAATAAATTTTTGAAGTAAAAACTTCTTTAGGGACGTTGTGCACTTTTTGGATGGTGAAAAATTATTAAATTAGGATGGGGAGAAAGTAATAAATAAGCGACCGTCATCGCTTCGACGAAATAAATATTTGAAGTAAAAACTTCTTTAAGGACGGGACGTGCTCTTTTTGGATGGAAAAAAGTATTAAATTATCGACCGTCATCCCGACCGTCATCGCGTCGATGAAATAAATTCGTGAAGTGAAAACTTCTTTAGGAACTTTGTGCACTTTTTGGATGGCGGAAAAGTATTGAATTAGGGACCGTCATCGCTTCGACGAAATAAATATTTGAAGTTAAACTTATTTAGGGACGTTGTACATTTTTTCGATGTAAAAAAGTATTAAATTAGCGACCGTCATCGCTTCGATGGAATCAATTTTTGAAGTGGAAGCTTCTTGAGGGACGTTGTGCACTTTTTGGATGGGGAATATATTATATTAGCGAACCTTCATCGCTTCGACGAAATAAATTTTTGAAGTGAAAACTTCTTGAGGGACGTTGTGCACTTTTTGGATAAGGAAAAATTATTAAATTAGCGACCGTCATCGCTTCGACGAAATAAATTTTTTAAGTGAAAACTTTTATAGGGACGTTTTGTATAGAAGAAAATTATTGAATTAGGGCCGTAATCGCTTCGACGAAATAAATATTTGAAGTGAAACTTATTTAGGGACGTTGTGCATGTTGTAGTTGTAAAAAAGTATTAAATTAGCGACCATCATGGCTTCGACGAAATAAATATTTGAACTGAAAACTTCTTGAGCGAAGTTGTGCACTTTTTGGATGGGGAAAAAGTAGTAAATTAGCGACCGTTATCGCTTCGACGAAATAAATTTTTGAATTGAAAATTTCTTTAGGGACGTTGTGCATTTCTTTGATGGGGAAAAAGTATTAAATTTGCGACCGTCATCACTTCGCTGAAATAAATATTGTACATATATAAATTATATGTATCTATACATAAATAGCATAGGGCATACGCATCGCTTATATCGTATATAATATATGCATAGCACTTCTTTTAGGATGGGGTAAAAGCATTGAGCTCATAATTTATATACTATAAGAAGTTTTCACTTCTGTCGGCACTCCCACGAGTGCCTTTAATTTTTTTTGTTAAATAGAATAATATAGTTGCATAATATAACATCATTTTTAATTCCAAATAACTTTTTTTAAAACACTTTTCGATATTGTGGAATATAAAGTTATTTTATTCTTGAGCGAAATTCTTATTTTTTTAAAATACCTCGTATACTATTGACAACATTTTAAATCTGATGATTTCATCTTGGGTTTTAGACCATTCAGAGCATTTTATAAACTATTTAGAATAATTTTTTTTTTCATAAAGTTAATATTTAAAAAGTTTTTTATATAGTTCCAAATAGTTTTTCATATGGGACCTATTGTATGTGTATATGTCACATTTTGAGAAAGCATATTTTGTTTAAAGATAGTCCTAGAAATTTTTACTGTACACCATTTTAAATTAAAGCCAATAGGCTTTCTTTTTTGTTGTAAAATGTATATATCTACCTAAATATACAATAAAAAAGTTATAATGAGAAACTTAAAAATAATCGTAAAATAGGTATATCAAAAATCATTAATGCATAAAATTTTGAAAAACCATATTATCTTGCTTAAAAATAGTCATACAGCCTTTGTAGGTCTGGATCCCGCGTATGAAAAAATAGTTGATTAATAGCAAACTGAAAATTTGTTAATAGCTTAAAGGTGTCTAGTCGGATAAACTTTGACATATGAGAACACTGGAACAGGGGCAGTTTTAATTGTGGAACAGGTTAAAAATTTGGAACGGTCAGACCACGAAAACGGCACATTTATTTTGTCCGACAGAACAGACTTAAACTCTCCGAACAGAGATTAAACTCTCATGCAAAAATCAGACTGCTATTTATCACCTGTCATAATTCCTGTCATTGGACATATTCTACATGTTCCACTCATTAAAATGCCTATTTGGTGATAAATATCAGTCTGATTTTTGCATGAGAGTTTAGTCTCTGTTCGGAGAGTTTAAGTCTGTTCTGTCGGACAAAACAAATGTGCCGTTTTCGTGGTCTCACCGTTCCAAATTTTTAACCTGTTCCACAATTAAAACTGCCCCTGTTCCAGTGTTCCCATATATCAAAGTTTATCCGACTAGATATACTTAAGCTATTAACAAATTTTCAGCTTGCTATTAATCAACTTTTTTTTCATACGCGGGATCCAGACCTATTTATAATAGACCAATTTAGAGGTAATTGAATTTTCTTTATACTAAATGTGACATTGCATCTACATAAGGCTGCGTAGAAAAAAGTTAAAAAACAATGTTTGCGAAGTAACAAAAAAAATGGCCCAAAATCGCTGCTAGTGGCTAATTTTGAAAAATAATATTTTGGAAACTATAAATCGTCGAGACGACTTCTACTAAACGTCATTTTAAAGAGGAACGATAGAATTTTTTTCTGTAAAGCAATGCCTATAACTATTTCCCAGTGGAAAAAAGTTATGGGACAAAAAACAAAATTGTTTTCTTAAGTGTTTTTTTTTCTTGTTTTGCTCTTGAATATATTTTTGTAAAAAAAAATATTTTTTACTTTAAAAGGTGATAATTCGATAGTTAATTTAACCCGGAACAGTTTTCCTGTAGACGTGTTTGTACCAAAAGTGCATAGAACTCACCCTAATTCGCCTTGTGCCTAGGGACTAATTCACCATTTTCTCAAAAACGCACCCATTTAAATGGTAGCACTCCGCGTTTTTTTTATATTTAGAAGTCCATTGACCATATGAAACAATAAAGCCCCGTTAACGTTGTAGTTCCTTTCTAAAATACATAGTCAATTGCCTTATACTATGCCTTAGCCCCAATACTGGGAAAAAGAGAATTTGCAAGAAAGGCAAAAATAAACATATATAACAAAATAGTGATACCGACTGTGCTCTATGCAAATGAAAGCTGGACAAATTCTGGAAAAACATAAGAGGAGAATAAATGCAATTGAAATGAGACATTTAAGAAGGATAGTTGGAAAGACAAAATGGGATAGATTAAGCAACGAGACTATTAGGAGAATGGCCAACCAAGAACCAATAATGAATAAACTAAAGAAGAGACAAATGAATTGGTATGGGCATTTGATGAGGATGCAATCCAACAGAATTACAAGAAAAGTCCACGAAGCAAAGAGCATCGTAAAAATAAAAAGATGCAGACCAAGGAAAAAATGGATACAGCAATATCCCAATAAATGACCGTTTTGGAATGTAATTTCCAGGGGCAACTCCGAATTGCATGAAAATTTGGATTTAGGTTCTACTTACCCTCCACTTCAAAGTTGAATTTGTGCCGTTGGTTGCTTTTACTTGGGGGGTGACATTTACCCCTTCTCGGGTGGTGAAAAACGCGTGTTTAAAATAAGGCCGGAAATGGATAAATTGACTTATTTTAAGCACCTTTTGTTCTGTAAAGTTTTTTATGGAAGTCAATACTTTTCGAGTTATTCGCGATTTAAAATGTTGATTTTTCGAAAAAAAAAACTATGTTTTCAGACCGTTTTTCCTAAATAACTCAAAAAGTAAATATTTTATCGAAAACAATATTTTTCTACGAGCGTGCAAAAATGTCTACTTTCGCGCACGCATTTTAGTTTAGAAAGTTTCACTTTTCCGCACGCGCGTTACTTTTCCGCACGCGTGTTACTTTTCCGCACGCGTGTTACTTTTCCGCACGCGTGTTACTTTTCCGCAGGCGGTTTTTACTTTTCCACACGCGTGTTAATTTAGATATGTTAATATGGCCTTAAAGTAATTATAATACATGCAATAAACTAATATTTAGATATTATTTACTAATTTATTTCAAATATATCTTATTGTGTTCCTATTTTAATGAAATTAACGCGACAATTCGATGAAATAAAATTATTTTGACATAATATTCGAAAGTCAAATCGGTAGACAATATCAGTCGTTTTGAATCCTCGTCATGGAAACCAAGATCGTTGTCATGCTAACTAATTATACTGAAAGTTTGGTTTTGACAACCTTGTCAAAGAATTAATTTGTGTATGTATTTTCATATTAATTAAATTAATTGATTAAGATTTGGTAATTTTTTAAAGACTTTTAGAAAAACTATTGTTCCTAACTCTTGTAGAAAGTCTCTTTTCCGCATCGACTGCTTGCCGAACTCCCGCTTCGCGTCGTTCGGCAAACTGCAGTCGCGTGCGGAAAAGAATGACTTTCTGCACTTGTTAGGAAAATAACTCTTTTAATAAAAGTGTAGTCTATAAAAAAACGAAAAAAATGGTGTACCAGTTAAGTCTACAAATTGAGTAGAAGCAAAGTTGTAGCTCATGAAATATACGTTCTTATTCGTCTAATTCCAAATCGAATAATTCAACGCGAAATCACCGAAGAACGAAGCGTTTTTCGCGAAAACCTTGTTAACATTTTTAAAGTATCGAAAAAAGCTTATTATTTGTTTTTTTACAAAAGTTTACAGCATCAAAAATAAACGAGTTACACTGAAAAAAACGTTGGCCCCTTGTTTTGGTAAAAACAATCGTGAAAACCTCCCTCTATTTAGCACTCTAAATGAAATTAATCGCTTGGCTTTACCATCTATTGTAACTGTATGTGTATTGTTTATATAATATGTAAGTTTGATTGGTTTGAGGTGCTTATTTTTGAAAACATTTGGTTTTATATTAAAAAAAATTTTCTAAAATTTTTCAAAAATTTCATTTTTTCAAAATAACTTAAAAAGTATTAGTGATAAGAAAAATCTTAAAGAATAAAAAATGTAGGTTTTGCTACTATAAATACGCTAGTTTATTTTGTTTCTCCGTAAGACAAAAATTGGTTAAGATATGGCTGTTCAAAATTTGCATACAATAGTGATTAGTGACCAATTCAAACTGTCTCAATTATAACCCTTTCAAAAATAAACACTATAAACCGGTGAGACTGACAGATCATATAAAAAACAGATAGCTAAGTAAATTGTTTGTAAAGCAGTAGCGATTAATTTCATTTGGGGAGCTAAACACAGCGAGATTTTCATGATTTTCTACAAAAAAAAAAGAGGGCCAACTTTATTTTGAGCGTAACTCGCTTATTTTTAATGCTAAAACTTTTGTTAACAATTAAATCAAAGCTTTTTATAAACACTTTAAAAAAAGTTTAAACGAGTTTTTCCCGAAAAGTGCTTAATTTTTCGGTGATTTCACCTTGAAATATTCGATTTGGAATTAGACGAATGAGAACGTATTTTCCATGAGCTACAACTTTGTTTTTATTTGATTGATAGACTTTACTGATACACCTGTTTTGGGTTTTTTATGAGCTACAATTTTGCAAAAGGATATTTTTTTTTCGATAAAATATTTACTTTTTAAGTTATTTGCGAAAAACCGTCTGAAAAACGTAGTTTTTTTGTCGAAAAAGCAACATTTTCAATGGCAAATAACTCAAAAAGTATTGACTTACGTAAAAAATTCTATAGATCAAAAGTTGCTTAAAATAAGTCAATTTATCCATTTCCGGCCTTATTTTAAACACGCGTTTTTCACCCCCCGAGAAGGGGTAAATGTCACCCCCCAAGTAACAGCAACCAACGGTACAATCTCAACTTTGAAGTGGAGGGTAAGTAGAACCTAAATCCAAATTTTTATTCAATTTGGAGTTGCCCCTGAAAATTACACGGTATCGCCGAATTTCTCGTTCATTTACTGGGCTACAAGTAGTAGAGGCGGGAAAATTTAAAGGAAAATCACTCGAGGAATTGAAAATAATGGCAGAAAACATAAAAGAATGAAAGAGATGGGTGAAGGTAAATTAAAATAGCGATCCCAAATCCGACACCCTGATATGATACAAGGAAGGGGAGAAAGAAAGAAAGAAAGAAAGATAAATAGTAGTCTGATTTTTGCATGAGAGTTTAATGAAAGGGCACCAAATCAATTGGAAGTACTGTCGGACAAAATACATGGGACGTTTTCGTAGTCTGACATTCCAAATTTTTAACCGGTTCCAAAATTAAAACTTCCCCTGTTCCAGTGTTTCTATACATCACAGTTTGTCCGACTAGACACCGTTTGGCTATTAACAAATTTTCGGCTTGCTATTAATCAACTTTTTTTGGTACGCGGGATCCAGACCTAATAGATATCTAACAAATCTTTGTAGATTTTCAACAAGCGTATGATAACATATAAATAGAAATGAAAATATAACTATGCACGAATTTTGTACATATACAAAAGTTATACAGTTATACTTGGAGAGGCCAGCTCCCGATATATGCTCTAGTGCTATAGGAGAGGAGAAAGAGAGAGAGAACGAGATAGAGAGAGATAAAGAGATAGGGAGATATTGATGAAAATTGGTTATTTTTCGCCCGCTATACAGTTCTCACACATCAAATGTTGATTTATCCAAAAAGGTCTGAAGCAGATTTCAAGTAAATTTAATGAAAACCCTCTCTTTAGGTAGTATACAAACTTTAATTTATAAAAACCGACAGAACAAAATAACAATAAACCGACATGTTTGTTTATGTTTCATGAACCTTAAATTTCTTAGACGGCTTTTGATAAGGCAAAATACAGGATGTTATCCATTTATTGTAAACAAGATAGGTACCTCTAAGAATAATAATAGATAACTAATAATGAATAAGTAAAAGAACTAACTGACCCAATTGAAGCTGGCAATGAAATAATATAGGGGGATTCCCTGAGTCCTATATTTTTAAACTTGACCATGGAAGAAATAATAAAAAATGGCATCTAAAAAATGACACCGAATAAGAGAAAAACAACTTTAAGTAATCTGCTATGCACACTAATCTCTCAAAGCGAAGATAACTTACAACGTCTGCTGCACCAATTTGATATAATCGCCAAAAATTATAACATGTTAATTTTGACAAAAAAGATCAAATGCATGGTTATAACAATAAATCTGCTACGATCAAAATTAGATCTGGAGGGTCAAATAATATAACAAATGATGGAGTTTAACCCGGCACCTGCCACGTGGCTTTGCAAGGCGCCAACTGCCACGTGGGGTGCTCACAGCACCCCTTAAAAATTTTCTGTGATCTACTTGTTTAAAAAACAAAATAATGTGTTGAGTAACACAAGAATATAAAAAAACATGTTTTATTGACTTATTAGCCACTAATATGTTATAAAAGTTAAAAAATAAAATGAAAAAGGTGTCATAAGCAAACTAGCAAGTACCAAGCCATAATAAATGAAGTCAAGTAAAATATCTAAAAAATTTAAATTTAAAGTGCAAGATGATGACACCCCAATTCGATTTTAGAGCTATAAGTTCAGAATGACACTAAATAACCACTTCAAACACTAACACATCTATGCTATATAATATTATAGAAAGCTACTATGACACACAGCTCCGTTACCAAACTTGAAATACCAAATATTTGATAAAAATTGTTTATGGGGTGCTGGTAGCACCCCACGTGGCAGGTGCCGGGTTAAATACCTAGGCATGACACTACCTAGCTACGGAAAATTGAAACATAACTAGAAGATAGACCTGCTATTGCAAGCTATATAAATAGTAAGCTGCTATTGATTATTATATTAACATTAAGAGGAAATAGTAGCGATTAACAGGTAGCGAAAACGCCTTCCAAGATTGCGGCTGTAATTTTGAATATTTTTTCGAGTTATTTGGCACACGTATTCGTAATATAATAAAGAATGGCGGTACAGAGTACCGCTCCAATTTGAAAAATATATTAATATGTGGAAATTACTTTGTAAGTAAATACAATATTAAAAAAACGAGCCTGTACCGCCATTAAGAAGCACAAAAAAATACACTTCCTTCAAATAAATTTTTTATCCAATGCCTAGACTTTGTGACATTTTGGAACTACTAATGAAATAAAAAATTTTAGTAGTTCCAAAATGACACAAAATCTAGGCATCGGATAAAAAATTTATTTGAAGAAAGTGTATTTTTTTGTTCTTCTTAATGGCGGTACAGGCTCGTTTTTTTAATATTGTATTTAATTACAGGGTAATTTCCACATATTAATATATTTTTCAAATTGGGCTCTGTACCGCCATTCTTTATTATATTACGAATACGTGTGCCAAATATCTTGAAAACATATTCAAAATTACAGCCGCAATTTTGGAACGCGTTTTTGCTACCTGTTGATCGCTACTGTTTCCTCTTAATAAATAAAATTTATTTGGATTCGACGTTTTAGACTAAAAGCCTTATAGGAAAATAGGAAAAATTTACTAAACGTTTTAGTCACCGGGAGCCCATAACTTAAATTATGTAAAAATAACACCCCCAAAATTATTTTTTTTTACATTTCCATACTCTGTCTCTTCTACTGCATTTAAAAAATTCAAACGCATAGAGGTTTTCACACAGAATCAAAACAATTGCTGAAGAAAGTTTAGGTAAAAAAGAATCTTCCTATTAGGAAAAGCGCATAGAATAAAGCAAAAATAGAGAACCAATGAAAGTAATCAATTAGATTGATAGTCGATAGGAACATATCACGGAGTCGAAGGTTTCACAATAGTACCTAGTTATACTACTTCAGATGGCAAATGGAAAAATAATTAATCACCCTATAAACAAGTTAATACTAAAAATGTATAAACATTTTCAATTTCTTTGCAATCTGAAAAAGCAGCAGCATTATACTGTAGTTAAATCGGAAAGTGCAGGAAGAGTATATACCGGTTTCGGGTATTTTTCTACCCTCATCAGTAGTCCCATATCCTCTTATCTCCTATTTCACCAGGTACCCTGCTTTGGGCCTTTCCGAATTGTAAAGAACGAAATGCCGCGGATGTACTAGAAACATCTACCGAAAAATAATATAAGTTATCAATCGAAGTAGCACAGAAAACGACAATAAATATCGTTCCCATATCACCAGATTGACAACAACTGGAATACTTTCCTTGGTTACAACCTCCCGTGATTTTCAAAAATTATAAATCATACAGGGTGCCGAGGAAATTAAGATGAGGGAATTTTAAATAATTCACGTCCCATCTGCTCAGCGTGGTCAAAGTTCCAACAAGAAAGATTCCTCAGTACTCGACAAAAGAGTAAATGAATTAAAAATGTATATACATTTTTAATTTCTTTGCAATCCGAAAATGCAGCAGCATTATACTCTAGTTAAATCGGAGAGTGCAGGAAGAGTCTATACCGGTTTCGGGTATTTTTTACCCTCATCAGTAGTCCCATATACTCTTCTCTCCGATTTCACTAGGTACCCTGCTTTAGGCCTTTCCGAATTGCAAAGAACGAAATGCCGCGGATGTACTAGAGATATCTACCGAAAAACAATATAAGTTATCAATCGAAGTAGCACAGAAAACGACAATAAATATCGTTCCCATACCACCAGATTGACAACAGGTGGAATACTTTCTTTGGTTACAACCTCCCGTGATTTTCAAAAATTATAAATCATACAGGGTGCCGAGGAAATTAAGATGAGGGCATTTTAAATAATTCACGTCTCATCTGCTCAGCGTGGTAAAAGTTTTAACAAGAAAGATTCCTTAGTACTCAACAAAAGAGTAAATGAATTAAAAATGTACAACCATTTTCAATTTATTTTCAATCCGAAAATGCAGCAGCATTATACTCTAGTTAAATCGGAGAGTGCAGGAAGAAGAGGATATGGACTCTGATGAGGGTAAAAAAATACCCGAAACCGGTATAGACTCTTCCTGCACTCTCCGATTTAACTAGAGTATAATGCTGCTGCATTTTCTGATTGCAAAGAAATTAAAAATGTTTATACATTTTTAATTCATTTACTCTTTTGTTGAGTACTAAGGAATTTTTCTTGTTGGAACTTTTACCACGCTGAGCAGATGAGACGTGAATTATTTAAAATTCCCTCATCTTAATTTCCTCGGCACCCTGTATGATTTATAATTTTTGAAAATCACGGGAGGTTGTAACCAAAGAAAGTATTCCACCTGTTGTCAATTTGGTGGTATGGTAACGATATTTATTGTCGTTTTCAGTGCTACTTCCATTGATTACTTATATTGAAATTAACACTAATTGAAAAGAACCTAAGAATACAAGAATATTTGAAGTAGTTTTAAATCTTTTATAGTACATACTTATAGAATAGCTGGCTTTTTCTGCTTTACAGAAAAGAGGGGCTATTCTCCTTTGTCTAAGTAACGTTAAGTAGACAGTTTCTTTACTAACGAGCCGATTGTGTAAGAAACTATCAATATTGTGAAAGTTTTGAAACCGGTTCTGGTCATATATTATACTTAAATCTGCACAAAAATTACCACTATTTCATGAAAGACTAAGTAATAATAACAAAAATTTCAAAATAAGTTATACACTGCTAAAACCAATACTGAGCTTACTTATTATACAATATTATTATTATGTATGGTATATCATTTTTTTATTTCACAACTTGCACTCTAGCACAAAGTATTAGTTTGCAATCCAATGCTCCAACCAGTATGGTCCTATGGTTTACAGTTATGGAGCTGTACTAGTGAGAGCAACTCCGTGTGCTTTCAAAGAGTACAAAACCGAATAATGAGAAACATAATCAACACTATGGTATATCCACAATAAAGGCCTAAATCGACAATTTCGTATAGAAACAATTAATGAAGAAATAAAGAATATAACCAAGGGTCACGATAACCGACTCAACAACCATACAAACAGAGAAGTGTTAGAAATAACACTTAAAAGCTAGACTTAGTCCGCAGGCACACACGCACCAATCCAACCTGGGTGATAGTGATGTGATAAATGTAGGGGTAATAAACCGGTCTAGTTAGACTCAAAAATAGGAGTGAGGCTACAATAATTACCATCAAGCTGGAAATTGGTAAGATTGTTCAAAATACCATCATAAATGAAATCTAAAAAGTCCTCATAAATCCGACCAGTGCTAAAAAATTTACGCGGGGTCAAAGGTCACCAAATATGGTTTTTAGCGATTTTCAGCGAAACGGTAAGTTTTATCGTAAAATTAGTTCTAACAAAAAATGTAGGTTAGATAATTATCTATAAAAAATGTCTGAATGCTTTGTTCCTCAGAGCCACTGTTTTTGAGATACAACGATTCAAAGAGTTGTGGATCGTCATAATATATGTATTAGTACACCAGGTATATACATCACTGAAGCTGTAATACAAGTAAACATAATATTCTATCGGTCAACTTAACTTATATTACACATGCACATAATAATATAATATTATAAATATGATAATGTTTCTACTATATAGCTTGCGGTCTACCGAGAGATGCAGGGTTAAATTAAAACGCGCTGACAAAGTAGTCCCTCTTTTAGCTATGAATAGTACCATAAAAGTTCGCGATAAAAAAGTACCTGTTGACCCTGTATTATTGTTTAAGCGGATGAGTATTACTGCGGCATTTCAAGATGAAATTGAAGAATATTTTGGCTATGAATTGGCTCCTATCATTGTTTGACGACATTGGAATGCCTAAAACACCAAAGTCTGCCATTTACGATTGTTTTCAGAAGATAAATATTAATATTAACAACATAAAAGCGACATACATCATTGATGGAGAATATCTATTACATTGCATTGTGTGGGATAGCGAAGAAACATTCAACGTTATCTTAGAAAAATACGTTCAGTATGTACGGCGTCATTTTGGTCCCAGAGTTACTGTCGTATTTGATGGCTATAATGATTTTACGAGAAATATTAAAGCTGCAGAACAAGTCGTGGAACTTCAGCAACATCTTTATCTTCTAATATTTTATTTGATCAATCTATGACAGTACCTACCACTCAACAGAAATTTCTTGCAAATACTCACAACAAATCTCGGTTCATTTCAATACTGAAAGATAAGTTTATTGCTGAACATATATCGGTAAAACAAGCTAATAATGATTCTGACGTAATGATAATTGAAACAGCCATAGAGCAATTCAATTTAACAAATACAACTATTGTTGTAAGTGAAGATGTAGACTTGCTCGTATTACTCACTGGTAGAACTCCAATCGAAAAAAGTATCTTTTTTTAAAAACCTGAAAAAGCTCAACACCAGTCGGAAATATATTCATCGAAAAGTTTATCTACTTTTGCAAAATGCTAAAATCATATACTATTTTTACACGCAATAACTGGCTGTGATACGACATCTGCATTTTTCAGGAGGGGTAAAACGACTGTTTTTAAAATGTTTGAAAAACAAGATTTACTTGAATGTGCTGAAGTTTTTAAAAAAACTAATTCAACTCTACAAGAAGTTATTTCCAACAGAATTAGCTTTCTTCTCTCTATGTATGGAGCGCCTAAGAAAACTACGTGCTTAAATAAGTTTCGATATGCATGTTTTTTTAAAAGTACTCGAAACAAAAAACAAGTGCAAATATCTTGTCTTCCTCCAACCTCAGCGGCTGCTCATCAACATCTTTTTCTGGTATATTACCAAGTTCAAGTGTGGCTTGGTTATCAGCTAGATCCAAAAACTGAGGATGGAAATTAGTCGACATTTCATTAGAACCAATTCAAACTTTACTCCCCCCTGCGCCGGAAAATCTCCTGACACAATTTTTTGCAACTGTAAAAAGGAATGTAGCGCTAGATGTGGTTGCAAAAAAGTTGGACTGTTTTGTTCGGTAGCATGCACTAATTGTCAAAACCGGTCGTGCTCCAATGTTGAATCACCAACAATTGAGGATTCATTTGATTCTATCGAGGAGCCATGCGATATGCCATTATTGGGACAATTTACTTGCACCCAGGATGAACAAAAAGAAGAAGAAGAAGAACAAGAAGAAAATAACTAAGAAGAAGGAGAAGAAGAAGAACTAGAAGTTGAAGAACAGGAAGAAGAACAATGAGAAGATGAACAAGGGAAGCAGATGTATTAGAAAATTATTAACCAGTTTGATAAATTTCTCTTTTTTTTTAATTTATACCGCTTTATATAACTTTTATCATTGTTAACCCTTGTCAATATCAATTAATAAATAGCTTTAAATTAAACAGAATCATAACAGATCCGTGGAATAGGCCTACTGGTGAAACCACGTTAAAAAAAAAACGCGCTAAGTACACTACCTCAAAGGTGGTGTGGAAACGTGTGCGCATATTATGACCATTACCACTTTTTGAATCGTTATATCTCAAAAACGGTGGCTCTCAGGAAAAAAAGTAATAAGGAATTTTTTATAGATAATTATCTAATCTACATTTTTTGCTAGAACTAATTTTACGATAAAACTTACCGTTTCGCTGAAAATCGCTAAAAACCATATTTGGTGACCTTTGACCCCGCGTAAAATTTTTAGCACGGGTCGGATTTATGAGGACTTTTTAGATTTCATTTATGATGGTATTTTGAACAATCCTGCCAATTTTCAACTTGATGGTAATTTTTGTAGCCTCGGATGCGTAAGTTGACAGGAGTATAAGAACAGAACAAGTGAGTCGCGGTGGAGGTGGAGGTGGAGGTGGAGGTCGCGTTCGATGTCGATATCTATGTAAAACAAACACATTGTAGTGAATGGAAGAGAACAGAGCAGGTAAGTCGCGGTGGAGGTTTAGCGCGATGCCATCCAGGAGGTTTACATCGATGCTTTTGAAAATAAAATGAGTTTGTTTTACATGGATGTCTACTGCGCGGCCTACAAGGATGCATCCATGTGATTGGTCCGTTCGAAGCCGAGTTGTCATTACCTGCGCTATCTGAGTTGATACTTTTTATATAATCCCTTTTTTGTATTCACTTTATTTTTGAATTTCTAGAGTAATTAAATTCAGGAAATTTTTGAAATATAAAATAGGATCTGATTATTTACAGCTGACATTTCATCACTTTTATCACTTGACTGACACAACATCGCAAAAGCACAGTCTTGTTCAAAAACGACCTACACCTCCACCTCGGACTTGTTCTGTTCTTACCCTTGGTATAATATTATATCCGTTTAAATTCCGGCAGTGAACCTAGCCACAACAGTGAAGTGTGCAACTGTGCAACAATAATTATTGCAGATTTTAAGGTGAACTTTTGGTAATACCTAGGATAATAGGCGGCCAACAGATTGAGAGAGTAAAAAATATACTTACTTGGGAACGATAATCACAGAAAATGACGATTATACTGCAGAAATAAAAGTGAGAATTGAAAAAGCAAGTGCCAACTTCGTGCAAATGAAAAAGATTTTATGCTGAAAAGATTTAACATTGGCCCTAAGAAGAAGGCTAATTAAATATTATGTACACAGTGAGCTTTAATATGGAGCTGAATCATGGACATTAAACCGAAATGCAATAAATCGACTTAACGCCAAATGTGGACATTTAGAAGAGTGTTAAGGATATCATGCGTAGATAGACTCACGAATATAGAAGTGTTAAGTAGAATATACAGAGAGAGGCAAATTGAAAACAGGAAAGGAAATTGCAATATCTCGGACGTGTGATGAGAGGCGAAATATAAAACATCTTGAGACTCATAACTCAAGGAAAAATAGAGGGTACAAGAAGCGTAGGAAGGGGACGCCTTTCCTAGTTGAAGAACCTGAGAGAATGGTTTGGTTTCAGCTCAAGGAAACTATTCAAAGCAGCCGCCTCGAAGGTTAGAGTAGCCATGATAATTGCCAACCTTCGTCGCGGAGATGGCACTTAAAAAAGAGGATAGTAAAGTGGCAGAGTAGGTTAAATATTAAATACTGTTTAGTCTTAAGATTACGTAAAATGTTAATTTAATAAACAATAAAAAATTTAATTTAACTTGTTTAAATATTTTCAACTTATTCGACAAGTTTTACTTGATAAAGTTAAGTAATAGCTGTCGTATCAATAAGTGACATTTACAGCTAAATTGAATACTTTCGTTAATTAAGGTCAATTTTCGATCTACTATAGGCCTGGATACCGCGTACCAAAAAAAGTTGATTAATAGCAAGCTGAAAATTTGTTAATAGCTTAATGTATTTTGTCGGACAGAGCTTCCAATGGATTTCTTACCCTTTCATTTAACTCTCATGCAAAAATCAGACTGCTATTTACCACCAATATAATCCCTGTCATTTGACATGTTCTACATGTCCGACTTATTAAAATGCCTACCATATTTGTCGGACAAACATTTTTTCATATACTATATAAAGTTTGCTATTGAATAAATTTAAAAACAACCTGCTAGTTTTCACAATCATAAACTTATCAGGATGACACGTTCCACAATTAAAATCATGTTCCCCAATTAAAATTTCTCCTGGTCTAGTGTTCCCATACATCAAAAATTGTCCTACTAGACACCGTTAAGCTGTTAACAAATTTTAAGCTTGCTATTAATCAACTTTTTTGGTACGCGGGATCCAGGCCTACGATGTTTACGTATTTTTTTGTGATATTTATTTTCTCTGTCCCAAATTTTTAATAAAACCTAAATGTTTTAGGATTATTATACCTAAACAAAAATATACACCTGAAATTATATTATATATGTAATAAACAATTCCATTATTTAGATCAACAATATATTATGAACATCACCCATTGTTTACTCCTGTATAGAAGTTTTAGTTAATGCGTGACCAAATGACGTATAATTCACCACAGCACGAAACGCAATAACTGCGGTTCTGATGCATATTTTGATTATTTGAAAATGGATTTTGAAACTGCATTACTTGAAACGTTTTATACATATAAATCAGGCATACTAGTTTCCTGCTCGCAAACGCCCTTCGGCAGTCTCTTTATTTGTCTTGGGATAAATAAATAAATTATTATACACAGACTGAATTGTATACAAACATTTTATATGTGAGTTTTTCAACTAGATAAATTGTGATATCTCGTTTAAATAGATTGAAATAATATAAAAGATAATCGATCGCTATACAAAAAACAATATGGAAAGAGTAACAAATAAAGTGATATACCAGTACATAACAAGTAAAACAAGTAACATATATACCACCTACTAGGTAAACATTACAATACCCTAAATTTAATTCTTGCTAAACGTAAAAATTTAGAATAATAAATTTTTGGATACCTTAATTCAAGTAGGTACGTATAGCTTGGAGAAATAATAAAAAAACTTCAAGAATTTTAAAATATTCAGGTATCTAATTTTTACTTTATTTTTAATAATTTATACCTAATTTATACCTATAGCAAGAAATATTATAATAATGTTTTTTATAAAGATTTCGGTGCTGCCTTTGTTAAGTTCAAAACACTACTATTGATGGTTAATAATATAACTTTTTAACAACGTAAAATTTAGCTGTTAAAAATTGGGAATAAAGATAATATACACACACCCAAACTTATATGGAATCATCTGATATTTCTTATTATTTCGTGCGAATTAAAAAAAAACAAATACACGAAGTCAAACAATATTTATTTTAAAGCAATTTAATAAGAAATACATAACAATTTAATAAAACAATAAAGAATTTAACAAACAAATTAAAAGTAGTTGTTTTAAAGTAAAAAGCATACAAAATTTCAATGTAAAACGAATAATGATTAAATTGCTTTTGTTTGTTTTTTGTGTATTGTAATAGTCAGTGTTATCACCTCTAGTCATTATGCAAGCTTCAGTTTGCGTGGGCACGCTCCTACTCAAATTATCAACATTTTGTTGTGGTAGGTTGCTCCATCCTTTAATAGCAGCTTGTACTAGCCGTGCGGTGTTTTATTGATTATCCCGGCGACTCTAATTTTTCTTTTAAGCATATCCGACAAATATCCTATAGTACTAAGCTCGGGTGAGCAAGAAGGCCGCTCCAAACAAGGGATACCTTCTGCTTCAATGATGTCTCTAATCACTCTAATGCTAATGGTATGTAGAGGTCTGTTATCATGCAATAAAATTAAATTTTCCCCTATTGCACCTCTCCAGAGCCTGACTACAGGTCATTAACATACCTTTGAGCAGTTAAAGTTGATTGGATGAAAATTAAAGGAGTTTTTTTACGGATATCAATTCCTCTCCAGAACATTACACTTCCCCTTGTATATTTGTGAACAGATCTGACAGTTTTTGTTCTTGCTTGTCTTCCTCGACCTCTAAGTACACGATTTCATGAGTCATCTAATGTTACACAAATCCTGAATCCCCAATGTTCCATTTTTGGTGGTGAAGACACCAATTTAGGCGATCAATCTTGTGCTACCTGGATAATTCGGGAACCCATAACTGTCTCCTGCTGTATACTTCTTGGTACAAACTCTTCTTCTTATCGTTACAACTGAAAAAGTTATATTTTTAGCTTCCAAAAGCTGCTTTTGGAGCTGCAGGTGAGAAATGGTTGGGTGTCTTCCAGCTGATTAGAAAATTTAACGATCTTGGAGAGCCGTTATTACTTTTGGCGACTTTTTCTTGCTTTCATTTTAAGCTTTCCTAGTTCCTGTTACCTAGCATAGGTGTTGGATAGAACGCCCTTTATTACGCCTAGCTCTACAGCTATGTCCCTCTGAGAACATTACTTTCTCCACAAGAGCAATAATGTTTCCTGGTTGTAAGTTCTATAACCCCACGTCAGGCATATTTTCGTTTTTGGACGCAAAAGTTAGTTTATTTATTTTCGTTAAATTTGCAACTCAAGCAAATAACCTATACCCTACCGAGCTGTACTATCCGATTGTCTAATAAATTTGTTTATTTTCAATAAAAACCTTTATTTTTCGCAACAATTATAATTTTTTTTCAAAAGAAATAAATATTACTTTGAAATACATGGTAATTCCATATAAGTTTGGGTGTGTGTATATGCAACTAGTTTAGCATAGACTCCTAAACTATTATAAAGGTATAACGGACGGCTAAATGTTCGAACTAGTTCAAGGATACTAGCCTGAGGTACTTCAGCTTTGATTGGATATAAGTTAGTGCACTGGTCTTTTACTTTTACAAAGAAATTAAAGTCGGAAAGGTAAGACTTGATAAGTAAAAAGTATCGAGAGAAAAGACTTGTCTTATTGTGTATAGCAAGCCAGTTCTCACTGCCTGTGAGAATATCCCAAATATACAGAAAACAGTAAAGATTTGAATTCCTGCGCCACCAGTTGCCCATGTCTCTCTAAAATCAGTATGGCTTAACTATTTTACAATATAATACATCTCCGAAGAGAATTCCAAGAAGTACAAGGATTTCCTCTAGAGTTGTTACTTTTGCATCTCAGCTCTTGTGTGCCCTCCTTCAAGTGTTCTAATAAAAATACCAGTATATACTGTTACACTTTCTACCATTTCTGTGGTAAAACATTGAACAAATTGTACTTACCTTGGTTTTGATACTTTTAGCATAGACTAAAACGCACGGAAGAGTTCCACAATATTTTTTTGGGACGCTTGGTAAATTTACTTCCAATATTTATCCCCTGTAACGGCAGTTTTATGAGGCTGATATATTTGTTATGTATACCCAGATAATAGGATGTTTATTCCGCACCATAAATATTTCCTTTGCTACTACTAACTCTTTTCCTATTTCTGCCGTTATTTGAGAATCAATGCTCTTTGAAATATTTCATTATCACCTTCCCGATCTAAGGTGGAATCATGACAACTGTATGCAATACATTCATCGGACGTATCGGGATTAATATCACCCATGTCTTCATCATCAGATAATAATTCCATTATTTTTCTGATGATTCCCTCTATTTTCCCGCTAGTAAGTTTTTTTACTCTCATTTTATGGTACGCTAGACTTAAACTTAATAAATACAGAATAGGTACTAATAGACTACCTAGTACAAATAAAAATAATAAAACGAAGAACAAGAGATGCACACATCGATACAAGTAAATTAAGCAAGTCACTCATAAGTCAATGCCTGACAGATAAAATCACTAACCACGAAATGTTAAAGAACAAATTTTGAAAAACACTGAAACTATTAAAAAAAATTTAGTAATAAAACCAGAAATAGAAACAGTAAAAAAAATTGACTCCAACCAGATACAAAAGAAACACTGGCTGTCAGAGGAAATTTTAGATTTAATGGAAGAAAGATGTCAACAAAAAACAAAGATAATCAAATGTACCAAAAAATTGACAAACAAATAAAAGACAAAATTAAGGAGGTGAAAGAAGACCGGTTTAAAAAAACAGTGCGCACAAATAGAAGAATACCAGAAAAGACTAGATTTTACAAAATGTTTGAATTTTTCAAAACTTCCATGTAAACATATGGTACGTGTTGTTTGTTTTCTTTTTTCAAAATAAATATAAACCACCCTGCTCTGCTCATACTGTATGCGTTAATGTTGTTAAAAACGTCAAAAAAGTATTTTTTGAGCTGAAAAAGCCTGTGCATGACTTTTAAATTAAGACAATTGTTACGCATAATATGTAGGAAACTTTCTTGAAGTTATTTCAGGTTGTAAAATTTGATTCCAAATTGCAATTCCAATTTTAACACACAATCCAAAGTCAAGAACAAAATACCGTTTAAATTAGTTGTCACATATACGTAAATATTTCATTCTGAAGGGAAGGAAAATAAATTAGATTAGAAGACTATAATGAGATCGAAGTCAATTTTTTTTATTTATTTATTTATTTATTGTTTTTACATATGACCTGGCCTCTAGTGACTAATCCAGGTCGTTTTTTCCTGATGGGATTACAGATATTTTTTTATATTTTTACATTTTTTACTAAACTACTAAATCTATCTTTACAATTTATTAACTAATTTGCCATAATCTATTAATTAGATTACAAATATTTACAAACAAATACATTTAACAAATTTAAGTAAACATAAAATATTTTTGGTACCATCAATTCCCTTCTAAGTTATAAAGACAGTCCCTCTATTTTCAGAAGAGAGTTGGTAGTCTTTTTTTTTTTAATTTAATGAATTATTTATTGATTTATTATTTTTATTTACTTATTTTATATTGAATTATTATTATTATAATTGTAAATATCTATTTTTGAATTTATATTTTATTTTATTTATTTTAAGTTTATCCTACTCAACTTCATCAGGGTTGGATTATTTTTTGTCTTCTTCTATTATTATAGATTTCTTGTTGTTTTTTAGATATTATTTCTGTTAGATTGTTTAATATTCCAAAATATTCTTCATTTTGTAATATATCTCTTATTTCAATTCTTTCTAATCTTCTTCTCATTTCTCTATGTTCTTCATTTTCTATAGTATTTTCACAATGTAACACTATATGTTCTGGTGTACCTAGTTCTCCACATTCACAATATGCATCATCTTTTAAGTTAAATCTTTCCAAATATGTTGGGTACGGTCCATGTCCTGTTAAAGAGTGTACTAAACCTTGTTTTGGATTAAAATAATTTGGAATGTTTTCTAATATTGGTATAAAATTGTATAAACGTCTAGATTTTGTTGAATTCTCCCATTCATTTTGTCTTTTTCTATTTACTATTTCTTTTAATTCTCTTTTATTTCTTATATCTAATCCTATTCTTTGTATTACTTTTTCATATTTTTCTTTTTTTAGCTACTAATTACATGCTATTTTTTGTGTTTCTAAATGCATTGGCATTACTCCAGTTAAAACTGTGAGTGCCTGTGTTGCAGTTTTTCCAAATGCTCCCGTCATTCTTACAAGAAATCCTCTCTGAGCTCTATTTAATTTTTCTGCATTTTTTTTATTTATTAATCTATATGCCCATACACTTGAACCGTACCCTACAATTGATGCAAGTATTGTACTTAGGTATATTCTCATCTGTCGGAACGAAATTCTATATTCCTTCTGTGCTAGACTAGCAATGCTATGCATGATCTTTGTTGCCTTTTCACAGACACAACTCATGTGTTTCGTAAATAATTTTTGTTCGTCTATTATAATACCTAAATATCTTGTTTCTTACTTTTATTTCCCAAATTTTACTTTATTCATCCAATCATTTATTCTTATTAATACTTCATTTGATTTATTTTCTAATTCTCTTCTTGAGTTTGCATCTATGATCAACAACAAATCATCTGCATATGCTATGCTTCCAAACACTTCAGGCTCACTGCACTTCGACCTATAGAGACCTCTAGTGCATACCAATCTGGATAAACTCAAGGATACCAATCCATCTATCTATTGCCCTTCATTTGTGCAAAGATGAACGTAGATGAACTAATCCTGTCTCCTGTCCAACGCTAATCCTGTCCATCTGGTCGCTGCGTACCTTTTTAGGTCATCCAACTATCTCATCTGTGGTTTGCCCTTTCCTCTTTTATAATCCCAAGGTCTCCAGTGGGTTATCGCTTTATTCCATCTTCTCTCTCTCTTTGTCTGCTGTTGTGTCCTGCAAATATCCATTTAAGATTAGCTGCATGTTTGTTTACGTCGTTCACTTTGGTTTTATAAAACTTTATAAAACCAAAGGATACCAATACTTCCGACTAATTTGACTATTTTCCTAGGTGAATAGTTTCCCACGTAAGGAGGTGCTAGACTCCCCCTTGTGGGAATTTTAGTCGTGCGCATAATAGTGCTACGCAGTATCATAGTATATTTATGTCCTGCGGTTTCTTTTTCTTTGTCACAGAAACGACAGATCTTACTATGTCATTTGACATTTTTTTGACAATTTATCTCAGATGGCAGCGACTAGTGAGAAATGCCAGTGAAAATTTTAATATATTTTTTACTTATTTCTTTTGTTGCAGTAAGCGATACTTTCTTGGGACTTTTTAATTGTCTATCTCCTGGTGTGTTTTACCTGTGTGGTTGTAGTTGTTTAAATTCCCAGGTCTGGAGTTCCTCTCACCTGTGGCTTTCCAATAGTCAACAGAAGGTTTCTGGAGCTTGGAGTGGGGTATTAGCTCAATCTTTTGCGAACCTGTCAGCTTCCTCCTTCCCTGCAATTTCTTTGTGAGCTAGCACCCACATTTAAGTTACTTTGTTGCTTTCCTACAGCTTCTTGACGGATCGTTTACAACCACAAACCAATTTTTACTCACCAGTAAAGGATTTTAGAGCCTTTAAGGTGACTTGGCTGTCTGATAAAATAAAGACTTTTTCCCACGAATTTCCCGGTTCAGACATTCTTGGGCACTAACGTCTATATGACGTATTTCTACCTGAACAATAATTATGGTGTTTCCAAGAGATTTGGATATACTCCAATTGGGTCCAGTGAATCCCAGACCTGCGTTTTCATCGACCTTAGGTGGCATCCGTATACCATACGAGTGGACCTCTTTCCAGATTCGTTTCAACTTCTTCACTTTTATGGTAGTTTTTTATAACTAATTCAAAGGAAGTCTTTAGAATCCAATGGAATTTCTTCTAAGATCGACACCGAAAATACAACGAAATCTGAAAGAAGTGGTAAGTGAAGACATTAGTATATTTTCAAAGGAACCTTTCATATTACCACGTAGTGGTGTAGAGCAGACGACATTAATAAAACAATAAACTTTCTCAGAACTTGTAGACTGTATAACTAACCAACTTTTCACAAAGTGTTTGTGTTTTTTTAAACTGCTGTGTAAATGTATACATATACATATTGTTATGTTATGTAAAAAAATTGTTTCTTTAAATAAACATAAACCACCCCGCTAGTAACCCTAACGGTTGTTGAAAATATTATATCGAAAAATTCAATTTTTAGCGGAGTAAAAAACCGTGTGGGACTTTTAATTTAAGACAAACGTCACCCATAGTATATAGGGAACTCCAATTTCAGGTTGTAAAAAATGCCAAATCGCAATTCCAATTTTAACACGCAATCCAAAGTCAAGCACGGAATGTCGTTCAAATTAGTTGTCACACATACGTAAATATTTCATTCTGACGGGGAGGGAAATAAATTAGCTGGTAATTAATTTTGGCTTATTATTATTAAATCGACAATCCCTCGCCATTTTACTAATTTAAGCCCTTGACGGGTCTTCGCAAGCTGCAAAATCCTTCTCGGAGAGATAGTCATCATTTAGAGATGATTTAAAACACTACAGGGTTTTCTCGACTAGTAAAATTTTCCTGTGGAGGGATAATGGGCACGTTTTTAGTGAAGATTAAAAGGTGGCATAACAAGTGTAATTAAAACAAATTAATGTGTGTATGTTTTTTAAACTGTGTCATTAGTAGGGGGAACTTGGTTAACCTCATAATACCATGGGGTCACTGGAGACCCATGCGTAACTTAAAAGTGTTTTTGTCCTAAAATTATTTTACATAAATTTGTAAAAAAAATTGACTTTTCCTAATCTGTTGCTTTCTATGTTTAGCTAGGGCATATTTTTTGTAGCGTCACACGTATTTATACGTAGGGCACGTTTAAAGGTCACACGTAATATATTGATCAGTGACCAGTGTAATACCAGTGATCCCAATTGTTATTATATCATTTTGGTATGTCTTTTCCATTGTGTATGGAACGTATGGAACGTACTAAAGACGTAAAAATACAGAATAATGCAGAAAAATACAAATAGGTTGATAAGAACATAAGAAAGAATCAAGAACGCAAAAAATTATGGATTAAAGAACAATGTGTAGAAATGGAAATCTATGAAAGAAAGTATGGCACATTCAATATACATAAACAGTAAAAGAAATTACAGGAACCCAAAGAAGACATCAAATAAGTTTGCTTAAGAACAAAGACCGAAAGATTATTATAGATTTAACAGAGAAAATTATTATTAGATAAAGTGAATACATAAGGTAATTGTTTGAGGACAACAGCAATAACATTCTTCAGGTAACTGGTGAAACTGGACCTGAAATCCTAAAATATGAAATAGAATTGGCACTTAGAAATTCCAAAACTGGAAAAGCCAATGGAACTGATGAGGTTCCTACTTAATTGTTAAAGCTCTTGAATGATGAATCAATAGGTATAATATTGCACTTCTTTTTCTTCTTTGTCTAGCCATTCACGTCCACATCTGGACATAAGCCTCTTCAAGTCTTCCTTTCCATTGTTTTTTGTTGTACGCTACCTGTAAGTACGCTACCTATCCATCTCATAGGAGGTCTGTCTCTGGGTCTTTTGTGTTGGTATGGTCTCCAGGTTGGAATTCTTCTGTGCCATTTGTTTAGATCGCTCCTAGCTACATGTCCAGAGTATTCCCATTTCAATTTTAATGATTTTTGTACCACATCGGTGACTTTGGTTTTCTGTCTTATCCATGTGTTTGTTTTCCTGTCCTTAAGTGATATGACAAGCATTGCTCTTTCCATCGCACTTTGAGTGACTCTGAGTATGTTCGTATTCTTTTTTGTGATTGTCCATGTTTGTGCCTCATATTTTAATATCGGAAAAATGCATGCATCAAAAATTTTAGATCTACGATATAGTTGAATTTGCTGATTTCTGAGTATACAGGGTGTTTCATTAATAATTGTCCATATAGTAACTGGAGAAACCTTAGCACAAAATACGAAGATTTAACCTAAAACACTTAAATAAAATGTGGTTCCGTACTGAGTTACAGGGTGTTTTATCCAAAAATTTAAAAATTATTTTTGCTCAGCATTTTAAAACTATTTGACGTATTCTTTTCGTACTTGGCAGTAAGTACAGATACTGTACAAACTACTAAATTATGTTAAACAAACGTTTCTGGCTATTACCAGAGGCGTACGATGGGGGAAGTGAATGGTTGACTCTTTCCAAATTCTACGCCACTGGCGGAATTGCTATTTTAGTTCAATTTTTGGATTCTCTGATACGTTTTATAAAAATAATGTACTCTTTTTTCGTAACGATAAAGTCATTAGTTTTCGAGATCTTTGAAGTTAAAAATGAAACCACACGGGTATTTTGATTAATGTATTTTGTCGCTTCATTTCTAATTTCAAATATCTCGAAAACTAATCATTTTATCGTTACGAATGAGGAGTATATTATTTACATAAAATGTATTGTAAAATAAAAAATTACACTAAAGTAGCAATTCCATCAGTGGCGTAGAATTTGGGAGGGGTCAACCAGCCACTATCCCCTGTCGTACGCCTCTGGTAGTAGCTGGAAACGTTTGTTTATCTTAATTTAGTAGGGTGTACCGTACCTACGCTTTCTGCCAAGTATGATAAGGATATGCCAAATAGTTTTAAAGTACTGGGTACAAATAATTTTTAAATTTTATTTCATATGAATCATATCATAAATTAATTAAAATAACTGTGCCGTTTCATATTTAACTTCAAATATCTCGAAAACTAATGACTTTATCGTTACCAATGAAGAGTATATTATTTAAAAATGAATAACCATTTTCAATTTCGTTGCAAAACGAAAATACAGCCGAACCTTATTCCAGTCCAATCAGAGAGTGCTGCAAGCACCTCTACCGGTTTCGAAACTTATTAGTCTCTCATCAGGAGGCACATATGCTGCCCTCCCTGATCCAACCAAAACAAACCCCAGCGTGCAGTCCCGAATTGCAACGAACGAAATGGCATAGATGCCCTAGCGGCAACTGCTAGCAAAAGACTAAGTTTTCACTCTAATGGCATACAACATATCCCACCAGAATGAAAACAGTGGGAACCTTCTCTGGTTACACCTCCGAGGCTTCTACAATTTGCAAGCCATACGGATGCTGAGACTAAGGAAGATGAGGGAATTCTACAATTTACAATTCACGTCACATCTGCTCAGCGCGGTAAAGTTCCAACGCGACTGGTTCCCTTCATACTCCACACAGAGTAAATGTAAATCAAAAATGAATAACCATTTTCAATTTCGTTGCAAAACGAAAATACAGCCGAACCATATTCCAGTCCAATCAGAGAGTGCTGCAAGCACTTCTACCGGTTTCGAAACTTATTAGTCTCTCATCAGGAGGCACATATGCTGCCCTCCCTGATCCAACCAAAACAAACCCCAGCGTGCAGTCCCGAATTGCAACGAACGAAACGGACTGCACGCTGGGGTTTGTTTTGGTTGGATCAGGGAGGGCAGCATATGTGCCTCCTGATGAGAGACTAATAAGTTTCGAAACCGGTAGAGGTGCTTGCAGCACTCTCTGATTGGACTGGAATATGGTTCGGCTGTATTTTCGTTTTGCAACGAAATTGAAAATGGTTATTCATTTTTGATTTACATTTACTCTGTGTGGAGTATGAAGGGAACCAGTCTCGTTGGAACTTTACCGCGCTGAGCAGATGTGACGTGAATTGTAAATTGTAGAATTCCCTCATCTTCCTTAGTCTCAGCATCCGTATGGCTTGCAAATTGTAGAAGCCTCGGAGGTGTAACCAGAGAAGGTTCCCACTGTTTTCATTCTGGTGGGATATGTTGCATGCCATTAGAGTGAAAACTTAGTCTTTTGCTAGCAGTTGCCGCTAGGGCATCTATGCCATTTCGTTCGTTGCAATTCGGGACTGCACGCTGGGGTTTGTTTTGGTTGGATCAGGGAGGGCAGCATATGTGCCTCCTGATGAGAGACTAATAAGTTTCGAAACCGGTAGAGGTGCTTGCAGCACTCTCTGATTGGACTGGAATATGGTTCGGCTGTATTTTCGTTTTGCAACGAAATTGAAAATGGTTATTCATTTTTGATTTACATTTACTCTGTGTGGAGTATGAAGGGAACCAGTCTCGTTGGAACTTTACCGCGCTGAGCAGATGTGACGTGAATTGTAAATTGTAGAATTCCCTCATCTTCCTTAGTCTCAGCATCCGTATGGATTGCAAATTGTAGAAGCCTCGGAGGTGTAACCAGAGAAGGTTCCCACTGTTTTCATTCTGGTGGGATATGTTGTATGCCATTAGAGTGAAAACTTAGTCTTTTTAGTATATTATTTATATAGAAAGTATTAGAGAATCTAAAAATGGCAATAAAATAGTAATTCCTCCAGTGGCGTAGAATTTGATAAGGGTCGATTATCTACTATTCCTTGTCGTACGCCTCTGGTAGTAGCTAGAAACGTTTGCTTATCACACTTTAGTAGGGTGTATAATAGTCGCACTTTCTGACAAGTATGAAAAGGATACGTCAAATATTTTTAAAATGCTGAGCAAAAATAGTTTTTAAATTTTTAGAAAAAACACCCTGTAACTCAGTAAGGAACCACATTCTATTTAAGTGTTTTAGGTTAAATCTTCGTATTTTGTGCTAAGGTTTCTCCAGTTACTATATGGACAATTATTAATGAAACACCCTGTATAGTTTAGTTTGCCGAATGCTGCCCATGATAACTTTCTTCTTCTTTTTATTTCTTCCGTTTCAATTTCCCTATTTAGTATTATTTTTGCCCTAAGTATATATTATATTCTTCAACTTTTTCTAAAACTTTGTCGTGTATTATTATCTTCTTCGGATTGCATGACGTTTTGTTTAAATTCATTTTCAATCCTACTTTAGAAGATTCGGTGTGTAGTTCTGAAAGCATGGTTTGCAGTTCATGTAGGTCAGTAGCTATCAGGATTATGTCATCCGCAAATCGTAGATTACTAAGGTAGCGGCCATTGATGTTCATTCTCTTATATTTCCAATTTAGGTTCTTAAAAACGTCCTCTAAAACTAAGGCTAACAGTTTGGATGATAGATTGTATTCCTGTTTGACTCCCCTCTTCAATGGTACAGGGTTCGTGTATTCATTTTCATTTAGGTAGTATGTAGCTGTAGCTCGGTTCATAGTTTTTTTATTAAGTTAATATATCTGCTGTCTACATATTCTACAATTTTGCATTGCGTTTATTACGGCCGTGTGTTCTAAGGTGTCGAAAGCTTTTTCGTAGTCTACAAATGCTATAAAAACTGGAAACTTGTATTCGTTACATTTTTCTCTTAATATTTTTGTGTTACCAGACTAACAAGGAAATGAGATGAATAACAACCACAGGAACAGGTAGGTTTTAGAAAAGGCCCTTCAACTTCAGATCACCTGTTAACCACATAATTTTTCACTTAGTTAACACAATATACATACTGGTATTATACCTCAAGAGCGGCTGTTGTCTACATTCGTTACACTGCCAAATAAATTCAATGAAAATTAATGTTCAGAACATCGAACAATATCTGCAATGACCAATCTACTAAAGATATTTCTAAAAATCATCCACAACCGAGTTTATCAAAAGTTGGAGTCAGATGCCTATTAGTAGTACGCAGATGGGGTTCAGAAAAGGACTAGGTAGTCGAGAAGCTCTCTTTGGTTTGAATGTTCTTGCACAAAGATGACTAGGAGTTAATCAAGAAGTACATGCATGTTTTATCGATTTTGAAAAAGCGTTTGACAGAGTGCGTTATGATAGGATAAGATACATTTTTGAAAGAAAGGACATTAGGTAATAAAGATCTGCGAATAATTTTCAATCTATACGGGAATCAGAAAGCTAACATCAAAATAGAAAATGACACATCACAAGCAATAGAGATACGTAGAGGAGTACGACAGGGATGTGTTTTGTCACCACTGCTATTTAAAGTATAAAGTGAAAGCATCTGCCAGGAAGCCATTTTGCAATCAAACGAAGGAATCGTAATTAATGGAGAGGTTCTAAATAATATTCGAAACGGGGACGACACTGTGCTGATTACAAGAATAGCAGAATAATTAAAACGATTACTTACAAACATACATATTTCTTGCAACAATTAGGGAATAAATATCAATATCATAAAAACTAAGTATATGGTCTTCGGTAAAAACATTACACAACCAGCACATATTATATAAATGGTATTCATATTGAGAAAGTATCAAGATACAAATATTTGGGAACTTCAATAAATGGAACTAGAGACCACCTTCATATGATGAATAAAGATGAGAAAAAGATGAGAGAATTCTTTTTTAAAAGAGACAAAAGCATCCCTCCACGATAGATAATGCTAAGAGGCTACGTATTTAACACGCTATTATATGGTGTAGAGGCCTGGACTCTCAAACAGAACAACATAAAAAATATTGAAAGTGTTGAGATGTGGTGCTACCGTCGAATGCTGAAGATAAGTTTAGTTGAAAGAATCACAAAGTTTGAGGTAATACGAAGGATAGGAAAAGACCCAGAAACTTTGTTAACAATGAAATGAAGAAAACTCGAATATCAGGGTCACCTGATAAGAGGACATAAATACGCATTATTTCAAAATATAATGGAAGGAAAAATAGAAGGAAAACGGAATCCAGGCTGTAGAAGAATTTGAGAGAGTGGTTTGGCTGCATTACTAATGCACTCTTTAGATCAGCTGTAAACAAGGTCAGGATAGCCTTAATGATTTCGAATCTCCGATAGGAGAGGCACAAGAAGAAGAAAAATTGAACGTACTTCCTGCTAGAAAAGTGCTTGCCCTATTTTCGGTGGTTCATAAAAAACAGGAGTATTTTTACTGGGAATCACTCACTTCCCTACGCCTGTCCGTTGCTTCCCCTAATACTATATAACTACTGAAAGTTTAGTATCTACATTTTAGACAATGCGTACAACGTTTGCTCATCCGTATGGCTGGAAGAAGTTCGGTTACCAAAGAAAGGTAATGAAGGTATGTTAATATTTTGCTGCAGTAGTTGGAAGAATGTGATAATTATGTTGAAGTTAACGACGATGGAAGAAAAGGAAAAGGAGAAGGAAAATTGTTTATAATGTTATGTGCTCTGGTTTTTATAGTCTTCTCATCAGGGTCTGGATAATGTTTTCGCCAGTGTGTTACCCCGTTCTTTAAAATGTACAATAATTTATTATTCAAAAATGAATAACCATTTTTAATTTCGTTGCAACACGAAACTACAGCCGCATCATTATTCTAGTTCAATCAGAGAGTGCAGCAGGCACTTCTACCGGTTTCGAAACTTATTAGTCTCTCATCAGGAGGCAGCATATATGTGGGACATACGAAGGGATATTACGATTTTTACCAATTGAGATGCGATAAACCGAATAAACCATAATATTTCGATAGTCAATTGGCGGAGGAAACATTGTAGTATCATATCGCCGGCCCTGAATAAGAATGAAGTAACTGTAAAAAGCCAACTTTCCCAGGAGAGCAAAAACGATTCTTAAATGCTTAAAATACTTATTAAAAAATGAGAAGTAATCGTCCAGAAGCATCGGTATGGCGTTTATTCTTACAATGATGGATTTATGATTATCCCTATTGGTTCAAATTTCATTATCTTAATTTAATCCTCCCATTTTTAACTTTTTTACAGTTATGTCGTTCTTCACCTAAACTTTTTTAAATATTTAAAATAGTGGTTAAATATCCTTACGGATAACGAATGGATTTTTTCAACACAGATCCATCCATAAATACACATGGACGCAGCCAACCCGACAATTGAAATCGATTATAGATTACGTCATCATGAAGCAGAAATCATCAATTGTGACGAAAGATGTACGAGTCTATAGAGGTGCAGAATGTGGAGCTGACCACTTTTTACTCAGAGCAGATCTATACTTCCCATATATTTTGAACAACATAATTGAAGAAACCCAGGAAGAGATTACAGAAGAACACCCGCCTCAGTACAAATACAACATCGACGCACTGAAAGATAATTCAATCTCCTTTCTTTTTAAATTAAGGCTTAGCCAAAAGATAACCAATACACAGTTTAATACAAGAAGAGCAGATGAAAAATATGATCGGCTAAAAAAGTGCTTATATGAAGCTGCATTAGAAGCGTTAGGGGAAAAATCCTCAAATAACACTCATCACCCTTGGTTTACAGATTCTTTAAAAGAAAAGACGAGGGAAAAAAAGCATATCAAAAATGGCTTAGTACCAATTGCTCAGAAGACCGTAAAACCTACGCAAAAATAAGAAAGGAAACAAAAAAAGAAATGATTAAAACCAAAGAAAATATGTGGCTTAAGAAATGTGAAGAAATAGACACTCTTATGGGAGGAACAAAAAGCAGAGAAGCTTGGAGAACAATATCAAATACAAGACAAAACGTACAAGAAAGATGCCAGATATCCCTTATAAGTATCAACGAGTGGGAAACATAATTTAGAAACCTATTTCAGGAGAATAGACAGGAATATGTAAGGCAAACCATCATCGCCCCAAACAACCTGGAACAACTAGAAGATATAACTATTCAAGAACTAGAACTAACGTTAAGAGAAATGAAAAACAATAAAGCTCCTGGTCCCGGAGGTATTCCAACTGAACTCATTAAGCACAGCACGACACAGGCAAAAGAAATTTTAGTTGAAATATTCAACGGATGCCTTTCAGGCAATAATGGCGTGCCCTCTGAGTGGAAAAACTCCATAACTACCCCTATATACAAAAAGGGTGGTAGAAAAAATTGTAATACTTACAGAGGCATTAGTGTGACCAGCTCAGTTGGAAGACTGTACGGACGAATAATAAAGAAACGGATAGAAAAGGAGTGGCAAGATTCCGAAGAACAAAGTGGATTTAGGGCAGGCAGATCATGCACAGATAACATTTTCTGCATAAGGCAATTACTAGAAAAACGTTCTGCTAGAAATCTAGAAACTCACATGGTATTTGTAGACTTAAAAAAAGCATACGATACCGTTCCCAGAGAAAAAATGTTTGAGGTATTACAACAAACCACTTTAAATAGAAAATACATCCAAACAATAAAAGATCTCTATGCTAATGCAACAACAGCAATTAAAATTGGAACGAAACTTTCAAATACCTTTGAAACTTCGAAAGGCCTTTTGCATGGATGCTGTCTGTCGCCCACTTTATTTAAAATTTACCTTACACATGTGTTAAAATATTGGACTAGGAAATGCCAAACAATGGTAATACCAGTAGGAGATTATTATTTGTATACGTTGCTATTTGCTGACGACCAAGTTGTGATTGCTGCTGATAAAGATGACGCCAGTTACATGATTAGAAAATTGAAAGAGGAGTACCGAAAATGAGGCTTGGAAATGAGCATGGAGAAAACTGAATACCTTGTAGTCGGAGGTGATACTGAAGACTTAGAATTAGAAGGGGAATACATAAAAGGATGTGATGAATTTAAATATCTAGGTTCTATTTTTGACAAAAATTTCCACATGCGATCAAGATATAGAATATCGAATAAGTCAAGGAAGAAAAGCTATAAAACAGCTAAATGGCATTTGGTGGAGTACAGGATTGTAAAATCAGACAAAGAAAAAAATCTACCAAACTATCGTGGAAGGAACTGTCCTGTACCACTCGGAAGTGTGGGAAGTCAAAGACTGACAAAATAAACGACTACAAGCTTTAGAAATGGACGCGCTTAGAAGAAGCTGCAGAATATCTAAACTGCAGCATATCCCAAACGAAGAAATAAAAGAAAGAATGGAAGTAGAAAATGATATTATAGACAGAACAGAACAAAAAAGATTGATATGGTACGGGCACGTCCAGAGAATGGGACCAACAAGATGGCCCAAGAAAATGATCCAGTATGCACCACCCGAGAGAAGAAAAAGAGGCAGACCGAAGAGAACATTGTTACAAGATGTAGAGAAAGCAATGAACAGTAGACAACTCAACGAGGAAGATATTCGTGACCGAAAAGCATGGCGAATAGTATGCGGGAAACGGCGAATGCTGTAGAACACCCGATATATATAAAATAGTGGTTAAATAAAGAGTAACCGTCCGGAGCATTCTTATGGCGTTTATTCTTAAAATGATGGCTTTTAGTTTTATTCCTATTAGTTCTAATTTTATTATCTTTATTTAATACCCCCACTTTCAACCTTTTCTACATTTGCGTCATTCTGGACTTTAAAATTTTTCTGCACAAAAAAATATTTTTAAATATGTAGTACGCCGTTTATTCTTAGAGCCATAGCTTTTATTTTCATCCCTATTGGTCCGAACTTCATTATCTTAAGTTAGTCTCCCCATTTTTAACCCTATTTACAGTTGCGTCGTTATTTATCTGATACAAGGTCTAAAATGTTGCGTATTTCAATAACAACGCAACTACCCTACAGTGGCTTGGGACATCATATGTAGTTATAGTTCTGTCGCCTTTGTATCATCTGTACACAATATTTTAGAAGTCAATTACGCAATAAACAGGAAATAACAAAATATGCAGTTACGTCATTCTTGTTCCGGACCGGCGATATTATAGTTTAAGAAAAAAACAATGTTTTTTTAAATGCCGGGGAGAACACCATGTACATAACCAATTAGTGAATAAAGAATACATATTCAAAAATGTACATAGTTTCAAAAGTTATACATCACTTAAAATTTCGCTAAATCTCATAGTTAATTTTTTTATGAACGGATTAACGGATTCCGCTAATTTTTTTTATTATTTTAGATTTTTCTTTGGTATTTGCACAGTTGCGCAAAGGTTTACTCAAACTTTTTTTTGTAAAGTGGGTGCTTTAAGCGCGTGATACACACGCAAATTTTAAGTACGCTGATTTAAAAATCGCGGACTTACTCGGCTCGCCGTCGGTGATACACGGCAGACTTAAAGTACGCGGTTTTAAAGATCGCGGTCGCCGTCGGTGGTTTGTGCTATTTAGGAATTTTATCGTATTATATACTTCGTATCGTATCCTATCGTGTTATATATTTTTAATACTAATAAAAAAAGACGAAATGAGAAAGTGTAAGTAACAAACAAAATATCATAGATAATAGGGTAATATTTTCATCAGGAGGATAAAACAGCCTATAAATAATTAGGTTTACTCAAAAACAAATAACCAAAAATAATTTAGTATAGCTTAAAATAGTGTTTTACGGTTTTCTCAAAACTCATAAAATGTAACTTGTCTCCTTTCAACAATAAACGATTGAGTTATTTCTAGGAAATTTGCTTAATTAGTGAAAATATAAGAAGTGTAACTTTAAACGCAATAACGCTCGCGATGGCTCGCGGCTCATGGCAGTGATACACGTACGGGTTACGAGTAAGATTTTAAACTTGTTGGATCGACGGCGTACTTACTCGGCGGACTTAAAGTACGCGTACTTGCTGTGATACGCGCGCGAAAAAGGTCGTCGAGCCATAAGTTCGCGTACTTACTTGCGTGTGTATCACCCCTTTTATTTTTTATTAAACAAATGAACTGCGAAATTAGATGTTTTTTAAATAAACCCGAAAATATAAATTTTAGAAAAAAAAACTTGAACATTGAAAAATTCAGAAAATTTTACAAAAAAAAACAATTTAAAGATTTTCTAAAATTAAATCTGTAGCTTCTATAATTTTTTATTTATAACGCTAAAGTTACCGTTCTCACAAACATTGGCGAACTGTAAACTAGCGTTCGGCGAAGTGCACGGTTGAGTTAATGTAGTTCTTTAACTAATGGATCAAATGAAATTTTACAAATTAGGCATGGAAGAGGAACAATTAAGCTATATTATTAGCCCGATCAAAGAACAATCTGACCCCCAAAAAAATAAAGGAAGGATGAAAATTTGGGAATAGGTAGTTGAAATTGTCTATTTATATATAAGAAAAAGTTTACAATTCTACATCCCCTCAATTTTTCAAAAATAGCGGTTAATACCCCCTCTCGAAGATGAAAAATATACATTCAAAATAAGTCCGGAATTGGATAAAATGACTAATACTAAGCAACTCTTGTTCTATAGAGTTTTTTCCCTAAGTCAATACTTTTCGAGTTATTTGCAAGTGAATATGTTTTTAACCTATTTTTAACAGAAAAAAAAACATGTTTTTGGACGGTTTTTCGGAGATAACTCAAAAAGTGAGTATTTCAGCGAAAAAAATATTCTTAGCAAAAATATAGCTTATAAAAAACTGAAAAAAATGGTGTATGCTTGACGTCTGTAGACCCAGTAGAAGCAGAGTTGTAGCTAATTAAAAGTAGGTTCTTCTTCATAAAATTCCAAATCGAATAATTCAATGTGAAATAACCCAAAAACGAAGCACTTTTCGGGGAAATTGTTTTCAAATTTTTTAAAGTGTTTAAAAAAAGGATTATTTTTGTTTTTTTTTTTTTAACTTGTAGCATTAAACGTAAGTGAGTTATGCTCAAAATATTGTTGGTCGCTTTTATTTTTTGCAAAAAAAAAATCGCGAAAATCACCCCCTAATTTGCATCACAAATAAATTTTATCACTATCACCTCAAAAGTTACCTTGCTTATGTATTATTTATATGATCTGTAAGTTTCATGGGTTTAAAGTTCTTATTTTTGAAAAAGCTGTAGTTAAAATGGCTTGAACGAGTAACTAATCACTAGTTTAGTCAAATTTTGAACAGCCATAGCATATTCAATTATAGTATAAGAAAACAAAAAAGGAAAAATATTCAGAAAAGCAAAACGTATATTTTATTACCCTTTAAAATTTTTGGTATTACTAATAATTTTTAAGTTAGTTCCATAAACAAATCCATTTTTTCTCAAAATTAACAAAAATGTTTTATTTTAAACCCAATTTGAGCACTTTGAAACAATGAAACTTATAGATAATATAAACAATACATAAGTAAAGTAACTTGTAAAACGTTTACGGTTAATTTTATTTGGGAAGCTAATTAGGGGGTGATTTTCGCGATTTTTGTACCAAAAAATAAAAGGGACCAACAATATTTTGAGCGTAACTCACTTATTTTTAATGTTAGAACTTTTTTAAAAAACGAAAATATACCTTTTTTTTTGAAAACTTTAAAAAAGTTGTATTGAATTTTCCACGAGAAATTCTCTGTTTTTTGGTTATTTCACATTGAAATATTCGATTTGGAATTTGACGAAGAAAAACCTACTTTTCATTAGCTACAACTCAGCTTATACTGGCTCTACAGACCTCACGCATACACAATTTTTTCAATTTTTTATAAGCTATATTTTTACTAAGAATATTTTTTTGGCTAGAGTACTTACTTTCTAAGTTATCTGCGAAAAACCGTGCATAAACATGTTTTTTTTTTGTTGAAAATGAACATATTCACTCGCAAATAACTCGAAAAGTATTGACTTAGTGAAAAACTCTATGGAACAAAAGTTGCTTAGAATTGGTCATTTTATCCAATTCCGGGCCTATTTTGAACGTATATTTTTTCACTCACGAGAAAATATTTTTCACCCTGTATTTCCCAATTTCTGTAAAATGGAGGGGATGTAGAATTGTAAACTTTTTCTTATATAATAATAGACAATTTCAACTACCTATTCCCAAATTTTCATCCTTCATTTATTTTTTTGGAGGTTTTCGTAAAACTTTGTGTTCCCTGATCGGTCCATATGGTTATAATAAAAAGAAACATAATGTATGGGCATAAGTACGGTGTGGGCGGAAAGTGAGACTTAATGCCTGGTTGCACCAACAGATCTTAAGCTCCAGCTTAGCTAAGATCTACTTAAAATAGGGCCTCCTTGAGTATCACTTACGTTGCACCATAATTTTAGATTCTTACCTTATTATCAATTATATCTATTATTATATTATGGTATTCTTATGCCTGGTTGCACCAACAGATCTTAAGCTCCACCTTAGCTAAACTCTACTTATAGATAGGGCCCCCTTGAGTATCACTTACGTTGCACCATAATTTTAGATTCTTACCTTATCAATTATATCTATTATTATATTATGGTATTCTTATTGTAATATATTATGTATTATATTAATTCTTATGATATTCTCGACTTAAGCTTACGATCTGTTGGTGCAACCGGGCATTATTGTAATATATTATAATTATATTATATTAATTCTTATGATATTCTTGACCTAAGCCTAAGATCTGTTGGTGCAACCGGGCGTAAATGAATTTTGCGTAAACATGATTTAAAAATGTGTAACTAATACAATTTTCCTTATAAACTCTAAAATTTGCACAACTTACCTTTCAAACATCTGGCTAAACGATGCTTGATTCAGAAATAATCTCAAAAATTTAATTCAAATGATACGATGTCTCAAAAAAATGTAATTTTTGAAAACTTCGTAGTTTTACAGAATTACCACCAATTTGACGGTATTACTCAAGTGTGAACATATTATTTAGTACAATTTTATATGTGCTTTTTTAAAGCTTAGGATGTTGTCTTTAGAATGTAGTTAATTATTTTACTTTAGAAATAACATAAATTATTTATTTTTGAGAAAATTAAATTAGGTAGGTACCAGGTAATAAAATGTTTATACCAAGTGATCAAAACTTTTTTCTGTAAAGCTTACTTAAAACACATTTAATAATAAGCTTCAACAATAATAAATGTTCAACAAAAATTTTTTTGCTTTTACAGGTACAGTATATCTACGTAACTTGGAACCTATTGATAAATTTTTTATTATCAGTTTTACGAAAAAAAGTTATTCTTTATAAAATACTCTGTATCATATAATATAATCTAATATTCAGCCATCAAATATCAAAATTTATTAATTTTATACGAGGCAGGTATGTAAAAAATATGAATTTTACTCAAGAGTAAAGAACCTTTATATTTCACAATATCAAAAATTGTTGTTAAGAAAAGTTGTTTTGAATTAAAAAATATGTTTTAGTGTACAATTACATCCTTCAAATTGAAATATTGTGAACTATAAAGGCATTGTTAAGCGAAATTCATATTTTTTTACATACCTCGTATGAAACTGAAAAAATTTGATATCTGATGGTTTTATCTTAGGCTTAAATCAGATAGCGTATTTTATGAAAAATAACTTTTTTTCGTAAAATTGATAATAAAATAGTTATCATAATTGAAAAAAAAAATGATGGGTATCCGTAATTTGAGAAAAAATTGAATTTTTTTTAATTAGAAAGATGTAATTATACATAAAAACATAGATTTTAATTCCAAACAAGTTTTCATAATAACAGTTTTTGATATTCTGGAATATAAAGGTACTTTACTCTTTAACAAAATTCATATTTTTGACATACCTCGTATAAAATTGATAAAATTTGGTATCTGATGATTGAGTTTTAGATTTTAAACTATGCAGAGCATTTCACGAAATGTTTTTCTTAAAATTGACAATAAAACAGTTTCCCATGTGGCTCCTTGCTACGTAGGCATAGTGTATAAGAGCTTCTGAATAAGAATTTTCAAATTTTAATGCCATATTTGGATTCAGCATAATCAAAAACAAAATAGGAACGTATTGGATCAAAGCGAAATAATGAATTCAACGATATTTTTGAAATTATTTATACAAAACAATTGTTATCGTTTAAACAAAATAAACAATTATCGGCAAAATTTCTGAGTAGAACTTTTTATTTTAACATGTATGTAAACTAAAAAAACAGTTAACAAAAATATAAGCATGTTTGAATTTTTCCGAAACAATGTATCTTTTTGTTCTATCTTGACTCACCTAGAATTATACATATAAATAATATTAGTTTTAAATTATTTAACTAATTAGTAAAGTTCATTTAAATTTCAAGTAATCCCTTAACTTGACACGTATAATTCATTATCGTGCTCTAATTACTGAGTTCCCCAGATAAATCATAATTTCACCAACCATTTAAATGTTTTGTACTAGTATGTTGATTAAATTTGTACTTGCCAAATATACTATATGACGGCATATGACAACCAAATGGCTCATCCGAGATATATCGCTAGGTCATGTCATTGTCACCTCCGTATTAACAAATATAGGGTTTGGAATGGATTTGATATGTTGTTTTAACAGAACAACTAAATTTTAGCTCTGTTAAAATGTTTATATCGGGAGTAGATATTGATATTGTGCTTGATTGACACTATTAGTCGGAGAGATAGAAGCGGATTTGTGCATGATAAGTAATATGGAAAAACTATACGGGGATAGTTAAATTAGTTATGTACATGACTTTCACAAACGGCCGGAAACCAGAGTGGGGGCCGAGGGTAGTTATAAGGGGCCAAAGTCGCGGTTTTTATTATTTTTTTGTGACGCTCATGATCGAGATAGTGCACCAAAATTTGGGAATAAGTACGTAATGACGTAACTAAGTAAAATCTCTAGGGGCGGAACGCTGCGTGGCCGACAAAGGGGTGGGGTAGGGGTGAATATAAAAAATATAAAAATGGTTTTCTGCTACGTTCGTGATTGAGATAGTGGACCAAAATTTCGGAATAAGTAGACCATTACATTACTAAGTAAAATCCCCAGAGCCGGAAACCAGAAAGGGGGACGAGGGTAGTCATAAGGGTCAAAGTCGCCGTTTTTATTATTTTTTTTTGTGACGCTCATGATCGAGATGGAGCACTAAAATTTGGGAATAGGTAGGTCATGACGTAACTAAGTAAAATCTTCAGGGGTGGCACGCTGCGTGGCCTACAAAGGGGTGGGGCAGGGGTGAATATAAAAAATATAAGGGGTTTTGTGCGACGTTAGTGATTGAGATAATGCACCAAAATTTGGGAATAAGTAAACCATTACTTAGCTAAGTAAAATCCCCAGAGCCGAAAAGCAGAGTTGGGGGACGAGGGTAGTTATAAGGGGTCAAATTCGCCGTTTTTATTATTTCATTTTGTGGCGCTCATGATCGAAATGCATGATCGAGGTGCAACAAAATTTGGGGATAAGTAGGTCATGAGGTAAATAAGTACAATCTCCAGGGGTGGAACGCTGCGTGGCCGATAAAGGGGTGGTGGTAGGTGTGAATAAAAAAATATAAGGGGTTTTTTGCGACGTGTAAGATTGAGATAGTGCACCAAAATTTGGGAATAAGTAGACCATGACTTAGCTAAGTAAAATCCCCAGAGCCGGAAAGCAGAGGTAGTTTTAAGGGGTCAAAGTCGCAGTGTGTATTATTTTTTGTGAACCGCCACAACATTTGTCCCCCACGCAGCGTTCCGCCCCTGGAGATTTTACTTAGTAATGACATGATCTACTTATTCCCAAATTTTGGTGCACCATCTCGATCACGAACGGCAAAAAACCCCATATATTTTTATACTCACTTCTGCCTACCACCCCTTTGTACCCCAAGCAGCGTTCCGCCCCTCTAGATTTTACTTAGCTACCTCATGACCTACTTACTCCCAAATTTTGGTGCACTGTCTCCATCATGAGCGCCACAAAAAAAATAATAAAAACCGCGATTTTACCCCTTATAACTACCCTCGTCCGCCACTCTGGTTTCCTCTTCTGGGGATACTACTTAGTTATGTCATGGTCTACTTATTCAAAAAATTTTGGTCTCAATCACGAACGTCGCAAAAAGCCCCTTACATTTTTTTATATTCATCCCTGCCCCACCCCTTTGTCGGCCACGCAGCGTTCCACTTCTGGAGATTTTACTTAGTTACGTCATGACCTAATTATTCCCAAATTTTGGTGCACTATCTCAATCACGAACGTAGCAAAAAACCATTTATATTTTTTATATTCACCCCTACCCCACCCCCTTGTCGGCCACGCAGCGTTCCGCCCCTAGAGATTTTACTTTGTTACGTCATTACCTACTTATTCCCAAATTTTGGTGCACTATCTCGGCACCCACTCTGGTTTCCGGCCGTTGGTGAAAGACATGTTCACAATTAATTCAACATATCCCCCTATAGTTTTTCCATATTACTTATCACGCACAAAATCCGCTCCCAGCTCTTAGACAATAAATATATCGACATATCTAAATGAAAGTATTACTATAATAATGAAATGTTATAGACGGAGAGGCAGCGCTGAAAAATCTATTTCAATTTGCTAAAGCTAGATATGTCACAGTTGATTACTGTGAGTGTGTAGATAAACATACTGCGGTCGGTCAAGCGAAACGTAGAACAGGGGTTACTGAGAGGGTATCAAAGTTGCATTCCTACGAAGGTAATTATTTCCATTTAATAAGGCTGAAAATCAGTACACACATTATAAATTAAATATAAATAAAAGTTATTATAGTCGGTCAGCTGTATGACGGGACATAGCCGGTCGGTCGGCCCCAATAGTCGATTGAAGAAATGAAGCATTTTGGCTCGCAATTTTTTCGTCCAGCCTGGATTTACTTGAAATATTCAGAGAAGGTAGAGAATAGTCCAAGGATCATTTTCTGTATCATGCCGTTATCATTCGATAAAACTTTGGGGGTGGTAACCACCCCATCTCGGGGGTGGGAATTTTTTGTTACATTTTAACTATGCAATTCGATGGAAAAAGTGATTCTAAGAAAAACATTTTTTTTTACATTTTCTTCGTAAAACTAATATTTTTCGAGTTATTCGCGCTTAAAAATAACAGTTTTTCAACGAAAAAATCCACTTTTTTAGAGGGTTTTTTGAGAATACCTCGAAAAATATGCAATTATTAAAAAAACTGTAGATATCAAAATTGTACCTTTTAGTAACACAAACCATATTATTTTCCAGTAATATATTTGAGACCAATAAAAACCGAGATACGGCATGTTAAATATTAGCTTTTTTCGTCAAATGAAGAATTTAAAATATTTAAAGCCAAATAATGGGAAAAATTTGCATTTTTCAAGGAAAACTTAAATAAAATTTTTTTCAAGTAAACAATTAGATCTTTCAAAAAATAATAATAAAAAGATAATAGCATGAAAATTAAGCGACTTATAATCAAAAAAATGTCGGTACCTGCTTTTCTCTACGAAAAAATCAGATAGAACAACCCCCTAACTACCTTCCTAATTCAAAATTGGTCTTTACCTTTCTGTAGTTCCTTTTATATTTATATTATCAATAGACTTAAGAAGTTTGATCTACTTAAATGGCCTAATTTTGGAAAAATTGGAGTTTTAAAGGAAAATTGATTTTTGCAATTTGGTATTTTTCACATTTACTTCATAATATCTCCGAAAATACTGAAGATACGAAAAAAATTATAAACTACTAAATTGTAACTATTCTAATGATTAAAATTATCCTGTACATAGATTTTCATTACGGTGATCAGCCAGATATAGCTGTTTAAAACCTCTATTTACCAGCACACACCCCCTTATTTGAGCCGTTTAAACCCGCCCCAATTAAAAACTAAGCGATCTTACGGAATTTAATTTACACAATCTTATAGCTCTTTAAAAATCCTACAAAATCATTTTTGAAGAAACTTTTTATCGCCAAAAATATATAGAATATTTTTCGAGGTATTCTCAAAAAACCCTCTAAAAAAGTCGATTTTTTCGTCGAAAAACTGTTATTTTCAAGCGCGAATAACTCGAAAAATATTAGTTTTTCGAAGAAAATGTAAAATACATTTTTTTCTTAGAATCCCTTTTTCCATTGAATTGCATGGTTAAAATGTAATAAAAAATTCCCACCCCCGAGATGGGGTGGCAACCAACCCAAGGTTTTAGCGTATGATAGCGGCATGATATATAAAATGATCCTTAGATTATTCGCTACCCTCTGTGAAAATTTTAAGTAAATCCATGTTGGTCGAAAAAATTGCGAGCCAAAATGCTTCATTTCCTCAATCGAATATGGGGGCTGACCGACCGGCTCTGTCCCATCATACAGCTGACCGACTATAATAACTTTTATTTATATTTAATTTAGAATGTGTATACTGATTTTCAGCCTTAGTAAATGGAAATAATTACCTTCGTAGGAATGCAACTTTGATACCCTCTCAGTAACCCCTGTTCTACGTTCCGCTTGACCGACCGCAGTATGTTTCTCTACACACTCACAATAATCAACTGTGAAAAATCTAGCTTTAGTAAATTGAAATAGATTTTTCAGCGCTGCCTCTTGGTCTATTATTGTTCTTATTTGTAGTAAATGGTAACAATAATATACATAAAATATATTTGTTCTTAATAGAGAGGTGGATGGATCAAAACACCATAAAAAGTTTTATATTCTTGGATTTGTCGGTCTGTCATAAATAAAACAATTTGTTTTGCTTAAAAATTTCGGCTATTTGCCATTTTCAATAACCACTATTATTAAACATTACACTGTTATATTATTATATGCACAATTTTAAAATTTTCAATTCTGTAAGGTACATCTTTGAGGTTTTAATATGAGACTGATTTGAAACCTAACGGTCATGTGGTAGGGATGGGAAAAATCTACCGGTAATAACATAAAACCGGTTTATTTAATTCGCAACAACCGGTTTAACTGGTTCTTTTTTCTCCTCGGCTATAACCGGTTTTTTCTTTTTAAAGTAATAACCGGTGAAAAACCGAATAAGTTACCTCTTGAAAAAATAATTAATTCAGAGAAAAATGAAGAGATTTCTATCTATTTTCGATTCCAATCATATGTATTATTATAAATCATATGTAAAGTAATAATTAACCCAAATAACCATAATTCAAATTTTATTTACTAAATAAAGAACTGGACGAAAGTGCCATATATTATCAGCGAGCTTTTATGAAACAATTAAGATTTATTATAGTTTAGTGATAGTAGTTATTTAGATGATAAAATTTACTTAAAACTGTAAGTGATCTACTTGAAATCGATCTGCTTGAAAGACAGTACTGTCTTCAACAAAACTACGAAATTTGAAGCTAAGGTGAAGACACCATGTTAATTTAAAAATACTTTATTCCATTAACATCGTTAGATGTAGCCTAGATGGCTAATATTTTATATTGGTAAGGTCATTCGACCTACCTCAGTAGCTAGTTTCAATTGATTTGGAACTGGAGTAAGTAACCACTCGTCTTAATTTTCGAACTTTTTCGACAGTGAAAACTTCAACTTTTTCATTTTTATACCGTGGTTTACTTATTTCTAGGTTTAACCTGATGATGAACTGATTAGTCCGAAAACGTTTGTTTGTGATGTACAAGTATTGTACCTACTTTGAGTACAAGTTGGACCCCCTTTTTTAAAAATAATTTTTAAATAAATTATACATATACCATCTGGGTCTACCCCAAAATCCCGACAGCCAAAATCCCGACAGCCACAATCCCGACGGCCAATATCCCGACACGCCAGAATCCCGACAGGCCAAAATCCCGACAGGCCAGAATCCCGACAGGTTTGATAAGTTTCTTTTTAACATATAATTACATTTATTTCTTGTTTTTTGTTTGAGGCGATCTGTTTTTTATTTTTTGTTACTAAACAAAAGTATTTACCATTTAATATGAACTAATTTTCTAAATAAAATTTCTAACATGGGTATATGAATTAAATAATTTTTTTGGGCAATATATAGTCCAATAATATATGTATAATATAATCAAATCAATAATATAATTCAAGTTTACTTTCATATAATAGATATTATCATGTCACTTACAACCTTCCATTTAAGTAAGTATAGCTTTTATATTATAAAATGAAGTCTTTAAATAATTTTTTCTTTTAAAATATATAATAATTTACATGTCGGGATTTTGACCTGTCGGGATTCTGGAGTGTCGGTGTTTTGACCGTCGGGATTTTGGCTGTCGGGATTTTGGGCGGCACCCATACCATCTACAAGGGAAGATTTTTACTTCTTTAGTAATTAAAAAGTTTTGTTATAATAAATAAATAAATTTATTATAATAAAACAAAAGCAACTTTGACATTTAATAATGCGTTAGTTAAGTTGCTCTACACGAGTTACTTAGCAACATAAAAAATAAAGAAAACTGCTTAATGGGAAGCCGGGGAAATGCATTTTTTTAACGTATACCGATTTTAAACTTTGAGATTCCATTTTCTCCAACCTAATTTTTGATTGAAATTTTGGTATTTTTGGTATTTTTCACTCGTAATACCGATAGTTTTTATTATTATAATAATACATGTTAAAGGTATTTAAAGGTATGAACAATTTAATAGTGGCCCAGATATTCTATTTGTTTATAAGCCAAAACAATTTTTAATTTTAAAATATTCCCGAGTCAGCTTAAATAAATAGTCCAATTTCAATTCTGTGAAGTACAATAGATAGGTATAAGCAGTGCCTTTTTATACAGAAATCCTAGTTCTAGTTATTCTTATGTATGATAATTATTATTATGGTTATTATAACGACCGTAATTTTTAAATTAACAATTTAATTGTTGCTAAACTGTTCATTCCATCGGCTTCTGGAAATATAATCTATACCAAAAGGGCGTTATGTCAACAAGTTATTTAATTATTATTGATAAATAATTACTTATTTACAATTTAAGGTGAAAATTAAAGATTTTGTTGGAAAAACCCTAATTTTCCGAGGAAAATTTTCGTAGAAGTAAATCAGGGAAAACCAGTCTCTATGCAGAATTTAATTACGGTGAATTTTTATTTGGGTGTTTTTGGTGAAAAGTTAAAATATTTGGAGTTATAGAGCAATAACTGAGAAAACACGATTTGGGGGCTCCATTTTGTCTATAAAAAAAGTAGCACACTATCTGTGGACTTTGCATACCTATATTATTAATATAATATTGAATCATAAGATTCGATTTCAGCAATAACATTCCTGTCCTGGCTGAGAAATCTCAGAGAATGGTTTGGATGAAGCTCAACTGAACTCTTTTGGGCTGTAGTATCAAAAGTGAGAATAGCAATGATGATTGCCAACCTTCGTCGCGGAGATGGCACGTAAATAAGAAGAATAACATTCCTGGTAAATAACTTTTCCTTGTATTTTGGAACCAAACACAAACAAACTTATATGGAATCACCATGTATTTCAAAGAAATATTTATTTCTTTTGTAAAAAAAATTGTTGCGAAGAATAAAGGTTTTTATTGAAAATAAACAAATCGATAAGACAATCAGATAGTACAGCTCGGAACGGTATAGGTTATTTGCTTGAGTTGCAAATTCAACGAAAATAAATAAACTAACTTTTGCGCCCAATAACGAAAATATGCCCCATGCGGTGTTATAGAATGTACAACGGGGAAAGATTATTGGTATTGTGGAGCAAGTAATGTAGAAGGGCATAGCTGCAGAGGTAGGCGTGAGACATGGCGTTTTGTCCAAAACCTATGCTCGATAAGAAGAGCTAGGAAAGCTCAAAAATAAAGCAAGGTAAAGTCGCCAAAAAGTAATAACGGCTCGCCACGATCATCTAATTGTCCAATCAACTGGAAGATACCCAACATTTCTCATCTGCAGCTCCAAAGGCAACTTTTGGAAGCTACAGATGTTACTGTTTCATTTGAAACGATTAGAACAAGAGCTCGTGCCAAAAAGTATACAGCAGGAGACACTTATGTAATTGATGGATTCGACACTTATGTGTTCCCGAGTTATCCTGGCAACACAAGATTCATCGCCTAAATTGGTGTCTTCACCACCAAACCTGGAACCTTAGGAAATGACACAATATGCTATTCTCAGAAAAAGTCAGGATTTGTGTAAAATCAGATGACCCACGAAGTCGTGTACTTAGAGGTCAAGGAAGACAACTAAGAACGAAAACTGTCAGTTCTGTTCACAAATATAAAAGGAGAAGTGTAATGTTCTTTAGAGGAATTGTGGTTCGTAAAAAAAACCCCTTTAATTTTTATCCAATCAACTCTAACTGCTTACAAGTATGTTGATAATCTGTAGTTAGGATCTGGAGAGGTAAACAGGAGAAAATTTAATTTCTATGCATGGTAATGGACCTCCACATACCATTAGAGTGACTAAAGACATCATTGAAGCAGAAGATATACCTTGTTTACAGTGGCCTGTTGCTTACCCGAGCTTAACACTATAGAGTATTTGTCGGATATGTTTAAAAGAAAAATTAGAGCTTGCCGGGATAATCAACAAAACACCGCACGGCTAGTACAAGCTGCTCTTGAAGAATGGAGCAACCAACCTCAACAAAATGTTGATAATTTGATTAGGAGCGTGCCCACGCAAACTAAAGCTTGCTTAAGGACTAGAGGTGATAACACTGACTACCAAAAAAAATATTAAAAACAATTTAAACATTATTCGTTTTTCATTGACATTTTTTATGATATTGACTTTAAAACCACTAGTTTCAATTTGTTTTTTAAATACTTTATTGTTTTATTTAATTGTTATGCATTTGTTATTCAATTGCTTTAAAATAAATATTGTTTGACTTTGTGTGTTCGTTTTTTTTTAAATTCGCACGAAATAATAAGAAATATCAGATGATTCCATATAAGTTGATCCCATGGGTAAAATCATTGTTTATGACACAGAACTGTTTTTTGAGTGATTATTGCCACAATATAATATTATTGTACTACATTTCTTATCTCCGGATAAAGACCGTCGGATTTAGTACAACCGTCGACGAAGTTCATCCAGAGTTTAATACCTTACACCAGCGGTTTTCAAACTTTTTTTGTCATGTACCACCTACAGTTCTTTTTATTATTTTTGGTACCACCTATATTTTTAGATTGTATTATCAAGACTTGCTAAGTACTACTATTTTAATTTTTTTTGTGTTTTGTGTACCATCGCAAATGATGATATGTACCACTAGTGGTACATGTACCACAGATTCAGAAACGCTGCCTTACACCTTTGAGAACACTGAAAGGTGAAATCAGGGAATAAAATATGTGAAAACTGTGTGGATTCCTAGGAATTTTCCTAGAATATTATAGAATTCTGAATTTTCTTTTGTAAAAAAATCGTAGGTATGTGATGAGCAGAGTCAGGCAAATACGTAATAGTGCATATGCATATGCATTTGCATATTTTTGTAGTTTTTTGAATTTTGCATATACTGGTATATTTAAAAATAAAGTGCATATAATAGGTTTTCAAAGCGAATTTATTTGTTTATTCATTGTTCAAATACCTTCGTACCTGATATTCCTGTGTGGATCAAGGTCCAGAATTGGTCATTGAGATGGGAAAATTATTATGCTCAGCATGCAGTAAGTAAATACAAACTAAACCTAAATATTTTAAATTGCGTGAAAATAATCAAAAAACCAAAAAATATACATTTCTAATTTAAAATGCTTTAAATAACCCCCGATCTAAAAATTATTTAGTTTACTGTAGGAATTTTTTTGCAGATTCCATGCGAAAAAAAATTCCAAATAGTCCAGCATTGCAAAACTGCTTTACGTTAAAAAAAATAAATTAGAATCGGGAGAGAAAAAGGAAGATTCGATATCTAGGTGCTTAAAATCAACTAATCGGGAATCAAGTGAGCAAGAGACATTTAACCATGATTTGTTCGAAGCATTGTTAAACTAAAATATATCTTTGTCCAAATTATCAAACGAAAAGCTTAAGAAGAAACAAGGTCGATTCTGTAGGTATATTTTGCGGTACTGAATAACATAAAATTAGAGAGAATAGGAGAGAATTATTTTTATGTATGTGTGGATGAAACAATTGATTCTTCTGGACGTTACATCGTACATTTATTAATCGGATCTTTTAGAAATGGGCAAGCTTGTAAATCGCATTTAATTGCTTCCAAGAAAGTGAATAAAACCAACGCACTAGGTAACAGCTTTAAGGTTTTTGCAAGACAGTTTACCAATTTTTTTTCTTCCTTTAGCTGTTCCCAACGAAAAATTGTTATTTTTCTTTGAGATGCTGCACCTTACTTGGCTAAAGTAGGAAGCAATTTGAAAATTTTCTATCCTTGTTTAGTACGTACAACTTGCCTAGCACATGGTTTAAATAGGGTCTCAGAAGAAATTAGAAATAAATTTCCTCTTGTTAATCATTTTATTTCAAATATGAACAAAATATTTCTTAAGGCACCTATAAGGTATCAATTGTATAAAGAACATTTGCCGAATCTTTCTCTTCCACCAAAACCTATTGTTACTGGATGAGAACTTGACTAAAAGCTGCAATGTTTTATGCAGAAATTTTTGAAATTTTTGCCAGTAGATTCTTCCGAATTTTCAAAGAAATGGTGAAAAATAAAATAGTACCGTAGAATGGGGATACATTGATCATTTTTAAATTTTAATGTTAAACAAAACTTTTATCTAAGAGTTAAAATCGACTAAAAAAATCAGTAATAATCGGGTTTCGTTTATCAAGACACACAATAAATATTAACACTAAATGTTTGATACTTTTCAAGAAAAAAAATTTAAAGGACCTGATCAAAGATATACTGTAGATGGGGATATTTTGATCACACATGTAATTTTAGTTTAATATGAAAGTATCCCCAATGTTATTCACTTTGAAAACATATTTTGACAAATCTTATTTTATTATGACTTTTTAGGTTAAAAAAAAAATATGAAACTTACAGAAAATAATGTATTTGATGATAATGAAATGAAACTGTCCTTCAACAACTTAAAAACTACGAATTTTACAGAAAAATAAGGTATGTTAACGTGTTTCAAATTAAACTAAACTTCAACTACTTTAATGTCTTTTTTAAAAATGCATTTGGTGCTTCCATCTAAACACTCTATAGATGCGGGATTTGGTAAAAATTCAACTATATCCTCCTTACTAATTTGGCATATGTCGGCATCAATCATCTTAAATTCTGTCTTGCTGGGTTTTATGGATTTATAGCCTATGACTATTACTTCCGGCTCTACCTCCAAAATTTTACAGACATAGATATAAGTTTTTTTTCCTCTCTGAGATAAGAATTTTGCTAAAATATATCTACCTGCTTGAACCTTATCTACTTCAGACTGCACTTCGTAGTTTTCTTCATTTTCTAACAAGTCTGATTCATTTTCGGACTCGGATTCATCTTACTGTGATATGTGGCTTTCTTTATCTGAACTATCTTCTGATTGCTGCTCAATTATTGCTGTTGACACACTAGCTCCGGGAGCTACATCTAGTTTCTTTTTTCTTGTTTTTGGTCTCTCTGGTCCTCCAAATCTTTGCTACTTTAGAAGTGCAGTTAATGCATTTTCAACGGCGTCCGTGGGATCTTGTGGAGCGTCATCTGTTGGCAATTTCTTATAAACTTCACCCGGGCAAAGCGGATAAATACCAGTAGAACGAAAGGAGCTAACTAAGTTTCGCTTTACTGCTGACGCAATTTTATCCGTTTGTTGGGATGGACCACCTTTCGAAACTCGAGGAGTGACTTCGTCAAGAGTTTTTAATGTTTTCCTTAAAAGAGATGAAAACATATCTTTTGGAACTGTACTTAGTCGCAAATTTTGTAATTTCCAATCCGTTAACGTCGTCCTCCAAGCCTGTTTCATTGGCCTGAAAAAGCCCACGTCCAGTGGTTGGCACAAAAGGGTAGAATTTGGAACTAAGCATATGAAGTCAATTTCATGTTCAGCACACATCTTAAGAACTTCAACATCCATGTGTGACGACAAATTATCTCCTATCAAAGCTTTTCTTCCTTCTAAACGTCGTGCATGGGGTAAAAAGCAAGTTGTGAACCAGTCTCTAAAAGTTACGCCATCTATCCATCCACTTTGAGTACGATTATACCTCGTCCCTTGGTTGCAGCATGGTTTATCGCAGCAAGGTAAACCACGCGGTCCATTTTCCTTCCACGTATCATACAGGTGAATGCTTTTATAAATGACGTAAGGAGGGAGAAGAGTTCCGTTTGCAGCAGCACATACCATAATAGTGGTACAACTTTTGGAGTGATTCATCACTTTTTCGGGGTACTTAATGCCTCTTTTGTATATGCAAGGTTTTTTCCCTGGATCGTCTGACAAACTAGATTCGTCATAGTTGAAAATGTTGGAACTGGGCAAATCTTTATTTACTGGCTCCAAGTTATTATAAAACTCTTCTAGTGTAACTCTTGAAACAGCAGCTCTAGCACGTTTAATATTTGTTGCTAGTCGTTGCCCAAACGAATCCTTATGCCTATTAAGTAGGCTGTATGCCCAGTCAATACCAGGCAGATTATTTTGAAATATAGCCACGTTTTTTCCTTGTTGATCCAAATACCATTTTGCCATCATTCGTAGGTCCTGAATAGATAAAGGAAAGCCCCAGTCAGCACATTTAGCGGCTGCTTTTAAAATTGCTACCTCCTCTCCTTTGGTGAAAATAGTAGGACGTCCGGGGGTGCCAATATGTTTTCCTTTATATCTGTTATACAGGGTACCAAAGGGAATTTTATATTGTCTTGATGCTTCTCTAATATTCTCGCCCTGTATATTATTAAACAATGGGAGCAGACACTTTTTAATGGTCGTTTGTTATTCCCCATAGAGGCCTCTATACGAGGTAGGAGTATGTACAGTTCCTCATGACTCACCCTGTAGATACTGTTAATTTGAGTTTTTCTAACCCATACTTTTGGGGAAAACTTTCGCGAAATTGTATGTATAACAAACACTTGCCGTAGTTATGCAGATTATTGCATCCCTTTTTAAGTAGATACCCATTTACGTAATACGTAATAGCATTGCAATAGTATTAGGTATTTCGATCAACTAATAGACAAAAAGGGGCTTTAAATATTTGAGATTATTTGACCGCGTCCTTGTTATAAAAGTGGCCGTAAATACCAGGGGCCGGATTACGAACACTCGATACGAATCGTATCCGCCATGTTTTCCCATAAGGCGCTACGGTAAAACATGGCGGATACGATGTGTATCGAGTGTACGTAATCCGGGCCCAGGTCATAAATAAAGGAAACTACATAATAAATATGTAACCGGTTTGATAATTTTTTAAACTGGCCGTTAGAAAGGGTGGCAGCTTTTGACAGGTGGCCGTTAACAAAGGTTTTACTGAATTTATATTCTTATAGAAAATGTCTCATAATCCTATCGAAATCTATCCAATCCAATTGTTTTCCAAACCAAATAATAACCAAGTAACAATCAAATTGGAATTAACCTAATTAAATTATATAATGACATATTTTTTTAATATGGTGTATTCCACGAATATACGTTTGTTTTGGAGCATCGTGACAACGAATATTTTAGTGTGTAACATAAGAAGTACGAAAGTATTTTGCTCTAATAATTACTCCAATAAACAACAATAAAATTTGCAATTTACTTTCGTTCTTCATATTTTGCACAGTAAAATATTTGTTGTCGCGATAATCCAAGAGATTATAATTTGGGAAATTTTTTTCCACCATTACTTTTAATTCCTATCTAATTGGAATTTTTGAATAAAATTACGTCTCCTTCATAAAATGGTAATATATCATTTGTAAGTATATCACAAATAAGAGATATATTTCCAAGTGGAAAACTTTTCCGGAAAAGTCTAAATAAACTGACATTCTTTATGTCTCGGATACTGAGAGCGTATAAATTGATCTGATTACAATGTATTGATGCCGGTAAAAGAAACGTTAAGCTTTCGATTTATTTACTTTTTGCGGATGATATTTCAAAAAGTAAAAAACGAGTCAAATGGGATATGATATTTGGAATTATATTGTTTGATAAAATGAAAACCAATTTTGTATCTTATCCGTAAATTGTAAACTTTATATTTATTTTTTTTTAGTGCAGTCACTGAAGGTTTTTAAATACGATTTTGTTGAATCTCCATAGATTTTCATGAAACAAGGTGCCAACTTGCGCTTTTATCCTAAGGGTGGACGATAATAAAAAATGTTTTCAGCGGGTGCAAACCTTGATGTAGGAATGGGACAATTCAGCTGTAATTTCTGACCAGGTGAGCTGGAGGGATGGAGCGAGCTGGAGGGAGGCACTATCCCTTCTATATGCAGGCCATAGAGGCGACTTAATTAAACCTACGTTTGTCTTCCACAAATCCTACTAAATCGAAACAAGACAACATAGGGAATCAAACTTAGCAAATGCGTATTGCATATGCAGCAATGGCTCCAAAACGAAAGAATGCTCAGGATGCTGGCCATACTGATCGCTGAAACTTAGTATAAAATATGCTAAGTGCAAAAATACCAGCGTAATTCAAATTGAACTGGCTGGCATCTCCATAGCCGCACAAGAAATATCCCGGAAAGCTATAGCCGGTAAAACCATAATGAACTGCACAGACAGGAGACAAGCGCTACTAACCCTGAATAGACCACGTGTCATATCACGGCTACTAAAGAGGTGTCATGAGTCACTATCCCAAGTTTCGGATGGTAACAGCATCATCCTGAGTTGAGTTAAAGGTTACAATGGAAAGAAGAGCATCCGCATTGCTGACCAACTTGCTAGGAAGGCAACAGGCCTAAGAATTTTAGGACCTGGTGATCTTTTTGGCTGGTCAACTACAACAATCGCTGAAATAGCAAAATGTCACTCGCACACTAAGTGAGATTACAAAACTGTCGAGCATGTTAACCATGTGATGTGAATGTCCGGAGTTGTCGTCAATACGAGAGTATGCGTTCAGTGAGCCGTGGCCTACACCTGCCGACATAGGGGAAATGCCCCCTGGTGATTTGGGGGTTCCAAAATAATACCTAACCTAATCCCAATCACCTTAAAAACCTAACAACTGGTTTTTACTTTAAAAATAAAAACCGGTTATAACCGGGACAAAAAAACAACCGGTAAAATCGGTTATTGCGAAGTAAAAAACCGGTTTTATGCTAAAACCGGTTGGTTTTTCCCATCCCTACTCATCGGGTGCCAACCTTGATGCAGGATTGGGACAATACTTATGTTTTATTCAATAAGGTGTAGTTTCTGGCGAAGTAAGCTAGAGGCACTAACCTACGTTTGTCTTCGACAAACCCTACAAACTCAAAACAAGACAACATAGGGGGAAGAGCGTGCCAAATGCATATTGCATATACACCGATGGTTCCAAAATGGACGAACGGTCAGGATGCGATATATACTCCAGTTCACTGAACCTTAGTATAAAATGGGGTAACTTCAAAAATGCCAGCATAGTGTAGACGAAACTGGCTGGTATTTCCATCCCCGCAAAAGAGATAACCCGGAAAGTTATAACCGATAAAACCATAATAATCTACACTGATGGCAGACAAGTGCTACTAACCTTGAATAGACCACGTGTAATATCAGGGCTAGTAATAGAGTGTCATGAGTCACTAGCCCAACTTTTGGATGGCAACAACATCATCCTAAGGTGAGTTAAATGACACAATGAAAATAAAGGCATCCGCATTTTGACCAGCAATGTAGCTAGGAAGGCAGCTGCCCTGGTAAAAAAGAACCCCGTATCTCCAAAATTTTAAAAATTAATAATATTTTTGCACCATATAAAAAATGATTTGTTTCTGGAGACGTTCCGGGGATAAGATCAAGAGGACGATCACCAACTAGATGGTCTGACCAAATAAAGAATTCAGCTGGAAACTCATTCTGCGAAGCTCTTAGAGCAGCTGAAGATAGAGACCAATGGGAAACATTGTCAGGAATATTGGAAGAAATCACGATCCTCAGTAATGTGGAAACGACAAGAGAGAGAGAGAGAGAGAGAGAGAGAGAGAGAGAGAGAGAGAGAGAGAGAGAGAGATGAAAAATTATGATTTATATAAAATATTCACACAGGAAAAAACTCATATTTTAGATTTCTAAATATTTTATGAAAGAAAATAGTTTCCCGTAAACGCCAAAAAATGACTATTATGCTTAGTATAAATCTGGTAAGGAAATATAAGCATATTGTATGAAGAGCTAAAAATCAGAAACATGAAAATAAACAAAGAAGAATAAAAAAAATGATAATTGGAAGACAAAACGGAAAAGACAAAATAGAAGTAGATGGCAAGCAACTTGAACAGGTAGACAGATATAAGTATTTGGGGGTAATGATAAGCCGGAATGGAAAATTAGAAGATGAGATAAATGAAAGAATTGGAAAGACTGATAAGCTGTACAATAGTATTAAGAGTAACTTTTTAAAAGAGAAAGAAGTACCTAAGAATATAAAAACCGAAATAGTGAAAAATATTGTGAAACCCACTCTAACTTATGCCTGTGAATCTTGGGCATTAACAAAAAGGCAAAAGAATAGACTAATAAGCACAGAAATGAGATTTTTGAGAACAATAGAGGGAAAAACAAGGAAAGATAAAATTAGAAATCAAACCTTTAGACAAAATCTGAAAATACACCCAGTTACAACAACAATCGAACAAGGACAACTTAGATGGCTCGGACATGTACTGAGAAGAGGAGAAGAAAAAGTAGTAAGACAGATATATGAAGCGAGAGATATGGGAAGAAAGAAGAGAGGACGACCAAGAAAGACGTGGACAGAAGAAGTGAGGGAAGCGGCCGAGACAAAAGAGGAATAAAATGGGAGGAAACAAAAGCATTGGCCATGGATAGAAGGGAATGGAAGGAAATGTGGAAGAAAACGACGGAGAACCTAACTCCGTAACAACTCACACCGAAAGGTAGACGAGTTCTGGATTAAGTAAGTAAGCAAGTATAAATCTGGCATTTAACGCTTCATAGTAAAACCTGGTGTATGCTTAGCAGATACGGGTTTTTAACGTAGGATAAAACGACATGCGAGGTTTTTTCTAAGGAACAGAGGATGACCTTTTGCAGAGCACAGTGTTAAAATCTGGGATAAATGACCCCACACCTGTGACGACACCTTCTTGTATTGCTCAGAGTAGAAAGGACCAAATAATAAAAAACGTAGGTGAAATTATATCGAAGAACCGCCAGCAATTTTGGGACGAATTACCAACTTCCGGTTAAAAATAATTTTCATGTTGTATTTTTAAATACAATTTTCCGTAAATACTTATGTTTTATTTAACAAATCTTCATAGAAAATATTATTAAAATATTTAAATGTGTTGCCTCTCGAGGCAGTTATATAAATTTTATAATAATTATATTACATTGTATTATATTACAACTATATTACATGTTACATTGTTAAAACCAAGCTAAGACTAATTTGGATTATACGTGGTTTTAGCTAAGTAACCTTGACATAATTCTTTGCATTCTTAGACCGTATGTCGCATAACTAATGTCCATAATATAATTTTGCATTTTTTTTAAACTAACTATGGTGCTACACACTCTACTCTAAACGAGTTTATATTATTATTGCACCAAAAACACAACGGATTAAATAAAAATATTTAACCGCGTTTTTCTCAAAATTCACTATCGCGGAGATACGGGGTTGTTACTACTTAGTAGTAGCCTACTTAGTAGGGCAAAGCAGCTGTAAGACTCTTAGGATCTGGTAAACTTTTTGGCTGGTCAAATTCAACATTCGCGAAAATTGTCAAATGTCACTCCGATAACTAAACCGTGAAAATATGGGAATAAGGGCCATGGTGTAGACTTGCCAAGGTCACACTAAGGAACCTTGAGAAATCAGCATCAGAAAAGTACTTGAAAATGACCAGAAAAAACCTACGCTTGAAAAGTCGTTTTTTAAATGGACATTGTCAACTAATCAAACACCTCTACACACTGGGGCTAGTAGACACACCTCTACGCAGGAAGTGTGAACGAGATGACGAAAACTGTCGAGCCTGTCCTATGTGAATATCCGTAATTACCGTCAATACGAGTGTATGCGTTCGGCAAGCCTTGAACTACACCTGCCGACATAGAGGAGTTCTCGCCTGGTAATTTGTCCACCTTCATGGAAATGAAAGTATGAACAGTGAACTAAGGACGACAATCCCCTGGTAGGAGAAGCAATGGGTCAATTATGGCCTACGTGCTATGTGACTGGACTCGCCCTCACTACTCTACAGATACAGAACAGTTATATTTCCAAATGAAAAAGTTTTCAGGAAAAGTCGAATAAACCGGCATTTTTTACAGATTTGGTTACCTGGTGTTTTTTTGAGTTCGCTGAAAAAGAACACGCCATAAGAATCGCATCTGGTGCCCAGATTTATTGCTAAGGAACGTCATCTGTAGTTTCGAGCGTTTTCGGCACTAAATTGATCGAAACAGATTACTCGGGGTTTTTGGTGTTGCGGAATAGGAATACGTCATTCAAACCGACCCCTGGAGGGCCTGGTGTGCTCATCATCAATAAGCTGCTTCGACCGTTAAGCAAACGTATTATCGGGAAACATCAAGGGTTTCAGCAAGGGAGGTCGACAATTGCTGGCGCCTTCACTGATACAGTTGTTGTTCTTAGGTTTTGACAAACTGTACATAACTACTGTTAACTAAATCATTGGAATATGATACGATTATTTATGATTATAATATATTTAGACAAATGCTTTAATAAACAGAAACCAGTTATGTAACATCCTCTAATGCTAAATATTTTCTCAATATAATGGTAGGGGAGCCAAAGCGGGGATTTTTGCAGTTACTCGAGCGCGTGAGATTATCATATGGGGAGAAACCTGGTACCCTGCAGATGTACCTCTACTATATATTGGCTCTTAACACAGGTTAGTTCGTTAAGGGGGGACCGAAAAAGATCTATCCTTAAAAACACATACTCTAAATTGTCAGATTAAAATAAGGCAAGTTAAGTAGTTAAGTACTAATCTGATATGGCGCCAAATCGTAATATTGTTGTTGATGGAATTGATATTGAGCAGACTGCATTTTATAAGTATTTGGGACATGAAATTCGGTTAGCAAGAGATAACCAGACGTGCGAGCTCCCACGTCGCATAGGATTAGCCTGGGCAGCGTTACTGCAGTAACGGGCAGTAAACTGGGCAGTAAACTGAGCTATGTATTGAAATCGGAGTTACCCATATGCCTGAAAAGATAAATATTTGACCAGTGTGTATTGCCTGTACTCACTTATGGAGCGGAAATATTAACACTCACAAAAAAGGTAGTGAACAAGATTCGCATAACTCAGAGGGCTATAGAGCGCCAGATGTTGGGTGTCTCCCTGAGGGACCGAATCCCAAACGAAGAAATACGTCGTAGAACAAAAACAACGGGCACCGTCGAAAGAATCGCGTCGCTCAAGTGGAATTGCACAGAACACGTCGCCAGATTGTCAGACAAGCGATGGACAAAACGTATTGTCGAGTGGAGGCCACGAGAAGAAGCACTACGGAGCAGAGGACGATCACCAACCAGATGGGCTGACGATCTAAAGCGTATTATCGGCAACTGGATGCAAGCCGCACAAAACAGAGAAAGATGGAAAGAGCTGAGGGAGACCTATGTTTAGCAGTGGACGAGTACGGGTTGATGATGATGAAGTTAAGTACATGCAAAAGAGTGTAAATTTCAAAAATCTGACGATTTGAGAGGGCCGTAAGGAAATGGGCGAGTCAAAAATTTCACAAAAAAAAAGCGAATATGTCGTGAAATAAACGTCAGATCAAAAAACAAAAACTACGTTTTCAATATTTTTCAAAAATATATCGAATGATACCAAACATAACCCTACGGAGTGGGGTCGGGTGTAAATTTAAAATTTTAAATACAAATCCCGCGATATTTCGCAAAATAAACATCAGATAGTAAAACTGCAAAATACACTTGTTCGATATTTTTGAAAAATCTATCGAGTGGTACTAAATACGACCCCCCAAGGAGGTGGGGTGGGAGTTACTTTAAAATCTTAAATAGGAGCTTCAAAGTTTTATTGCAGGTTTGGATTCTTTTACGTAAAAATTAGCAACTTTTATTCGAAATATTTTTTCGAATTATAGATAGATGGCGCTATAATTGGAAAAAAGATTGTTGGAAATGGAAAATTAAATTTAAAAATGGAAGGTCTTCACTAAAATAGAAAATTTTACTTAACTTTTTTTGGTTTTAGGACCTAATATTCACAACCAATAGGTCCACACAGCGCTCGAGTGGCTGCACATTTAGCATACTTTGCTCCCCTACTGTATCCGCAAAAATCCGTATACAAAATGAACTTACTGGAACACTTCCATTAGGTCTAGAACAAATCAATCCTGCTTAACCTGACGCTAACATAAATATGTCATGAGACATTTGTACCCTGATAATCAACATGTTCAGAAAGGCATCTTTATATTTAAAAGTGACAGGTCTCAGTGTTTTTATAACTTTTTAAAATAAAGACACAAACAATTTTATTCAATAAGTGGTTTCTAGACTGTGAGATTCACATTAATAACCCCTCTTTATTCCTACAGAAAAATGTTTTCCTGTATGCAAGGAGTTTAAAATGATACTTTATATTTCATTTGTATGATTTATAATAGTTGAAACAACTGTTGTCAGAACATACCTTTATAGAAGAAATTACCACATAATATCGTGTGTCACCTACCTGGAACAAAAAACAAAGATTAGTAAACTTGCCTCAAAAATTAAACACAAATACATACAGTGCACAGATTGTAAAGGTGCCGGTGGGGGATGGCGTCTATGCGCAGGATGGAAGTCTGTGTATGAGAGAGAGATTATTCGAAATAACGAAATAACAAATAATATAAAATCTGTTTAATTTTGTATTTACACAGTTTTGTCGTTAATTTTAAAAAATTCTATGCTACAGAGATAAATTCACATGAAGAATTGGAAAACAGAGTTTAACGTCACTAATGTTCAAATGAAAATATGTATTTCAACAACGGTACACAGTATCGAGGTTTACCAAGGGTACATTTTTGGTGTAAAATTGTATGTTAGAAATAGTTCAATTGAAATTTTTATTAATAATTATACCCTTAAAAAAGTTTATGTCGAATAATACTTGGTAAGAACCAATGTACGAACCTTGTAATTACCGCCCTCTATGAGAGTCATATATGTAAAAACAAATTCATGGGATCAGCTTCCAAAACATATTCGTATAAAATTTATTAGAATGTTGTCAGTAGTTTGGGCAAAATTGTAAAAAATGTGTATTTTTTTTACTTCGACGCACTTTATCTTGAAAACGGATGACGTTACAATTTTTTTTACTAAGGAAATCCCAATTACTTTTTCTTAAAATTTTGTTACCCCGAGCTTTGGTATTTTCTGATACCTGCCTGGTCTATATGAGTGATAATACAACAAATGCCTGTAAAGAAAGTTTCCGTGTCGATAGCTAGCAAACTTTTCCTGACTCTTCAGACCGGATCGAAATCCGTAATAACTACGACGCCATCCACTCGGTGTAAACTCCCAAAGAATTTAATTCGTTTAACGGTTAACAACATTTTCATTGTGCTAATATAACTAGTAAACTTCGACTAAACTTAACGAGTTATTTGGTCGCCCCATCCCTAACGAAAATTTATTAAGAAACTCCTTATTAGTTTATTAAAATTTTAAGTTACGTTAAGATATTTTTGGTTCAAAGTGCATTGTATTCGTCAAGTATTTTAAACCAAAATTTAGACGAGTATATTGAACAAAAGATACTTTTATAAGATTAATAAGGCAAGTTAACTATTGTGGAGCACGAATATACAAAAACTGAGATAAATATTGAATATTGGAATAATAGTTAAAAGGATAGATATAATTTAGAGACTACGAGAACAGGCGAGATTCTGGAAAAATTCCGGAAATAATGACAATATACAAAGCGTAAAAACCCTAATAGAGAAAGTAGTGGAATGCAGTAATCTTTTAGTGCTAATATTTACCGATTTATACACATCCTTTAACACAGCTGAGCTAAGCAAAATACTACAGGCATTTACAGATTTCAGACCAGATTATAGGTATATAGAAGTTTTATACAATATATACCTACAGGCAACAATCATTGTCAAATTTCATAATAATAATAGTAATCGTTGATGGATTCGACCGTTACTTGATGGAAGTTCATTTTATCTCACAAAAAAAACACTGAAAACGTTTGTTTTCTATACTTCCACAAAATTTATTACAACTATGTTACTATAGCTATTTCGGCAGAGTGCCTTTCTCAAGTGATATAATTTACAATGTGTTTGCCTTTTTAAGTCTCTAACTGAAGAGGTTGAGGAGTTGGGAGCTGTTTGTCTCGAGTTGGTCATTCAGAAATTTATCTGTATTTTTCAGTTTATTAATTTACATAGATTCTAAAAAATATAGCTTAAGGCCTTTATTTTGGATATGCAGAATTTGAAACTCTTCATTGAAAGAATGATTATGATCTAGAAGGTGAGGTGCGTAAGTAGAAGTGTCTGTTTTTCTACTGTTGAAAGCCCTTTTGTGTTCTGCTATCCGTTTGTCAAAAGTTTTGCCAGTTTGACCGATGTACGTTTTCGGACAGTCACCACAAATTAGTTTGTACACACCACTCTGTAGTTGCTTTCTCTTTCGGCTTTTATTGTTCTTAATATATTTGCTTAAGTTGTTGTTAGTTCTGAAAGCTGGTATTATTCCTTCCTTTTTTATGTATCTGGCTATTTTTGTTGTTATCTTGCCAGTATATGTGAGAGAGCAGAAGGTACTGGGTTCTTTCTGTGGTGGTGGATACACTAATTTCAGGGCTTTCTTATGGAGTTTTTGATATAAAATGTTGTTAACTGTTTGTTCGTTATAGCCGTTGTTTACTGCTATTTGTTTAATGATGTTTAGTTCTATCTCGAAGTTACTTTTTTGTCATGGGAATTTCTGTCAATCTATGTATCATGCTATGGTAGGCTGCTAATTTGTGTTGTGTAGGATGGGATGATTAATTGTGTATAGTTGTGTCAGTATGGGTAGGTTTATGATATACGGAGAACTCATGTTTGTTGTGTAGTCTGGTAATCCTTACATCTAGAAAGTTTATGGAATTATTCTGTTCTGTTTATATTGTAAACTCAATATTACTATGAAATGAATTAATGTATGATAGAAATTGGTCAAGTTGTCTGTTAGTTCCTGTAAAGCATACTAGTATATCATCCACGTATCTCTACCAATATAAGAACTGTTTAAATACGGGATGTTTAGAAATTGTTGTTTCAATTTGGTTCATAAATATATCTGATAGTAATGGGCTTAGAGGATTACACAAACAACAGTGCAGGACTTATTATGTGTAATCCTCTAAGCCCATTACTATCAGATATATTTATGAACCCACTTGAAACAACAATTTCTAAACATCCCGTATTTAAACAGTTCTTATATTGGTGAAGATACGTGGATGATATACTAGTATGCTTTACAGGAACTAACAGACAACTTGACCAATTTCTATCATACATTAATTCACTTCATAGTAATATTGAGTTTACAATAGAAACAGAACAGAATAATTCCATAAACTTTCTAGATGTAACGATTACCAGACTACACAACAAACATGAGTTCTCCGTATATGATAAACCTACCCATACTGACACAACTATACACAATTCATCATCCCATCCTACACAACACAAATTAGCAGCCTACCATAGCATGATACATAGATTGACAGAAATTCCCATGACAAAAAATAACTTCGAGATAGAACTAAACATCATTAAACAAATAGCAGTAAACAACGTCTATAACGAACAAACAGTTAACAAAATTTTAAATCAAAACTCCATAAGAAAGCCCTGAAATTAGTGTATCCACCATCACAGAAAGAACCCAGTACCTTCTGCTCTCTCACATATTATACTGGCAAGATAACAACAAAAATAGCCAGATACATAAAAAAGAAAGGAATAATACCAGCTTTCAGAACTAACAACAACTTAAGCAAATATATTAAGAACAATAAAAGCCGAAAGAGAAAGCAACCACAGAGTGGTGTGTACAAAGTAACTTTTGGTGACTGTCCGAAAACGTACATCGGTCAAACTGGCAGAACTCTTGACAAGCGGATAGCAGAACACAAAATGGCTTTCAACAATAGAAAAACAGACACTTCTACTTACGCACCTCACCTTCTAGATCATAATCATTCTTTCAATGAAGAGTTTCAAATTCTGAATATCCAAAATAAAGGCCTTAAGCTATCTTTTATAGAATCTATGGAAATCAATAAACTGAAAAATATAGATATAATTCTGAATGACCAACTCGAGACAAACAGCTCCCAACTTCTCAACCTCTTCAGTTAGAGACTTAAAAAGGCAAACACATTGTAAATTATATCACTTGAGAAAGGCACTCTGCCGAAACAGCTGTAGTCACATAGTTGTAAATCATAAATTTTGTGAAAGTATAGAAAACAAAAGTTGTCAGTGTTTTATTGTGAAATAGTAATCGTAATTGCATAAGTTAGCAGGGTGGTTAAAAAAGCATGGGGCTTAGACAAGCAAACTCAATGTCGCCTAAACTTTTTAATATGGTGCTGGAACATTATTTTAACAATTTGCATTGGCTGTCAAAGGGGATAAAAATAATGGAGCATATATCTAAACAACTTCGTCTATGATATATTCATAATAGCTGAGGATCTGGATATGTCAAGAGAGCTGGTAGGGGAACTCGTTGTGGCTACAGAAAATGTAGGTTTAAATATAAACATCTCAAAAATAAAAATAATGACAAATTTGGTACCCAACAAGAACATCAGTTTTGGTTGACAATAAATAGCACTCATAAATAGATATAAATATTAAGGATATAAGATTATGATTAACAGGGATATCAGAACCATGACCTGAATAGTCGGTCTTGGGTGAGCACCATATGGTTCATTTGGAAGAAGAGGGTTACATTTCAAAATGTTAAAGTTTTTTTTATTGCATCAATGCCTTCCAAACAATGACTTCTACTATGGAAAAAATAGTTACATTTGTAAATACACTAGTCTCCGGGAGACGGCAGATGTAACTCTTTGGTTTTCCCCTAACTTTCTCTACAGAACGTTATTCGCTTTGGAGAATACTGTTATATCGTGGAATGTAATAGACAAAAATAAGTTAATTTAATAGCGAATGGATTTAGTGTCCGCAGTCGTATAAAACCAAATAAACAACAAGTTAATTTAATTAAAAGGGTGATCTATTTTTGGGTTATAGATTTATAAGGAAAGATATAACAATTTTTTTAATTATAACACTAAAAGTGAACAGTATGTTCTGATAGAAGGATACTTTCTTAGTTGTAACTTTTTTTCGATAAGTTCATCATAAAAAAGAAGCAATATAATATGATAATATGCGTAAAAAGTAGTTTTGTGAAATGTAACCCTATTCTTCAAGGTTATTTTGTTATAGGTATGTGAATTATCTTTTTTTGAATTGGGTAAGTTATTATAAAATAAACTGTAGTATTATTTAAGGATTAATTTAATTTAACAACAAATGCTTGTTGTCTTTAATAGACAAACGCAATGTTTTCCTGAATACCATTTAAGTTTTCACAAAAATTTGTAAAGAAAACAATTATTACTATCATTGCTTTATGTTTTAGTTTGTGTTGTATAAGGTATAAGGGATATGATTTTAATGTTTTAATAATAATCTTTATAAAATTATAATTGATATAATTGTATTTTTAATATTAATTTATTAATACAATTCCTAAAATGTAACTTTATGAGCAAACATAGCGTCTTAAAAAGATAATATTATTTCCTTATTCAAGAAAGTTATATCTAAGTTTTTTCTAAACCTGATATCTTAAAAAAATTTGTTAGAGTGATAAAGTTCAGAAATCTATCATACGCAATCATTAAATCCTATAATATCGAATAAACACTGCAAAAAATAAATAAAATAATAAAATATACCAATATGAATCTTAAATCCTTTCTACTAAAAAAGTAAAAATTCTTAGTTATAACCCTCTTCTTCCAAATGAACGTCTAAATGAACTTCCTTTCTTTCAAATGGAAAATTCAGGCAAACATTTCCAAGTGAGCTGCTTACATGCCTGAAGATAGTATTTGATCAATGCGTATTCCCAGATTGAACATAAGGAGCAGAAACCCTTACCTTAACCAAAATCTCGGCTACCAAACTTTGAGTCACACAGAAAAAAAAAAAAGAATGTGTGTGTACTTTGTACGCACCTAAGAAGTTATACTTCAATTATTATGATTCCAGCGAAAAAAAAAATATAGGGGAGAGTGGTCTATACTGGGACATGGTTCATAGTGGGACAAATAATCTGGCAACCTTGTGGGTTGCGTCTAACACCCCAAAATCACTTGTGTTAAGTCATATGTTTACACATGTCGTGTTTGTGATTAATTTGCGGTTTTCGGCCAATAATAAGAGAAATATTTAATATTTTCAATAAAAAAGTAAATAATTGATGTCATTTCAACATTAACCCGTAAACACCCAACCTTTTTTAGGTTCCATGTACGCCCAAGGGTGGGTAAAAAATGTCCACCTCGAAAATAACTAATATATTTATTGAGAATTGTTGGAAATGGATTAAACTTAAGAATCTTATGCTTAATAATCACAGCATCTTTTAAAATATTAATATAAACAATTTACAAACCTTACAACAAAATTAAAATGTACATCAAAATTAACATACCAGTAAAAGCTCGTAATTCAGATTTGTCGATTTTCTCCACATTCTTACTTTGAGCCACCTAATTGGCGGATAATTGTGTCGATTATGTAATTATACGTCGATAGTTATATGGATTATGTTCCTACCAACGAGAAATTGTATAGGCACCTTTAGTAACAAGATTTACCAAGGGTGTACTTTTTATGCCCACCCATATTTAACTCAAGACAGTACTTTTATTTTTAAAAATATAGGTAGAACCAAATTACCATTCGATAAAGGGCTGTCTTTTTAACAATAAATAATTTTTGACAAATTTTTAAACACGTAATAAATATGTTACAAGGGAATACGCATTAGGTGGACATTTTTTACCCACCCTTGGGCGTTTAAGGGTTGAGTCAAATAATTTCGTTTCATGCTCTTTCATTCGACACTTGTAGAATGGTCTTTCTGACTTATGTCACTGCAAAAAAAGCTCTCTGGGATAATTAATCTGAATTAAATTAAAGGAATTGAATGAATCGCTTTGAAATTTTTATCACACATTAAGCACCAAAGAAACCTCATTTGATAAAAATTTCAGAGTTGAACACTAATTTTTACAAAAGTTATTGCGAAATAAATTTTTTGGCAAGTTAGAACTTTTTCGCAGTTATATTAGCAATAAGTGAGTCTGTCAACGATTATGATACACCATTTATATAAAGCCTTTTCCATGCTCTCGAAGATGTTTGTAATAAAGAAAACCATAAATGTCACTGTTTTCGATTGATTTGAAAAAAAATATTAAAAAAGGCCGTTTTTGACACTAAGTTGTTTATAAATAAAAATGGCCGCCATATCCTACGCAGGAAATAGTTACAATTTGTTCTTATAGGTGTAACCTGCCGAAAAAACGCTTCAGTACCCTGGCTGTTGACGTGTCACGAACAGGGTATATTTTCACCTTATTAGCCTGATCAATCAGGTTAATGTCAGTTTATATCCGCTCTTAATATTTGAATAGTGTTATGTTTTTTATCTAGTCCCTAATCTAGACAATTAGCAAGAAAACTATAAAATATTTTTTTTAGCATTTCCAATATGCCTATTACAATATTTAATTTAACACTCAATACTAACTAACCTTATCGAATGTCCCTTTTTATAATATGTACTTATTCAGAAAAAAAAACTTCACATCAATTCGTCAATTTGATCGGAAGCTGTCAGTTCGATTCGGCAATCTGTCTTCTACCGGGAATTCAATTTAACCCCCGAATTTCGAAATGTAGGATAAACAGAAAAGTATTAAACGACCAGCTAGGATTTTTAAATTTGGATGAAGTAGGTCTGTTGGTGATGCATCAAAATGTGATATAGGTATAATAATATGAGAACGAGGTAGGTACATGTAATTAAAATAAGTAATAAAATTATCGTTGCCCATGTTCCTACATTTAATTAGAATTTTGGTGTGCTATGGGTAGATCATCAGAATATTTCTGATGATGACAAACAAGTAATGTAACAATAAAAAACATACATTATTTTAAATAATACTAAAACGAGTCAGATACTAATTAACTACATATTTTACTATGTTAACACTATACAGGGTGTTTCATTAATAATTGTCCATATCGTAACTGGAGAAACCTTTCCACAAAATATAAAGATTTAATCCAAAACATTTAAACAAAATATTCTTCCTTACCGAGGTACATAGTGTTAAAGCACCTTTTAATATAACTTGACACATGTGTAAACTCATGAATGAATAGTTTCTCCTTCTTATGGTGCCTATCCGTTACGGATGTTGGACACTAACATGGCTATTCTGACTTTGTTGACTGCTGCCCTGAAAAGTCCGGTAGTGGTTAAGTTAAACCATTTTCGCAGGTTATGCAGCCAGGATATTCTTCTTCGTCCTGGACCTCTTTTCCCATGCACTTTACCTTGAAGTAGGGTCCGAAGTAGGTCATATCGTTGTTCATTGCGCATTACATGGCCCAGGTATTCCAGTTTGTGACGTTTTATGGTTACGACTAGTTCGCGCTCTTTACCCATTCTATGTAGAACTTCTTCGTTGGTAACTCTGTCTATCCAGGAAATCCTCAACATGCGTCTATAGCACCACATCTCAAATGCTTCCAGTCTCTTCAGTGATGCTTCAGTTAAGGTCCATGACTCCACGCCATATAAAAGAACGGAGAATACGTAGCATTTTAGTAAACGAACTCTTATTTCCAATTTTATATCGTGGCTGTTAGATTTTTTTCATTTTGACGAAAGCTGATCTTGCCTTCTCGATCCTTATCTTAATTTCCGTCGATTGGTCCCACTGTACATTTAAGTTTGCACCCAAATAACAAAAGTTGGTGATTTGTGTTATAGGTTGTTGGTTAACTAGTAATTGACCAGGTGGTATCCTATTTTTGTTTATAACCATGTATTTGGTTTTTTGATGTTAAAATCAAGGCCAAACCTGCTACTTACTTCTGCCACCCTGGAGACAAGTGTCTGCAGACCTTCAAGACTGTCTGCAAAAATGACAGTATCATTAGCGTATCTTATGTTGTTCAATCGTTCTCCGTTTATAAGTATTCCCTCGTCTATGTCCGTTAGCGCTAGGTTCATAATGTGTTCTGAATATGTATTGAACAATAATGGGGACAATATACATCCCTGTCGCACACCTCTTTTTATCTTTATGTCGTCTGTTAACTGATCCCCCTACTCTAACAGCTGCAGTTTGTTTGTAATAGATATTGTTTATTATACGGCGATCTCTGCTGTCTAGACCAATTGAATTTAATATTTCCATCAGTTCGTCATGTTTTATTCTATCGAACGCTTTCTGGTAATCAACAATCAACAAATTGGATAGTTTAACTAGCATTAAAAGATAGTTTTCCGCTGTTACCAGAGGCGTGCTGTAGAGATATACAGGGTGTTCCGAAAAGATTGGTCATAAATTATACCACACATTTCGGGGCCAAAAATAGTTCGATTGAACCTAACTTCTTCTTCTTCAGGTTCCTTCCCCTATCGGAGGTTGGAAATCATCATCGCTATTTTAACTTTATTTGCCGCACTTCTGAACAATTCCAATGAGCTGCAACCGAACCACTCTCTCAAATTTCTTAGCCAGGATATTTTGCGTCGTCCTGGGTTTCTCTTCCCTTGTATCTTCCCATGCATAATTAACCTAAACAATACGTACTTCTTGCCCCTCATTATATGACCCAGATATTGAATCTTTCTAATTTTAACAGTTTTTATGACTTCACATTCTTCCTTCATTCTTTGGAACACCTCTATATTAGTTACTTTTTCAGTCCACGATATTCTGTGGATTCTCCTGTAGCACCACATCTCACAGGAGTTTAATTTTTTGATTTCTGACTGTTTTATTGTCCACGCTTCCATGCCGTATAATAAAGTAGAAAAAACGCAACAACGTAGCATTCTTGTGCGGATCTCTAGATTAAGGTTACGGTTGCAAATTAAGTTCTTCAATTTTATGAACGTGTTTCTTGCCATTTCTATTCTAGATCTGATTTCTTTTGTTTGATCTCCATCTTCGGTTAGCCACGTTCCTAACTATTTATATGTTGTTACTCTTTCGATCGTTGTATTATTGATGATCAGGTTATCTACATTTTGTGGTTTTTTTGAGAATATCATTGATTCCGTTTTCTTGAGATTCATTTGCAGTCCGTACCTTTCACATGCATTGTATACATGTTGTATTATGTACTGTAGATCTTCCATGTCACTTGCAAATATGACCGTATCGTCCGCATATCTAATATTATTAATGCTATTTCCGTTGACCAAAATACCTTCCACAATATCCAGTAAAGCTTCTTGAAATATCACTTCACTGTAGACGTTGAATAAGGGTGGTGACAGTATGCACCCTTGTCGAACTCCTCTAAGTATAATTACTTCCTCTGTCAGTTCTCCTTCGACTCTTACTCTTGCTTTCTGATTTTGATACAGATTTGATATCATTTGTAGATCTCTACTATCTATGTTTTTGGTCTTAAGAACCTAACTTACCTTAATACAAATGTGCTCAGAAAAAAAGTTACAGCCCATTTAAATTACAAAATGAAAATCGATTTTTTTTAATATATCGAAAACTATTAAAGATTTTTTATTGAAAATGGACATGTATCATTCATATGGCAGGAACATCTTAAAACAAAATTATAGTGAAGTTTGTCCACCCCAATCAAAATTTTATGGGGGTTTTGTTGCCTTAAGCCCCCCCAAACTTTTGTGTACGTTCCAATTAATTCATTGCTGTGGTACCATTAGTTAAACACAACGTTTTTAAAACATTTTTGCCTTATTGTATTTTTTCGATAAGCCAGTGTTTAACGACATATTTTGAATAATTTCTCAAGAATATTTACATAATATACACAGTGGAGTCCCCAAAAATAACAGGGCGGCAAAAGGTGTATCAATATTGATACATAAAAAATATCAGAAAGGTCTTACTAGCTAAAACAATAAACGAGAGACTAGCCTCAGTAAATATTACGATAAAAGGACACAAACTAACAATTATAGGAATATATGGTATAAACGATGACACAAATCTAGCAGAAAAAGATCAATTCTATGATCAACTTAACGATACCCTTATAAAAGTGTTAAATCAACGAAAAATGATACGCCTGGAGGATTTTAACTCGGAAAACGGAAAAAGATCCTGCAATCGGAAGATATGGTGAAGAAACTAACAATGATAATGCTAGACGACTAACTGAATTATGTATGCCAACACCACTTAAGAATATTATGGAACGGTTATTTCAATAGAGATATACATAAATACACTTGGCACCAAGACATTTCTTCTTCTTAAAGTTCCATCTTCTATCGAAGGTAGGAAATCATCATGGCAATGCGCACCCTGTTGACTGCCCCTCTAAATAGCTCTGGACTACCGCATTCGAACCATTCCCGTAAGTTCTTAAGCCAGGATGTTCTTCGTCTTTCCAGATTTCGCTTTCGTCGGATTTTGCCTCTCATCACATGTCCGAAGTACTCAAGTTTTCGTCTTTTGATAGTTTTATTGATAGTATTGATATGTGTTGATTATATGATATTATTATTTCCGGTTGACTTCCTATCCTTCTAGTTTGACTTCCAAGTTTAACATTCTTTGAATCCATGATATTCGTAGGATTCTTCTGTAACACCAAAATTCAAAGGCGGCCAACTTATTTAAATGGATTTGTGTCAATGTCCACGCTTCCAAGCCATAAAAAAGAGTAGAGAACACGTAACATCGAAGCATCCTTAGGCGTAGTTCTAACCTTATATCCCGACAACAAAGAAACTTTTTAAGTTTAATGAATGATGCACGTGCTATTTAAATACGTTTGTTAATTTCTTTAGTTTTGTCTACATTTGATGTTATCCATGTTCCTAAGTATCTGTAGTTATACACACTCTCAATTACAGTATCTTCAATAGTTAATTGGATGTTTGCGTGTGCTGATTTAGTCATGATCATGCATTTAGTTTTCTTTAAATTCTCCTTCATTCCGTACTCCTGACAGCGTTCATTACGGCGTTTCATTACGTTCTGTAAATCATTGTTGTTGTCCGTTATTATCACTGTATTCTCTGCAAAACGTAAATTGTTTAAAACTTCTCCATTGATAGATATACTCTATATTGAATCTGAGAGCACTTATTGAAATACCGCTTCACTGTAGACATTGAAAAGTAGTGGAGGCAGCACTCAACCCTGACGGACTTCTGTCTGAAATTTGATATCTTGGGTGTCCTGGTTGTCAACTCTTGCCTTGGCAGTTTGATTCTAATATATATTAGATATAGTTTTCATATCACGACTGTCAATATTTTTTCTTTTTAATATATCTACAAACTTTTTATATGTAACTTTATCAAATGCGTTTTCAAAGTCTACAAAATATAAGTACATTTCCTGATTCATGTCCATGCATGTCCGGGCCAGCACATTCAACCCGAACAAAGCATCTCGTGTGCCCATACCATTTCTAAAGCCAAATAGTGTGTCACTGATTTCATATTCGAGAGTTTTAACAATTCTGCTGTGTATTATTTTCAAAAATGTTTTAAGTGTGTGACTCATTAAAGATATTGTTCTGTGATCCAAGCAACTTGTTGCATTCAACTTTTTGGGAATTGCTACAAAGGTCGATTGCAGCCATTGTCTGGGGATTTTGGCAGTCTGATATATTAGATTAAAGAGTTCAACCATTACGTCAATACCAGCTTCATCAATAAGTCTTAATGTTTCGATGGACACATCATCTGGTCCAGTTGCTTTACCCTCTTTCCTGTTTTTAGTGGCACAGATGACTTCTTCTTTTAATATTGGTGGTCCGATATCGTCTGTGATGTCTAATGGCAAATCTCCTCTTTCATCATTAAACAGTTGTTGGATGTAATTGGTCCAGCGACACAATCTCTCCTTCATATCAGTAATAATATCCCCTTTATCATTTTTGAGGGTATTCGTTCTTGTGCTTTTTCTAGAACCTGTCATTTTTTTGAATGTTTTGTGTAAATTAACCCAGATATTACTACCGTCCTTTTAAAAGGCAGTGTAAATTATGCGTAATTTAGGTTAGTACAGCTACCAACTGATAGATGGCTCTAGATGGAGTGTTTTCAAGGGCCAGCATTCGAAAAGTTTTATCGATTTTAGTGCGCGCACATGCTGTAATTGTGAGGTTATCTGTGTAAATTGCCAGGTTTTGGACTACAAAATGGATGCTTATAATTGGAGGTAAGTCTAGAATTAAAAAACTGTTATTTCACGGCATTGGCATGTGGATTATTGTATAATAGGGACTTATGTACGTATATTCTTGGCTCCAATAGTTGTCACGTTGTTTCAAAGGCTCGCCGCTTGGGATTTCATTTTGTTCTTTTAAAAGGACGGTAGTAATTAGTACTACCAACGTGCGTATTGTTTCAGGAGGCCTCTCAAATTGCATGAGCTATTAGAAGAGCTTGATTCTGATGAAATCCCAGTCCCTCCAGATGGTTTGATCATATTTCCCCCAGAAAATGCCAATGATGATGTCACCGATTGCGACTCCGGCGATGAAGAACTAACTACAATAAATAATTTACCGGGTAGTCAGTTGAGAAACGATGTAGAACTTGTTTTTGACAACGCGACTGAATTACCACAAGATTCTGTGAATTCCAGCCTACCAGAAGAAGATTCGGATGATGACAATATACCATTGGCTTTGTTTCTTTCCAAGGAAAAGCTGCCCCATCAATTAGAGAAGAGAATATCTGCACACTGGATTCAAGGAGACTTGTATCAACACCCTGATTGTACTTACTGGAAAACTCAATTTGGTCCGAAAATGACTCAGTCGCCGATGGAAATTTTCAATTTGTTTTTTGATGATGAAGTCATCAATTTGGTTACCGAATACACTAACATCTACGCAGGACAAAGAAATCTTTTGAACGACATTACTCAAAATGAGATTCGATGTTTTATAGGCGTTCTTGTATTGAGTGGTTATGTGGTTGTGCCGAAAAGGTACATGTACTGGGAAAATCGTGACGATTCGCACAACGCAATGGTGGTAGCTGCTATATCTAGGAATAGATTTTCCCACATAATGAAAGTTTTGCATGTTTGCAATAACTTGTCATTAGATAAATTTGATAGATTTGCCAAGATGCGACCCCTGTTCGACGTAATAAACAAAAAATTTATACAATTTTCCCCTCTAGAACAACATCACAGCATAGATGAGGCAATGGTTCCGTATTTTGGTCGCCATCCCACAAAACAATTCATCAGGGGAAAACCAATCCGTTGGGGGTACAAAATGTGGGTAGGAGCCCTTCGTCTGGGATACATAGTTTTGTTTTCTCCTTACCAAGGTAATTCCACTACAATACCTGAACAATATAAAGTCCTTGGATTGGGTGCATCAGTAGTTCTATCCTATGCAGACAGATTGAATGAAGTATGGCCTCAAAGGCGATTCCATCTTATTTTTGATAATTATTTTACTTCTATTCATTTACTGCATGAGCTAAAACAAAGAGGCATATTTGGTACAGGCACTGTAAGGGAAAATCGCACCATGAAATGCCCTTTACCCTGTTCATCTATTATGAAAAAAACTGAACGTGGTAAATACGAGTATCGTCTTGATAAAAATACAGGAATAGTGATTTGCCGCTGGCATGATAATAATATCGTTTCTATTGCTTCCAATTTTGTATCAGTAATGCCTTGCTTCTCTGTAAAGAGATTTTCACAAGCAGAGAAAAAACATATTCAAGTTCCTCAACCAAATATTGTTAGAATATACAACAACTTCATGGGCGGCGTTGATCGCAGTGACCAGAACATCAGTTTATATCGAGTGTCCATAAGAGGAAAGAAATGGTATTTTCCCCTTTTTGCTCATTGCGTTGATATGGCTATTCAAAATGCGTGGCAGATTCACAAAACTCAAGACAGTAAACTAGATCAACTTGAATTTAGAAGATCTATTGCAACTAATATTTTGGAAACTTTTAAAAAAGAAACAAAACGCGGACCTTCTAAGCGGAATTCGAATTCGGTAGCCAATTCAAGATATGATGGTATTAACCACTTCGTTCTTTATCAAGAAAAGCAATCGCGATGTGGATATTGTCACAAAAACGTCCAGTTTTTGTGTGAAAAGTGCAAAATACCTTTACATCCAAAATTTTGTTTTAAATCCTTTCATTCTTTGTAAATTGATGCTAATAAAATATATATGATATCTGGTACCGTATATTACTACCGTCCTTATAAAAGAACATGTCAAAACTTGACAGGTATCGTCATAAAAAATATATGATTGTGTTTTTTGGTTTCATATGCTATAATTTCCATGAAAATTCGAAATTAATTCAAAATGTTAACAATAAAAGTTTCAGTAATATCTGGGTTAAAGCTGTCATACTTTTTATCCAGGTCTTCTGTTTCTTTGCATCTGTCGGAAAACCACCTGACTTTTGCCTCTCGAATTTTCATTCTGATGTTTCTCTGAATTTCTTTTTATTTGTTCGGGTCTTTTGTTTTATGTTTTCTTCGTTCTTCCACAAGTTCAAGAATTTCTACTGTCATCCAATGTTTTGTTTTTTCTCCAAGTGGTTTGAAGGTTTCTTTTCCAACTGACATGGACTTTCCACTTTTCGTTCTTTCTTTCTCAAGTAAGGCATGTTGAATTTTTTCCCATTTTTGGTCAACAGTCAGAGTTACCGTACTATTTTCTTTGACTTTTCTTAAGTTCTTGTTTATTCTAAACCCAGACACTAGAAACATAAACTCTATTATCGACTATGTCATTACAAAATAAAACACTAAATTAAACATCCAGGACACTAGGGCTTACAGGGGTAAGGAATGTGGATCTGATCATTATTTGGTTGCGGCTAAGACTCTGATTCCATTTACCTGGCATGTTAATAAACATCAACACTCCAAAAGATAATTATATAAATCTGAAGAGATACAGATTAAACGAGAAACTACTCAAGGAATACCTAACTGCTGAAACCAACCAATTATACAAACGAACATATTATAACGGATGGTATTCACAACGCAGCCCAAGAAGCTCTAAGCGAAGAGTCCAGTACAGTCCATAGATTAGTGGTAAAAATCACTTGGAATACACAGTTGGAAGATCAAAGAAATAAGAAACAGGAAGCGTACAAAAGATGGCTGAACACTTAAAACCATAAAGATAAAGTGATGTACAAAGATCAACAAAGAATATTTAAAGTAATGACAAGGAACAACAAAAAGGAAACATGGGATACAAAATGTAAAGGAGTTCTCTGTTACATTGGATGAGCGCATTCATCAGCAGCATGGAATTTAATAAAAACCTTGAAAACCGACACATCAAACTAAAGTCGAATACAGCCCATCCAGATATATGCTTTGAAGGAGCATTACGCAAGCAAATTAAATGAAGACAGAGATATCTATAACACTGATTCACCCCAACGTTTACGAATACATGGCGAATATGTAACCGTGGAAGAAGAACAAATACAACAAGCAGTGCTATTTACAAGATACTTGAATGGGGAAGAAATCCCGATTAGTTGGAAAGAAGCATGGATTGCTCGAATTCACAAAAAAGGTCCAAAAGATGTCTGCGGAAAGAACAGGTGTATCTCGGTCACTAGTAGCTTTAGCAGGCTGTTTCGTAAAATTTTAGAATAATCGATTGAGCAAGAATACGAACCTCATGAAATGAACAGCAGGCAGGTTCTAGAGCTGGAAGATCTTGCGTAGACGACATATTTACCCTAACAAAACTTAATGAAAAGAAAGTTGCAAGAAACCAAAAAATACATCTTTTATTTGTGGTTCTCACAAAAGTATACGACATGATTCCTGTAAGAAAGCTATGGAAGTCTCTTGAACGATGTTTCTAAAATAACAGGTCATCGCTGCAGTCAAATAATTATACAATAAAGCAGCATCAAAAATCAAACTAAACAACACCTTATCAGAAGAATTGCCAGCAACACAATGATTACGACAAGGATGTTGCCTCTCCCCATACTATTTAAGATCTATTTACATGAAGCACTAAAACACTGACTGGAGACGATCTTGTTCAGGAATGGGAACTTAATTTGACGATGATACAACGTGGTATACTCCACATTTCGCGGATGACCAAGTCATAGTAGCAGCGGATAAGGAAGATTTAGAATTCATGACGAGTGTAAACGAGTATAAAGAATGTAACCTTTCTGTAAATAGAAATAAAACGCAATACTTATGCATCGGGACTGAAGTTGAAGATCTAATAGTTAACGAACAAAAACAATCAAGAACTGTGAGGAATATGTATATTTGGGAACAACAATCAACAAGAGTGGGCGAAAAAGAGATAGAGCAAAGGATCGTGAATGAAAAACGAATGTGTATGTACTTTGTACGCACGTAAGAGGTTATACTTCTACTATATGATTTCTTAAAATTAAAAATACTTTAAACAGTTTGTTTTAATTTTTTTTAAACACCAAACTAATTTTCTGCTTACCGATTTCAAAAAAATAAAAAAAGTATAGGATTGCTCCGGATTAGAACTCAAGACCTCTCGACTTCTAGCCAAATTCTATACCAAATACGCTACGAGGACTGTGTCTGTATCGGTTCGGACGTACCTAATGACAATTCACGGTAACAAACAGACAAGGTGAAGTAAATATACAATAAAATATTTTAATAATACTCATCTTACTGCTGAGGAAGACAAATCCAAAGACACAAAAATTATAATAAACATATTTACTGAAAACACTAATATATTCTTTTATAAGAGAATTATAAAAGATTATAAGAAATTATATGAAAATAAAAAGAGAAGCTACATAGAACAGCAAATACGAGTAATGGAAATAAGTGGCGAGAGGAATCAAATAAGAAAATTCTTTAGGGAAGTGAAGACAGTCAGACAAGGTGGAAATGTTGGGGTAACACAAGCTATGAGAAATGAAGCAGGTGAACTGATAATGATGGAAACAGAAATCGTAGAGCGATGGAAGGAATACTTTCGGAATTTACTAAATATTGAAAGTGAGATGGAGGAATCAGAGACTACATTTCATTCTGCAGATGTGGAAATACCACCACCAACGCTCCAAGAAGTAAAGAATGCAATAGCATCTCTTAAAGATCACAAAGCACTAGGAAATGATGGTATAAATGGAGAATTGATAAAAAAAGGAGGAAACGTTTTACATCAAAAATTGTATGACATTATTCTCAAAGTATGGCAACAGCAAAAAATGCCTAGAGAATAGAATGGAAGCGTTATAATACCCATATATAAGAAGGGAAATAAAGAGCAATTCCGAAACTACAGAGGCATATCGCTTATTAGTACAGCGTATAAGATTCTATCAATTATCTTACTAAAGAGACTCACTCCGTATTCGGGAGATATTCTAGGCGACTACCAATGCGGCTTTCGAAGTGGAAGGTCAACAATAGATCAAATATTTACCATCCGACAAATATTAGAAAAAAACTGGGAATTCAACCGAGATGTACACCAAATCCTCGTAGATTTCCAGCAAGCATATGACTCGATAAAAAGAAACAGACTATGGCTAGCAATGCTAGAAATAGGAATACCAAGAAAATTAGTGCAGCTCACTCAAATGTGCGTGGCAGACTCATATGCACAGGTAAAGATAGGAAACAGAACATCGATGCCATTTAGTATAACATCAGGGCTTAGACAAGGAGACCCTTTATCACCATTGCTATTCAATTTGGCTTTAGAATATGCAATAAGTAAAATATCGTCTGAACTAACAGGGGGATTCGCAAATCGAGGATCAAAACTATTGTTGGCCTTTGCCGATGATCTAGATGCAGTCGCTCATTCTACAAGAGATGTAAGAGAGGTGTTTTCACAGCTCGAGGAGGAAACAGGTAACCTGGGCCTTCGAATAAATGAAGAGAAGACGAAATGTATGCTGGTGACCAAAAATCCAAGACCAAGAGTTAGGCAGAACGTAACTATTAATGACCACAACTTTGAAGTAGTAAAAGAGTTTATATATCCGGGAGCAGTAATCACAGAGGACAATCACATAGAAAAAGAGGTCTCAGCAAGAATAGCTGCGGGAAATAGAGCATTATACTCCCTATCATCATTATTAAGATCTAAGCTGCTGAAAAGACAATCTAAATTAAGACTGTACTTGTCAATTATTCGCCCAGTTGTTACATATGGGAGTGAAACATGGACTCTACATCAGCTAGAAATAAATAAATTGCTGATATTTGAAAGGAAAGTCCTCAGAATGATATTTGGTCCTCAAAGAGATGAATTGAGAGGAGAGTGGAGAAGGCGTCGCAATGCTGAATTGGTGACTCTATGTGGTACTGAAAACATCGTCAGACATATAAAAGCTAATCGGATAAGATGGGCAGGTCATGTAGTAAGATCAGAGGAAGACAGAGTGCTAAAGACAGTGTTCTTCGAGAGACCAGACGGTAAAAGATCAGTGGGCCGTCCCAGAAAAAGATGGAAGGATGATGATGTCGAAACCGATCTATCTAGGGTTGGGCTACAACAATGGCAAATCGAAGCGCAAGATCGCAGACGATGGAGGGCCATAGTGGATGCGGCGAAGACTCACCCCGAGTTGTAAAGCCAGTGAAGAAGAAGAAGAAGACTAATATATTCTTTTCGCACCTTTTCTTGCATTGATATATACATAACTTGAAAGATTTAGCAACTAAACGCCATACTGTCTGTGTGTGCATGCGCGCAGTATTATGAAATTTTACTCTTAATCGCGCCTAAAGAAGTATAACTTCAAAAAGGGTGATTAGATGCACAAACTCGATGATATGGTCAAAAGTACTATCTAATCAAAGAAAACATCTCATCTTTAACTCCATCTTTAAAAGTATACTACTCAATGGATGCGAAACATGGCAACTTATTAAATCCCTGGAACGACGCCTACTTGCATTGGAAATGGACTTCTGGAGAAGATCGGCTAGAAAATCAAGGCTTGAAAGAATACCAATTGACCAAATCAGAAATATAATGGGAATCAAGTCAACCATCATAGACGAAATTCAAAGGAGACAACTGATCCAGTATGGTCATGTAGAAAGAATGGACGACGAGAGATTGCCAAAACAAATTCTAAAATGGACGCCAAGAGAAAGAAGGAAGAGAGGCAGGCCGAAACAATCCTAGCTAGGCGGAATTCTGAAGACAATGTTGGAAAGGAATCTTCACCCTGGCGAATGGAACGACCGACGAAGCTGGAAACTAGAAACCGGAGCCGAAGAACGCTATAAATAACCGGAATAATAATAAATGTTTTTTAATCCCTACTTAAACTCTGCAAGTCACTCGTATAATTCTCGTTTTTAAATCCTTCAGAATCCATAAAAAGAAGCAGAGACAGTATTCGACCTACACTTTTAATAGAGTATATATTATAATTTCGGAAAGTTTTAAAGGTTTTTATACCACCAGCAGTTTAACTACCAAACGATTAGTAACAATAGTCCAGGCGAAATTTGTAGAAAAGCAGACCATAATGGATATTTTTTATTAGTATTTTAGTGCAATCACCTCAGAAGGTATGAATTAACAGTTGTATGCACTTTGCCCAAAAATTATTCCGACATACCAGCGGAATTACATACTGTGGTTATATTTTAGAGTTTGTTCCATTTCTTTATTTATATTCTTTTTTCTCATTTGTATTCTTTTAATAATTCAGATCTATTAAATAAAAAATACATCATAGAATGTACAAGTTATGCAAAGAGAGAATACAAGACACACAGTTTGGATTCATGAAAGGCGTAGGTACAAGAGATGCACTGTTTAGTCTACAGGTTTTATTTCAAAGATGCAGAGATATGATTTGCGATATTTACTTCTGCTTTGTGGACTACCAAAAAGCATTTAATACAGTTCAACACCGAAAAATGATGGATGTTCTAACAATAGCCCAAATGGATGATAAAGACCGACGTGTAATACAAAATTTATACTGGAACCAATCAGCCACAATAAGAACGAATCTTGTAGGTGACCTAACGGAAGCGATTCAGATTCTACGAGGTGTTAGACAAGGTTGTATTCTTTCACCTATATTATTTAACATATATTAAGAGAAAATATTTAGTCAAACCTTGGAAAATTGCGAACATGGAATACTTCTAAATGGAGAACGCCTAAACAACATCCGCTATGCAGACGACACCGTTATTTTTGCAGACAGTTCGAACAGTTTACAGCAACTAATAAACAAAATAAATGAAGTAAGTGAAAGATTTGGACTTCAAGGTAAATATATCAAAAACTAAATTTATGATCATCAGCAAAAATAAAATTAGAGACGCCCAACTACTTATCAATAATACACCAGTGGACCGAGTAAAACAATATAACTATCTTGGAACAATAGTAAACGAACAATGGGATCACTCACAAGAAATAAAATGTAGAATAGAAAAGGCTAGGATTGCATTCAATAACATGGCAAAACTCTTTAAAAGCCACAACTTTAATCTGGAGATAAAAATAAGGCTCCTACGATATTATATCTTCTCAATATTGTATTACGGAGTTGAATCCTGGATACTCACTGAAGCAATGGAGAAAAAAAAAAAGAATGTGTGTGTACTTTGTACGCACGTAAGAAGTTATACTTCTACTACATAATTATGTGATTTTTAAGACAATACCAAAAATTTAAAAAAATAAAAGAATAAAACGCACACAAGCACATTGAAAAATGCCACAAAGAAAAAATTATTTCTGAACAATAATAATTGTTGGCACAAATTTTAAATACGCATTTTCTGAAAAAAAAATTATATAACAAATATACTTACAATCATAAAATGCATAAAAAAATAAAAAAAATAAAAACTTGCATCGGGAATGGAACCCGTGAATTTCGTGGCGCTTTGATTCGTAATCGAAGCCTAGACTCACTCGTCCAATTCCACATTATTTGTTATCTGGAAAAATAGGGTAACTGAACGTTTTACTGTTTGACAGTTGTTTTGAATATAATTAAATTATGTGGTTTAAATTTTGTGGAAGAAAATATTAAAATATAACAAAACAGTAAGAAAACAATATGTTAGATGAAGATTGGTAGAACTTTTGTTGGTAATCAAATTAAGTATGCAAATCAAAGCATTACATACCTACTAGATAAATAAATCTACCCAAAAAATCATAATTTAAAAATAAAAATCGGACCTAATTTGGGATTTCTCTCTAAAATCCCCATTCTTGAGAAAATAAATGTACAGTAGAGCGTCGATTATCCGAACTTCGATCAACCGAACGACCGCTTATTCGAACTATCCACTCCCGCGTCCCGCACTCGAATACCGAGCAAGCGTTAGTAATTGACACTTAAAATATCTTCAATTTTCTTCAATATTGTATCCAAAAATAATTATGTTGTTGCAAAGACTGCACTTTTTTGTTTAGTTGCTAGTTGTCATTATCAAGATATAAATAAATATGTAGGTATATAAATATGACTTTTATTCACTTGTGGATAAATATGTATGACTATAAATATGTATCAATATATTGTAGTTCGATTATCCGAACAAATCGGTTTTCCGAACACCTTTGTCCCCCAATTAGTTCGGATAATCGACGATCTACTGTATTTCAACCTAATCCAAATGTATAATTACAATATGATTATAATAAAAACTACTTACCAAGTTAGAATGAGTTTTCCTTGTCCAAAATAGTCCAAAAGTCCAAAAATATAGGTATATGAAAATTATTTAAAAAGGCAGTATAACTATTAACTAACTTTTTTTTGTTGTTTCTTTTCACACAAATTTTAAAACGCAACAACCATAAATAATCTAACTACAGCTGTGCCACAGCCGCCATATTGAATAATTTTTGACATGTCATTTGAATATCCAATCAGAACAAAGTTATAATGCGCATGCGCCGGGACCATAAGTTTTAAGATATAAAAAATCACCCTCATATCGCCGGTAAAGAAGTATAACTTCAAAAACTTGAAACCTTCGAGATGTGACTGACTATACAGGCGAATCCTAAGGATATCATGGACGGACAAGATAACCAACGAGACCGTACTACGAAGAATGGGGAACGAAAGAGAGTTGATGTGTACTGTTAAAAGAAGAAAGTTAGAATATCTCGGACACGTAATGAGAAACGGCACTAAATACAGATTACTGAAGGCAACTCTTCAAGATAAAGTATTCGGAAAGCGAGAAATTGGGAGAAGAAAAATATCATGGTTAAAGAACCTGAGGAAATGGTTCTCCACAACAACAACTAATATATTTAAAGCATCAGTTAATAAAATAATTATAGCCAGAATGATCGCCAATATTCGAAACGGATAGGCACTAAAAGAAGAAGATTAAATAGAAAAATTAAGCACAAGGCTTTCGACTGGCGTATATCCATGGTAAAATAAGAACTGTATTATTTGTATCATGGCGTATACCGTATCCAGAAGTCATAAAAAAACAGACTGCTATGGAAATTCTCCAATTCAAAACAATTCCCGTCTGGACTAAAATTGCCTTAATTTACGACTATGTACCTAATTGTTTTAAATCAAAGAAAAAATTATTTTTAATTTTCTTACTTTTTAATAAGAATTCCTGGTCTACTTTTATAATTTTGAACATAATCCCTTTTAGTAAAACAGATTGAGAAAGTTTTTGATAGCTATTGAATGATAATTCGTTTCCGGTGCTATTGATTTAGGCCATTTGAAGTTATATATTTGATTATGGGTATGATAGGAAAAGTTTTCGGGTGATAACTAACTTGGGTTTGTAATATTTGTTTAGGGTTATATTTGGCTTCTAGTTTTTAATAAATGAAATTTTGTATTTTAAAAATAATATCCAAATGTACATACACAAAATATACATATACAGAGTGTGCCAAAGAAAAGAGTTTACCTCGATATTTGGCAGAATTTATCAGATTTTAAGAAAATAAAAAAACAGGTTAATTTTTTATCTAAGGGGGACATAATATTTTTACGGTACATACATCTGTCATTTGTCAACCCCCTGATCACCCCTTATTTTTAAATAGGGAAAATAGGGGTCGTGTGCTAGCTCATTTGGAAAGTTATTCAATTCTCTATTCAGTTATATCAACATTAGCATAATTATTTATACAGGTTGTCCAAGAAAAAATATTTTAATTAAATTAATTGACACAAAAAGAAAAATGTATGTCATTTTTTAATTCTAAATACATTCTACTGCTGTCACAAAACAGAAAAAAATGTTTTTTCATAAGTAGACATTGCTTTTCGCTTAATTTCAATGTTCAAGTTGCCACCCATCTGCCCCTTGGTAGGTTGAATATTGATTTAAACAACAAACAATGTTTATTTATCAAATAAAATTTTTTTTGTTTTCTGTCAGCAGTAGAATGTATTCTGAGTTAAATAAATTACACACATTCTTCTTTTTTTGTCAATTAATTTAATTCGAATTAATTTTCCTTGGACACCCTCTGTCAATGTTAATATTACTGAATAGAGGATTGAATAACATTTCAAATGAGCTAGCACACGACTCATATTCCCCATTTAAAAATAAGGGGTGGGGGAAGTGGAACGGGTGGATTGACAAATGACACATGTATGTACAGTAAAAATGTGTCCCCCTTAGATCAAAAATTGACCTGTTTTTTTATTTCCTTAAAATCTAATAAATACTGCCAAATATCTAGGTGGACTCTTTTCTTTGGCCCACTCTGTATATTAATTATTGTGTACAAGAAAAGAAAGCGAAAAAAATTAATGTATATCCTTATAGATAGACATAATATGTTAATATAATTATAACATAATATAATAGTAGAAAACTAAGTAAAAGAAAGGTTAAGCAAAAGGATCAGCAATGAGAAAAGAAAAAGAATAGAGGACTTTTGTAGAGCAAACAAGCTAAGAATATCGGAACGTTCTTTGATTATAATAATCAATATAAATACCCTGTATAAATTATTATGTTAATGTTTATATTGCTAAATAGAAAATTGAATAACTTTTAAACGAGCTAGCACACGACCCCTATTCTCATTTAAAAAATATGTCGATTGCATCATTATGCCTAGGTGGATGACATATATATTTCATATTATGAAATCATAATTTCATAATAAAAATCGATCTGTTTCAGGATTTTTGCTCAAAGTCGCTGGATTATGGAATAACGAATTTATTACAAATATTTGAAGCATACTATATGAACAACGCCGAGGTTTTCGAAAGGAGTACATCCCAGGCTGGACGGAAGAAAGCCAAAAACTATATGAAGAATTTTTGAAATCAGAAGATCCCGAAATCGGTGACAACTTACTCAAGTCACTGGATTCAACTAGACTTAATAAATGGAAATCTACCGTAGAACATATTGATTTCTCCCGTTCTAGTCGGAAGGCATGGGGACTGATCCGCAAACTGGGCGAAGCAAGCAGAGCACAACACTTAAACAAATCAACAATTGAGCCAAATAAGATAGCCAATAGAATAATTGAGAACTCTCGAGCTCCATCTGAGAAAACTCATACATCGATGGTAAAAAAAGCTCTTAAACAACTTAAAGCAAATACCCCCGCGACATCAGAATACTCACGTGCCTTCTCATTGTCTCATCGTCTTTGACCTAAAGAAAAGTCCCAATTGTGTTAACCGACAAACATCCCTTAACCGCAATTTTGTCCCCATTCACCGTCAATTATTTTCATAATTCCTATTACTTTGTTATACCTTCCCTTTTCCTATCCTATCTGCTATCTTCTTCATCCTATTTACCCACTGTCAACTATCTTCTTCGTTCCCTTACTGGCTCCAAACTCCTTTACACATACTAATCATTACTAACCACATGAACTCCTCTTAATCAAAACCTAATTAATTTACCATACCCCCTTTTCACACTTCTTTCATTTCTTTTCTTCATTCAGTTCAACCCTCATACCCAACTTCTCCAATCTTTCTCTTTCACTCATTTCACCTATGCTTTGACCCTACATCACTGTCCAATAATAAATATTCAGAATTCATATTCGATATTGAACAGAATTATTTTATCACCCAGTAGACCGCACGAATTTAGTTATTTTATATTCACGCACGTAGATTAATTAGTTTAGATACAAATTGGTCAATTATCAACAATATAATTTGGAAATGTCACGAAACTGCTGACAAAAGTAGAATTATTTACCTTAATTAGATATACAAATCACGGGGGATTAGCGTCACCTATGACCCAATTTAAGCTTCTATAAAACTAGGCTCTTGGGCCTAGAAAGAGAGTTCTCATTCAGTCTTCAGCTAATCGCGTATCAATTATCAGTTACAGTGTTCGGCGGTTCTCCCGGGATTGAAATATATCCTTGTGTTCGTCTATATCAATAAACGTATTTATCGCTACTCACGTCTTTTACATCCTACGTAATTACACATGGTCCTTATCGAGAAAAACGGAGGCCTACAAGTACAGTCCACACCAATCGAAATCAGTAGCAAATAGACGACACTAGGCCCGGGAGAACAGAACCAGAGCGAAGCAGAAGCCGTAACCAGAAAAATACAGGTCAGAAGCCGTATCCAGAAAAATAACGGTCAGAAGCCGTAACCAGAAAAATACAGGTCAGAAGCCGTAACCAGAAAAATACAGGTCAGAAGCCGTATCCAGAAAAATAACGGTCAGAAGCCGTAACCAGAAAAATACAGGTCAGAAGCCGCATCCAGAGAAATAACGGTCAGAAGCCGTAACCAGAAAAATACAGGTCAGAAGCCGTATCCAGAAAAATAACGGTCAGAAGCCGTAACCAGAAAAATACAGGTCAGAAGCCGTATCCAGAAAAATAACGGTCAGAAGCCGTAACCAGAAAAATACAGGTCAGAAGCCGTATCCGGAAAACTACAGGTCAGAAGCCGTATCCAGAAAAATACAGGTCAGAAGCCGTAACCAGAAAAATACAGGTCAGAAGCCGTATCCAGAAAACTACAGGTCAGAAGCCGTATCCAGAAAAATACAGGTCAGAAGCCGTAACCAGAAAACTACAGGCCAGAAGCCGTATCCAGAAAACTACAGGCCAGAAGCCGTACCCAGAAGAGTTACTGCAGATCCAGAAAGAAAACTGCAGGTCAGAGGGCATATCCAGGTGCGCCTGCAGAGCCAGTCCAGAAACATAAAAAAAAACCGTAAGTTTTTGAACAAATTAACATTTTTCCAACTATTTCGTATCGTATAACGCAATATTCTTTCCAATTTTAAACCGAATTATTCGACCTATACATATTTACAAAAATTTTAGTGCATTCTATACAATAGTTGCCATTCAATTAAATTTAAATATTTACAAACTATTTACTCTTTTATTTTTGTTAACTATATTTGCCTATATTTATTTATTGATTCTAACTATATTTGCCTTATATATTAACTATACTTTGACTATATAATAATAATAAACGGTTAGCCCTACAAATATTTACTACCTACCTATTTCTTTATGTTACAAGTTGATAAAGAAAAAACATTATATTCTCCTTTTCATGAACATTTTTCAGTGCGTCACAAATTATAGAAAAAAAGGTAAGTCCGTGATAATACACATTTATGACATTTATTCTAACGTGACATTTTTGTTAAATCTGACAGTTGTCAAATTTTATTTTCAATTTGGAATAAAACCAAATCAATTGTGTCTATTGCATTTATAAAATGGTATTTTCTTTCATTTGTATAGTCTTATAAATTGTACAGATTATATTGATAATATTATTATTTTATTTAATAAATAATTCTTGTTTGATTATGGCGCCATCTATCGACAACTAGAATAATCACCGAACTAGAATAATTACCAAAGTATTCAAAGACGTGCCTTTTTTTCTGTCACATACAATTTAATGCGTTAGAGAGAAATCGAAAAACTGTGACGCACTGAAAGATGATCATGAGAAAAAGAATACCCTAATAATTTCATAGTGCTTGGTATTTCATTTACATAATTTTAGATCGCATTATTTTAAATACTCATCGTAATACAGAGGTTGAATTCTTATTATTCTATTTATAACTGTGCAACATAATACTTTGATTGACATTAACCCACATATAACACTGACCTACAGATAAATAAGCAAACCTCAGCAAGGTCTACAGAATTACTATTTACGATTCAGCAAAAGGTGAATCACAGTAAATTGAAAATATAAATAGTTACGAAAAAATACGGTAAAAACATTTATTACTGCATAAAATAGAAAGTACGTGGATTTAAACATGGAAGCGTTACAGAACAAGCAAGCTGAGCTTGGAGGAGAGATTTCTAAACAGGTGTCGTCTCTTAAGAGAGACCCTGGATCTCGCAAGAATCAACAATACATTAAAGAGCGTCAGGATAGATTAGAGGATTATTGGACAAGGTTTGGGCATAACCACGAGAAATTATTAGATAGCGGAGTAACGAAAGACAAGTACTTCGAAACAAAATACTACGAGCAGGTTTTTAAGACATATATTGAGGGAAAAACCCTATTGGAAGAATATGGAAGAATATTGAAAAGAGGAAAGACAACAAAAGGAAAGGAGATACAAATAAGAAAACAAAAAATCGAGGAATTATTACAAGAATATGAACAGGAGTTGCAGTACGATGAAGAACTTCAAGCAGAATTGAAAGAACACATGGAGAAAATAAACACACTCATCATAGAAGCAATAGTAAATGATGAGCTAGACGTTATAGACAGTGACGAAGTAGAGAGGATAGATCAGCTAAGGAGGAAGGTCAGGGAAACGATAAAGAAAATGCGGCCTGCAATACAACGACCAGACAGCACACAGAGAAAAGAGGGAGTAACATTACCGCAGGTAAAAATCCCTGTGTATGAAGGAAGATATGAAACGTGGAGAACTTTCCACGATCTGTTTACAAAGGTAATACATGAAAACGAACAGTTGTCGAGAGCAGAGAAGATGCAGTACCTCAAAACACAAGTAAGAGGGGAAGCCCACAGGATGATACAACACTTGCACATATCCGAAGCCAACTACGAAGTGGCATGGAACATGTTAAAGGAAAGATATGAGAATCCGAGGATGATACTGTTTAAACTAATAGACAGGATGTTACTAGCACAGGAAGTAAAGGATTCTTCCGCTAGAGCACTGAAATCACTACATGACACCTTCCATGAGTGCCTGGAAGCCATAGGAGGGTTGGGAACAGACACGGAAGCGTGGAGCCCATTGATAGCGCGAATTAGCATAACAAAATGGGACAATGAGACAAGGAGACTATACGAAAACCACAGCGTAGAGAGATACCGACGTTCAAGTCAACACAAACGTTTCTACAGCGACGATTCCAAACACTGGAACTGCTGGAGTCAGAAAAGAGACAAGCGAAACAAGGAGGAACGGGTAAGAAAACAAGAATGGGTTGCGTGATATGCAACGGAGATCACGGAGTACCATACTGCAGAGAATTTCTGGAACTCAAGGTAAAAGACCGGAACAGGATAATACGAGAAAAAGAATGGTGTGCGAATTGTCTAGCACATAAGAAGGAGAAACAATGCTTTTCACAGGTTAGGTGCAAACACTGTGGCGGAGACCACCACCAAACGTTGCATTATGAAACAGGAAACACAGGCAACAGAAGAAACACAAATGAAACAAGAGGAGAACAAATACAGGAAAGAAATGGAAGAGAATCAAACAGTAGAAGAAACGGGTACCAATCGGACAGGTACAGAGGAGGAAATACTTATTCCAACAACGCCAGAGAACAAAATAACGGAAGACGAGACAATACGCAAGGGAACAATGGGCAAAGAAACAACAACACACAGCAAAGAGGACAGAACTCAGTTAACTGTGCAAGCCATAAGGAAGGTGAAGCATTACTAGCCACAGCAGTGGTACGCGTTAGGGATGCGAATGGAGAGCCTCACATAATGAGAGCATTGATCGACCAAGGGTCACAATGTGCATTTATAACGGAACAAGCGGCGACGGCGCTAGGAACAAAAAGGCAGCCAATACAGGCGACCATATCCGGAATAGGCTCGTCAGGGGAAAAGACAGCCAACTGGAGTATGAAACTATTGATCGGAAATCATTACCAAAGTGACTTCGAGATGGAAATAGAGGCACTGGTACTACCGAAAATAACAAGGGATTTACCGGAACAGGACATAGTCCTAGAGGATTACAACGAGAAGAATGTGCTACTGGCAGACCCAAGATACTACAGGGTAGGAAATATAGACTTATTGCTAGGAGTAAAAGAATATAGTTACATATTGACAGAAGGGATGCACAGAAGAAGTAATGGACTACTAAGTCAAAACACCAAACTAGGATGGATAATTTCGGGGATAGCGAAAGAAAGGGAGACTACTAAAGCAGAAGTATGCTGTATGATATCCAGACAAGAAATGGACATACAAATAAAGAAATTCTGGGAATTAGAAGAAGTGAATCAAGAAACAAGTTTATCAGTAGAAGAGCAAGAATGTGAAGAAATGTATCGTCAGACAGTAAAAAGAAATGAAGAAGGTAGATACGAAGTGAGAATTCCGTTTAAGGAAGACGTCACAAAGTTAGGAGAATCTAAGCAGCAGGCATTCGCCAGATTGATGCAACTTGAAAGGACGTTCACAAAAGACAAACAGTTAGAAACGAATTACAGACAATTCATGGAAGATTATGAAAACCAAGGTCATATGGCAATAGCGGAAGTCCAGGGAGGAGGTTACTACCTACCTCATCATCCAGTGAGAAAGGAGGACAGCACTACAACAAAAATAAGAGCCGTGTTTGATGCATCAAGTAAAAGCTCATCAACAGTAAGCCTAAATGATATTATGCACACGGGGCCAAAATTACAACAGAATTTGACAGATATACTATTGAGATGGAGATCCCATAAGGTAGCATACTCAGCGGATCTGGAGAAAATGTTTAGACAGATCAGAATGGCAGAAGAAGACCAAATGTATCAAAAAATACTCTGGAGAAAGAACACAAAGGATCCAGTGCAAGAATATAAATTGAAGACGGTGACATACGGCACGGCCGCAGCACCATTTTTAGCATTAAGAACAATACAACAGTTACAAGAGGATGAAGGAGGGAATTTCCCTACAGCAGCGAAAATAATAAAAGAAAATATGTATGTAGACGATATATTAGGAGGAACGGAGACGTTAAAAGAGGCAGAAGCAGCCCAAAAGGAACTAATACAAATTTTTAAGAAAGGTGGATTTACACTTAGAAAATGGTTGAGCAACGAAGAAAAAATAATGGAGAACGTACCGGAAGAAATGAGGAATGTAGACTCAAAAGCATTCAAGCAAGAAGAAATACGAAAGACGCTAGGAATACATTGGTCACCCAAAGAAGATACAATCAGATTCAAGATAGAAATAACGACGACAAAGAAAATAACGAAAAGACACATACTGTCAGAAGTAGCAAAACTATATGACCCATTAGGATGGATAGCACCAGTAGTAATTCAGGCGAAAATGTTCATACAAGAACTTTGGGAGCAAAAGACCAGTTGGGACAAAGAATTAACTAGCGCGCAACAAAGCCGGTGGAAAGCATATCAGGCACAATTAATAAATCTTGAGAGAATAACATTATCCAGGTGGAACAATTTAAATAAAACAAACAGAGTAGAACTACATGGATTCGCAGATGCGTCTCTGAAAGGATATGGAGCGGTTATTTATTCTAGGGTATTAGACCCGGAAATTAAAACAAATCTATTGATAGCAAAATCTAAAGTCGCACCATTGAAAGGGAAAACGACATTACCAAGATTGGAATTGTGTGCCGCGGTACTATTAGCAAATTTAATGAAGAAAACCCTACAAGCATTGAACAGGGAGAACATGGCAATATATGCATGGTCGGACTCAACAATAACCCTGGCTTGGATAAAAGGATCATCAAAAAGATGGAAAATGTTCGTCGCCAACAGAGTAGAGGAGATAAAAGGAGTTATAGCTCCAGAAAATTGACATAAAGTGGATACGAAAGAAAACCCAGCGGACATCCTCTCACGTGGAAGTACCGCTTCAGAGTTATTAGAAGCAGAGTTATGGTGGAAGGGCCCAACTTGGCTAACGAGTAAAAAAGCACTGAGGTTACCGGCAGAGGATATACCTGAAACAAATGAGGAGGAAGTCAAAACGAAAGTAACGACGCACATGGTAACGATAAAGGAAGACATATGCGAGAGATTCTCGAATTTAGAAAAAATGAGAAGAGTGGTCTCATATTGTATGAGATTTGCAAACAACTGCAGAAAGAAGGACAAAACTCAAGGACAACTTACAGTCCGAGAATTAGAGGAAACATTGTTAAAAGTGATAAAACTCACACAAATTAACAACTTCAAGCTAGAAATAAATAAACTGGAAAAGAAACAGCAACTAGACAGGAAAAACAAATTAGCATCATTGGTACCGTTCCTGGATAAACAAGGGATTCTAAGAGTCACCGGAAGGCTAAGGCACACGAAGCTACAGTACGCGGAAAAACATCCTATAATTTTACCTAAGGACAGCGCATTAACAAAGTTAATTATATCGGACAGTCATACAAAAAATCTACATAGCGGACTACAACAGACATTACAATACATAAAGAGGAAATATTGGATAATAAACGGAAGAAGAACCGTGAAAAGTCAGTTAACTAAATGTATAAAGTGTAGGAGGTATAAAGGACAAGTAGCACAACAGTTAATGGGAGACCTGCCGGAGGACAGAGTGAACCCGAGTCATCCTTTCACGAATACAGGGATAGATTACGCCGGGCCGATAAAAATAAGTACTACGAAAGGCAGAGGACAAAGGAGTTATAAAGGATACATTGCAGTATTTGTGTGTCTGTCAACAAAGGCAGTACATCTTGAGGTAGTAAGTGATATGTCTACAGATGCATTTATTGCGGCGTTCAAAAGATTTACGGCACGCAGAGGACAGTGCGTCAACATTTACAGTGATAACGGAACCACATTCGTAGGAACGGCAAAATTACTAAAAAAAGAAAATCAAAACCTAGAGGACGAGATAAAACAAGGATTAATTGCACTAGGCACCCAGTGGCACGTCATACCTGCATATGCGCCACACTTCGGAGGATTGTGGGAAAGCGCCGTGCGAATAATGAAATATCATCTGAAAAGAATCATAGGGGAAACAGTACTGACATATGAAGAACTGAGTACGGTGCTAACACCAATAGAAGCCTGTATGAATTCGAGACCATTATGTGAATCATCAGAAGACCCAGAAGGAAAAATAGCAATCACACCAGCTCACTTCCTTATAGGGAAAGAAATTGTATTACCGAATCGGGAAGAAGAGCTCACGACGTACTTGAAGATGCCAGCAAGGTGGCGAATATTGGAAAAAATAAAAAGGGATTTCTGGAAGATTTGGAGGCAAGAGTACCTGCAACAGTTACAACAAAGGAATAAATGGCATAAAACACACCCAAACATAAAAAAAGAAGAAATAGTCATAATTAAGGAAGAGGATACACCTCCAGGTAGATGGCCACTAGCAAGGGTAATAGAAACACACCCTGGAGCGGAGGGATTAACCAGAGTAGTGTCAGTGAGAAAGGCTAACGGGAAAATAACAAAAAAACCTATACATAAGCTGATAAAATTAGAAGAAGAGAAACAGGAAAAACCAAAGAATTCATCAGGATCAAGATGGAAGAAAATATTAATCGCAATAATATTTTTAACACTATTGAAACCCATGAATGCAGAACTGTATAAAATAATATTTTATACAGTTCTGCATTATATATAATCCGGAACCAGGGTTATTTAATGAAGACCTTGGAGAGGTTTACATAGATCGAGGAACATTCCGAATAAAAGTGCTAATCGAAAAAGGAAGAGTTCAAAAGGAGCATCAACTGATAGGAAGTATGATACAAGGCATACGGGATCTGTGCCAAGAGACAAAAATCGTAAATTGTAAGGAGATAATAGGGAAGTTAGAGGAAGGACAAAGGAAGGCGGAGTCAATAAGTGAAGCGTTGACAGTAGAAATAAAAGGAAGAGAAAAAAGAGGAATATTAGGCACAATATTAACCTCCATATTTGGAGTGAACGACGAAGCCTATAGTGACATTGAGACACTAGACAAAAACCAGAGAGAATTAATAAAGGGGTCACAGCATCAGGCAAAGATAATGTTAGAGACAATAACGTCAATAAACCACACGGAGATGAGGATAAATGAACAGATGAACAAGTTTAACAAAGCACTATTCACAGGCCTACAAGAAATATCAAAAGGACTCAATGAAGTAGAAGACAAAGCATTAAGACTAGAAACCGAATATAGCACGTTACGAATACAAACCATAGCATTACAAGTTATGGAGTTCATAAACGAATATATTCAATTTTACGAGGGAATATTAAACCTGCACTACAACCACGGCCATTTCGTTGATATAATAAAGCCGGGTCAAATAACCAAGTTAATAGAAAGAGCGGGGAAGATACTACCACAAGGAGTGGAAATACGACGACAACCCATTATAGAAACAGAGGTCAGCCATGACGACAAGTATATAAAGGTCATCGGCTACTTCATAGTGACAGGGAGAAATAATTACAGCATGCTCAAGATCACCGCGATACCACTTAAGGTCGAGGGGTCAGTATTGCATTCGTTTGTCGCCCCAAGAAATCTACTGATTGTAGATTATAACACTCTCCACTACTTCGAATTGACCGCAGAAGATAAAGCAAGATGCTTACAGCTGGCACGGGCACAGATAGCGTGCTCTCCAACGGCCGTAATGAACATGGATACCAAACCAAACTGTATACTGGGAGAAATTTATGAGCGATCTAAGAATAGCACATGTCCAGTGGTTACCCGGGCAATACATCAAGCTCAGTGGAGTAAGATGGGTACACCCAACCTTTGGTTAATAATCACACCGATTCCGATACACCTGTCCATTATCTGTGATGGAAATCGGAACGAAAGAGTTCTGGAGCGAGTCTCATTTCTGAAACTCTCGCCCCGATGCATCGCCCAAACGAAAAACATTACATTACTCCCCACTAGCAGCGGGGTGGAGACAGCGATAACCAGCTACCTGAAGACTCCGATCACTCCTGTAGCGCAGTTGCTGACGATGCCAAGACATCTGTTAAATACGATTCAACCCACACAAATTAACACACAAGGCGATGAATTCCGTACTATACTATTGGACGAAGAAAGTCTGGAGCAAGAAGTAGCGCATACGCCCTGGCGAAAGATACATGAGTCACATTGGACTTATTTAACGGCCACCGGGGTCATTACTTCGATTGTGGTGATTGGTCTGCTCATATTGTGGAGATACTGTACTGGTATACGAAAATGTCGCTCAGGCAAAGCACTTAGGCAGACACCCGACCACGAGGTAACTTCTTTAGCTCGTAACCGGAAAGACGCCTCCCCATCGACTTCCAAAGCCGACATCCCCCTCAACACTTTTTCATCTAGTAGTCCCAATTTTGATCTAAATATAGAGTCGGACGGTGAAAGCTAAGTTAACAGTTGGAAAAATATTGATTATTCTTAAACTACTTATTAATAAATTATGTATGTTGTCATATTGGAGATATGGTTGTTATATTTTATATTTATGTTATACTTGTAAACCTCGAACACTGATACTTGGGACAGCTTCCGGCGGGCAGTATGTCCAATAATAAATATTCAGAATTCATATTCGATATTGAACAGAATTATTTTATCACCCAGTAGACCGCACGAATTTATTTATTTTATATTCACGCACGTAGATTAATTAGTTTAGATACAAATTGGTCAATTATCAACAATATAATTTGGAAATGTCACGAAACTGCTGACAAAAGTAGAATTATTTACCTTAATTAGATATACAAATCACGGGGGACTAGCGTCACCTATGACCCAATTTAAGCTTCTATAAAACTAGGCTCTTGGGCCTAGAAAGAGAGTTCTCATTCAGTCTTCAGCTAATCGCGTATCAATTATCAGTTACAATGTTCGGCGGTTCTCCCGGGATTGAAATATATCCTTGTGTTCGTCTATATCAATAAACGTATTTATCGCTACTCACGTCTTTTACATCCTACGTAATTACACAATCACACTCCTTTGCTTTTTGTCTTTGACCTTTTCCAAATATATTTTTTATCTCCACATCTAACATTTCATCACTTTATTTCATTTATCACAGTTAAACTCAGTCATTCTTTAATCAAATTATAACAATATTCATTCTCTTAATTTTGTTTTATTAATTCTATTTTATTCATTACACCTATTGTTTTCTATACTAATTAAATTTTAGTTTGTATCAACTAGGGCAACCTGTTATCCTACAATTATTTATTATCAATTTTACATATTCACCAGTTTGTCACAAGAATTTTCTCAATTTCATAAAAATTGTTCCATAATAATTGCATTCCTGAATCACATTTTCTACTATCAGATTGACTTTATCTTAACTCCAATCTATATAAATTTTTTAATTTTCACCTACATCCAAACAATAATTTCCCTTCTACCTATACAACCATCAATACACATACTGTGGACATATAAATTTCTTGATATAATAATATCCCTTTTCAAAATTTAAAACTTCTTCTATAACACCACTTATTTAATTTTATTTCTGTTATTACTACTAATCAGCTCACTTTATCATATTGTAATTTTTTGATCAGGTTAATTTTATTTGATACAGTCAATTTGTAGTTACCTACAGTTAAAATAATTTTATTTTGTAAAACACATTATCTTTTAATTTTAAAAAACAATAGATTTAATTAACAGACAATTTCAGATATTAAAAGCTTTACCATATCTTCGTCTTGGATCATGACTTTGTTTTTAAATTTCCTAGAAAATCGACTACCTTCTTCCTTAACTGTCAATGTCACATCAAACATTTCCTTACATAGCTTTGACACTTAGTAGTCATCGTTGACCGAAGATGGTTGATTGGGTCCTCGGGTAGAGTTTCACCATGTTCCCAGAGGTTTAATCCTTGAACATCGGCGTTTAGCCATTTTAAATTTATTTCAACATAATGTAGATTTATTTATAATCACAACCATTGTTTGGTTCTGGGGCTATTTTGCAAGTATTCAAGTAAGTAATCATAACCACATTTTTTAACTTTCACAATTTCAACCATCTTTTCAATTTTAATAGTGGGATTACTTATTTGATTTTAGATCACTGATGATGGACCGATAGGTTTGAAAACGTTCTGATGAACTCATTTTATTGAATCCATTGGGATTCTAAAAATTTTTAGTAAATATACCTTTTAGATAGAAGTGGTTTTTACTTCATGTTCCAGTTTGTTTAACTATAAGGTATACAGCCAATCCAGGGAACTACCCCTTTTTAGTAAATATAAAATTGTAGTTTCGCATTTAATTAATAAAAATTAAAAATTCCGCCTATGATTACTTGTCAAACAGGTTGACGTTGACGTAAAAACTACTAGAGAATTAAAAAGCATCAACTTTTTTAACAAAAAATCCATAGGCGGACATTTGAATTTTTATTAATTAAATTCGAACCTACAATATTATATTTATTTAATTTATTCACCAAAATTAAAATCAACTTAAACCCAAAAAATTAGTATGACTGAATAGGTATTTTAAATACCGTTCAAAGGAGGTGTCACTTGCCATAAGGTCCTATTTAAAATTATCGGTCACAGTGGCTCTGTAGCGTCACCTGTCACTATTAAGTCACCTGCATAACTAGTTAAGAAGCTTACGTCCGTTTATTTCCTTTCTCCAAATTTCACTATTATAGGTATAACCGTTCAGAAGATACGAGGGGGGGTACGGACTTTTGACTAGCACTGTATATTATATTTGTGTATTTATCGTACTGAGAAAGTCCATACGCTAAATAAAATAAATGAACAACGCTGAACAGAATAGGAACAAGAAGCGGTAGATGTGCTTACAGTTAACATACATTGGGCAAAGCCATTGCTCATGAGTATGCGTGTTGTGCACAATGATAGACTGTCCGTTAAATTGTTAAATTGTGCTCCAAAATGCAGTTCCTTGGAGTTGCTGATGAGTTCCTGAATGCGACCAAAAATATTTTGAATTGTATGGATACATTAAATATTCGTTTGTAGTACACCATGTAACATTTTCTATGGTTTTGAAGTATGTGCTCTTATCGTTTACCATAGGCTAAATAAAAATAAATATTAAGACAATAAAAAATCGAAGCTAAAGAACTGGTCAAAATATCACACCTAAGAGAGTATTATCATGGTGACCTTCCTTACAGAAATATTCGAAAAAAAAATATGACTTGAACACAATATTCGACAAATTAAGCGATCATGCTGATGTTCTTTTATAAAGGACATCAAAAATTTATATAATTATTGAGCAATAAATATTTTAAATAATAAGACTCAAATTAACAAAACTCTGTATAGTGGAGTCACTGAAGGTTTTCACCTCCGATTTCGTTGAACCTCCATCGATTTTCATAACAACTGGTGAGTAATTAGAGGATACCTCAAGGAACAAAGGTGACATGTTGTCAACTTGCGCTTTTACCCTAGGAGTGGATGCCATCCCTTCTCGGGGGTGAAAATTATTTTATTAAAAATAATACCATAAATCGATAGAGAGACAAATTTTAAGAAAAATTTGTTATATAAAGTTATTAACATATATCAATACTTTTTGAGTTATTAAAGACCAAAGATTTTATTTTTTAGTAAAAAAATGCATGTTTTAAATCGGTTTTTCACATATAACTCAAAAACTATAAGCTTTAACAAAATAGTTATTCTTACTGAAATTTATGACAATAAAAAACTGAATACATTTATCACTTAAAGCACTAAACTAATGTTAGTTAACAGTGAGTTATTGGCAATTGAATGTCTATTTTTTTCGACGAGTACACAAATCTAATTATTCAAGCTTAAATAACGGGAAAACGATGCAATGTATAAAATATACCTGCTAATAATTTGTCAACGTACTTCGGAATACCTATTAAATGAGCTTCAGAACAAGTTAATGCCGTCAAAATTAAGCAAGTTATGATGAAAATAAAAGAACCCTCTCGAATTTTTTAGGAAAAAGTGAAAAATAAAACATACGCCATTTCCACAAAAATTAAAATTTATCCTTAAAAATCCATACAAGAACTTCTTTATAGTACCATAAGTAATGATTTAAATAACTTTGACCGGTTTAGAATGCATATTTTTTAATAAAAGGTATTATTACATAATTTTAAAAAAATCATAATTTTTCAAATTATTGTAATTTTCATATTATTTTGATAATAACTTCAAAAATACTAAATATACGTAAAAAAAAAATTTTCTGTGTCAAATATTCTACCTGTTTTACTATTTCCATAGGATAAAAAATAACCGAGATAGCGCCGTTTAAATCTTAAATTTTGCTGTGAAAACCACGCAACCGGGGCCATTTAACCTTTTATTTTAAAAAAAGTAAGTTGTCTAAAAATTAAATTCAACGTGGTTAAATAGCCCATGGAATTAACTTTCAAACGGTTTTTAGATAAACCTGATATCGTAAAAATAAACAGAGTTTATAAAAAAAAATAACACTTTTTGGAAAAAATTTTAAAAGATAAATTTTGAAAAAATTTTGGTGCATAAATTTTAATGCTATCAACATGTTCGGGGCCTCATTTGATAGATATTTTTAAGTACTTTGAAAAATGTTTAATAAGTTTATGTTATAAACTGCATCATTTTCCGGTTATTTGAGCTTGAATACTTAGATTTTTTTACTCGCGGAAAAAAATATATATTCAATTACCTATAACTCACTTTTAGTTAACACTAAAAGGTTTTTCTAGTAAAGGGTTTAATTAACTTCTTATTAGCTTCAATTTTAGTAATAAAAACTTTTTTGTAAAAAGTTATAGTTTTTGAGTTAATGATAAAAAATCGGTTAAAAACATGCATTTTTCTCAAGGAAAATTAAAATATTTGATCTTCAATAACTCAAAAAGTTTTCATTTATTTTAATAACTTTATATAATAAATTTTGCTTAAATTTGTCCCTCTATCGGATTATGGGGTTATTTTCAATAAAATAATTTTCACCCCCGAGAAGGAGTGGCATCCACCCCCAGGGTAAAAGCGCAAGTTAGCACCATGTCACCTTTGTTCCTTGAGATATCCTCTAACAACTCACCAATTTTCATGTAAATATATGGAGTTTCAACGAAATCGAAGGTAATAGCTCATATCCACCTTTAGTGACTGCACTAGTAAGAACAGGCCGTTTTCATAATAAAAAAGATAAAAGTTAAATATCCATTTATATGACGAAAGATAAGACGAAGTTCTCTATAAATTAATAAAATATGTTGTTTTTACAGGTGACCTGACAAAGACCTTCGATCGCATCCAAGTCGGAGACGTGTTACACTTGCTGTATATAAGAAACTAACCAATCAATATTATACAAACCATCGAAAACATCTACTTCCATAATCGAATACAGGCGAAGGTAAATGGAAAATTAACACAGTTTATACCAGTACAAAGCGGAGCCAGACAAGGTGACTCGTTAAGCCCACTGCTCTTTAATATAATGCGAGCTTAAAGTTAAAATAAAACTCTCGGTTCGTTTATACAAATTTAGTCCATTCATTAACGGTAAAATATTGCAAAACCTTTAAATTTTAAAGAACCGCTTGGATTGGCATGAAATTTGGCATACACACAGCTAACAAGTCAAAGAAAAAAAGTGATATTGTGCCGATATGTGCTTTTGCCCTGGGGGTGGTTTTCACCCCCTCTTGGGGGTTAAAAAATATTCGTCTAAACAAAGTCAGGAAATGGGTAAACTGGCTAATTTAAAGTAACTTTTGTTCTATAGAGTTTTTTCACTAAGTCAATACTTTTCGAGTTATTTGGCAGTGAATATGTTCATTTTTTCAACAAAATAACCACGCTTTTAGACGGTTTTTCGCAAATAACTCAAATTGTAAGTATTTTGTCGAAAAAGCATTCTTAGCAAAAATATAGCCTATAAAAAATTTAAAAAAATAGTGAATATATCACGTTTCTTTATTTAGTAGAAGCAGAGTTATAGCTAATGAAATATAGGTTCATATTCGTCAAATTCCAAGTGGAATACTTTAACGTGAAATAACCAAAAATGAAGCACATTTCGGGGAAAACTCATTTAAACTTATTTAAAGTGTTTAAAAAAACCTTCATTTTTGTTTTATAAAACAAATTTCTAGCATCAAAATTAAACAAGTTACGCTCAAAATAAAGTTAGTCCCTTTTGGTTTTGGTAAAAAAATCGAGAAAATCACCCCCTAATTAGTATCTTAAATGAACTTAATCGTAACGACTTCACAAGTTTCTTGACTCGCGTATATATTGTTTATATGATCTGTAAGTTTCATCGGTTCAAAGTCCTTATTATTGAAACGGCTGTAGTTAAAAGGGGTTGAACGAGTCACTGATCACGAATGTATGCAAATTTCGAAACACCAAATCTTGATCAATTTTTGTCTAACAGAAAAACAAAAAAATACATGATATTCAGAAAAGCAAATCTGACTTTTTTGTATTCCAAGACTTTTGGTATCTCTAACAATTTTTAGGTTATTTTGAAAAAAAGCATATTTTTCAAAATTTAAATTTTTAAAAATTTTACTTTGAAACCAAATTTTTTCAAAAATAAACACTTTGAATCGATGAAACTTACAGATCATATAAACACAATATAAGTAAAATACTTTATGAAGCGGCAATGATTAATTTCATTTAAGTTGCTAATTAGGGGGTGGTCTTCCCGATTTTTTTTTTGCAAAAACAAAAGGGACCAACTTTATTTTGAGCGTAACTTGCTTAAATTTAATCTAGAAACTTTTCGTAAAAACAGAAATAAAGCTTTTTTTAAACACTTTAAAAAAGTTAAAACGGGTTTTCCCCAAAAAGTGCTTAATTTTTTGGATATTTCACGTCGAAATATTCTATTTGAAATTTGGTGAATATGAATCTATATTTCATTGGCTATAACTCTGTTCTACGAGATCCAGAGACCTAACGCCTACACCATTTTTTTTTACTTTTTTATAAGCTATATTTTTGCGAAGAACGGTTTTTTCGACAAAATACTTACTTTTTGAGTTATTTGCGAAAAACCGTCTAAAAATGTGGTTATTTTGTTGAAAAATGGACATATTCACTCGCAAACAACTCGAAAAGTGTTGACTTGGCGAAAAAGCTCTATAGAACAAAAGTTACTTAAAATTAGTCAGTTTACCCATTTCCAGAGTTGTTTTGGACATATATTTGTTCACCCTCAAGAGGGGGTGAAAGTCACCCCCAGGGCAAAAGCACACGTCGGCGCAATATCCCTTTTTTTCTTTGAGATGTAAGCTATGCGTATGCCAAATTTCATGTCAGTCCAAGCGGTTCTTTAAAATTTAGAGCAAAAACCGTGAAAGAATGGACTAATTTATTTATACAGGGTGTCCCGAAAAATAGTGCGTTCCTTAAAGGTATAGGTAGAAGGCACCATGTAGAACAAAAAACTCTTATAACATTTTTTTCTAAATGCAACCGTTTGACCAAAAAATTAAATGTATTTTGGTATGTAAATTTAAATCTGACAACTATGTGCGGTACGCAAATTTAAACATAGACAGTCCCATGTAAATAGATAGAAGATACATAGCTAGTAAACAGATAGTTTTAAAGAATCCTGTTTAGTGTCAATGCCGAAAATGTTTTCGGATAGTGAGTGTATTACCTATTATGTTATAACCTATGAATGGTGTTTGTGAAAGGTTACTTGAAACATCTATTCGGTATAATAATTATTTTCAAGTAAGTACAACTTAGTTATTTCAGTTCACAAGTAAACAAATTACTGAGACATTATCTTGTGTATTTATGTTCCACTGTAAACTATTAAAACTATGTAATTCAGTTAAAGCCCTCAGCAATACTCAGCATTCAACCCATTTAAACCTTACTAAATACATAGTACTAGTTCAGTTAAAAGATGTGTAATTCGTTTAAAATTATGCAATAGGTATTTCAGTACATTTCAAAAGAAAATAATTTTAGTAAACAAATCGTAAAAAGTATTACCTACTATTAGGTTGGATTATTTTAAATACTGTTAATCACAATCACAAACGAGTTTTTATTATCTGTTATTATTCCGTAGTGCGTACGATGTTGCCAGTTTATTAAAATTTCCAAACATTAAAATACAGGTATATGGAAAACAATGTTAACTTTTTTTTGGAAATGGTTAACTTTAGAAAAAAATGGTATAGGACTTTCTTGTTCCAAATTGTGTATTCTCTCCATACCTTAAAGGAACGCACTATTTTCCGGGACACCCTGTATAAGTTACAGACGAATTTATCTTTTAGACTGACCAACTCTAACTTCGTTTTCCACTTTTATAAGAAATAACGGATTCTCTAAAAATCCAGACTCGTCATCTCTCGTTTTCGCTTGATCTTCCACGTACCGCTCGTCCCCAACCAAGCCACTTTCAGTACATGTCGCGCTGACTGTGAAACATTCCAACATGTTCGAGGTGGGAATTGTTACACGGGGGTCGGTCAAAAGTACTCTTTTGTTACAATAATAATGGACGAAATAATAAAAGCAGTACGTAAGGGTCATGGTTACAGAATGGGGAACAAAGAAATCTAAATATTATCCCAAGTAGCACAATAAAACAATTTTAGTTTTATTTTAGGTTTATAAAGGTTTTATTGTAGTAAATAAGAAGATAATGGTTTTAAAGTTACCTTGTAGATATATTGCCAGAACTTTAAAACTGTTAAACATTTGTCACTAGTTTTAAAGTATCGAATAAGAGTATCAAATAAGACTAATTAATCTTAATAGATAATTAGTCTTATTGTAGTTTTAAAATGGTTTATTCTCAGTTCACTTTAAAACTAATCAGTTTTATAGAGAACTTCCGGACTGTTCGGTTTTATTAGATTCTTGTTTGTTACCTTTTAGTTTTAAAGCAGTTTTAAAGATTCTCCTAATATGACTATTAAAACCTATTATTAAAACTACTTGATCTCAAGACTATTATGTCAGTAAAACATATGCCTTAAAACTATTTTTGTAGTTGTCTTTAAAGTTGCTTTCTTAAAAGCAATTAGTAGGCTATATTAAAACCAATCTTAACTGAATCAATTTGGTTATCGTATAGACTAAACTATGCCTCTTATTAGAAACGCTAAAACTAAACCCATTCCCTCTTCTTTCATGTCCAAAATGGTTGGCCATTTGTTTTAGAGCGAAACAGTGTTGTAAAAAGTGGAATTACAGTTAGTATGGAAGAAATATGTCGCAAGTATGTACTTAAAATATAAACGAACTGGTCATTTTAAAAGAAAAATACAACACACAAAGCACATATTTTAGGTTATATTCACATTAAAACCGAGTGGCATTATTGACAGCATCATTAACCTTTAACTACACGCGCTGGCGTACTTTGTACGCCAGATATAAGAATTCTACTGCCAATATATTTAAAAATTTAATTTTTGGCCTTGTTTATCTTCCTAACCTAACACTGGAATATGCTTTACAATTTGGTTTTAGTTTCGTTATAATCGGCGTTCTGGGAAGATCGTAATTTACAGTTTATTATTTGTTGTTTCCGGTGGTAGATAATATACGCCACAATTATATTATAGTCAAGGGCGCATCTGTTTTGAGATGGACGTTGAGAGGTGACTCAAATTTTTTTTGCAGAAATTGTTTGAAAATAACTCAAATAATAATATTTGAGTTATCCTCCCTCTCAAAAAGGTCCGGAACATTGTTTAAATAATCAAAATGTCAAAAAATGAAGGAAAAATTCGATTTCTCTCTTTGTTTTTTGATTATAACTTTAAAAGTATTCATTTCCGAGAAAAGTTGTACCAACATATAAGTTGCGTAATTAAATTTCCTACAACATAGAATTAGTTAAAAATTTAAAAATAGTCACCCTTGTTGCAAAATAGCAATAATTGCGAAAAACCATACCAAAACAAGTATTAGCATTTTACGTTTTTCAACCATTTATGCTACACTTAGGACCTTCTTGCTTCACCCAAAAAAACTTTATGATACAATAAAACAATACTGTAAATTTAATTAAGATCAGTACAGTAGATTTTGCAAAATAAATTTTACAATACAGCTTTAGCAAAAAAAATTCATTTTTTCAAAATGTTACAGGACTGAAAATAAAGAATATAGCAAGTTGAATTTTTTTTTGCATATAGAAGTCTACTGTACCTTTCATGTACAATTTGCAAAATTAAAATCGATTAATTACCACGGTGTCAGGAAATTTTTTAAATAAACATTAATTTTTGGTGCTACGCGCAGGACAGCGGTGTTCGATTCACACAAGTTGATTTCCACCAAAATTTCTTCCAATCTTTATCTAATATATTATTTTTTTACTCTATATTTTGTCGCATTTTAATATTTTAATTCCACAAAAATCAAACTAATTTTATTATTGTTTGTGAAATCTTTTTTAAATAATTGCATATGTTTAAAAATAATAAACTTTTATTCTCTAAGTTACAATATATGAACAAAGAAAGTTTTTGCTAAAAAAAGTGTTATTTCAAAGGATAGAGTATAGGTTTTTATTTTGCAATAAACAAATTTATTTATTTATATCGAAATGTAATAAAAATTAAAATGTATCAATCATTATCAAAGGTCATTGGAATGCCCAATCAGAGCAAACTATCCGCTGTCCTGCGCGTAGCACCAAAAATTAATGTTTATTTAAAAAAGTTCCTGACGCCGTGGTAGTTAATAGATTTTAATTTTTCAAATTGTAAATAAAACGCGCAGTACACTTCTATACCCAAAAACAATTTCAATTTTCTATCTGCTTCATTTTCAGTCCTGTAATATTTTGAAAAAATGAATTATTTTTGCGAAAGCTGGATTGCAAAATTTATTTTGCAAAATCTATTAAACTGATCTTAATGAAATTTACAGTATGGTTTTACTGTATCATAAAGTTTTTCTGGGTGAAACACGAAGGTCCTAAGTGTAGCATAAATGGTTGAAAAAGGTAAAATGCTAATACTTGTTTTTGTATGGTTTTTTTCGCAATTATTGCTATTTTGCAACAAGGGTGACTATTTTTTAAAGTTTTACCCAATTCTATATTGTAGGAAATTTAATTACGCAACTTTTATGTTAGTATAACTCTCCTCAGAAATGAATACTTTAAAAGTTATAATCAAAAAAACGAAGAGAAAAATCGAATTTTTCCTTCATTTTTTGACATTTTGATTATTTAAGCAATGTTCCAGACCTTTTTGAGAGGGAGGATAACTCAAATATTATTATTTAAGATATTTTCAAGCAATTTCTGCAAAAAAAATTTGAGTCACCTCTCAACGTCCAAATGTACTAATATTTGTACAGATGCGCCCTGGTCTAATTAATATAAGTAGTAATATAAGTACGTCTTTCAATTGTTTTTTAGTCATTATGACACAAAATATATTTTTCTTTATAAACAATACTTTTTCTCCTGTAAAAAATCCCATTGCAAAAAATTTTTTATTAGTAATTTTATTTATCATGGAATCCAGTTATTCCATGATTCCAGTTATAAATCCCAATTGGCTTACTGAGAAGGATCTCCAAGTATTCACTGATGCCGAATAAGGTTTACAACAAACAACTAAGTGTATTTTGTCAAAATAAAATAAAAAAATCCGCTGTTATTAAGTATATTTTCCTGTGGCGTATAAAGTATGCCACGCGTGTAGTTATGTTATAACTTGATGCGCGGGTAGTTAAAGGTTAAAACTAAACGGTTTTAGTCCCAAGTAAACCTTGCTTTTATGTAGGATATATGCTCTTGGCAAGGTATAAAATAAATCCATTTGATCTTATCAATTCTCTGTCGATAGACCAAATAGTTTTATTTGGATTTCGGCCATATTGCTTTCTAAAGATGCTGAAAGCTATGGTGGATTACAATATAGGTAAGGCTTACATAAAAATTATAAATAAGCGACTTAAAGATATAAATTCGATTTATTTTAACATTTAAAATTAAAATTGTAGATAAAATTAATTTACTTTTAAATTAATATTTTTCGGATTTAATTTTTTTTTATTATTTTTATTCTTTAATCGCCAAAAGTCAGAAATTTTAGGGCGCGTGAGTTATTTAGACCTCTTTTTGTTAACATTATCAGTAAAGTTGGGGGCGCAAGTGTTTTTCTACCTTGACAGTCCGAAATAACCAAGTACTTTTTATTATTTTATGATTACAAATGCGTATGTACCTCTCATAACACATGTAAAAATGTGTTGGCCTATATGGAGTATATGGGTTTAACCTTTAACTACCCGCGCATCAAGTTATAACATAACTACACGCGTGGCGTACTTTATACGCCACAAAGCGGATTTGTTTATTTTTTTTTTTTATATTCATTTAGTTGTTTGTTATAAACCTTATTCTCCATCAATGAATATTTGGAGTTCCTTCTCAGTAAGCCAATGGGGATTTATAACTGGAATCATGGAATAACTGGATTCCATGATAAATAAAATTACTAATAAAAATTTTTTTGAAATGTGATTTTTTACAGGAGAAAAAGTATTTGTTTATAAAGAAAAATATATTTTGTGCCATAGTGACTAAAAAACAATTGAAATATGTACTTATATTAGTACTTATATTAATATAATCGTGGCGTATATTGTCCGCCACTGGACACAACAAATAATAAACTGTAAATTACGATCTTCCCAGAACGCCGATTATAATGAAACTAAAACCAAATTGTAAAGCACATTCCAGTGATAGGTTAGAGAGATAAGCAAGGTCAAAAATTAAATTTTTAAATATATTTGCAGTAGAATTCTTATATCTGGCGTACAAAATACGCCAGCGCGTGTAGTTAAAGGTTAAAGAATCATTTAATATGATAAATCGTTTTTAAAAGTGTCCATTTACGAAACCTTTTTAAGTTTGCTATAAAACTGTCTGCATTTAAAGTGTCTTTTAACACGGTTTTAAAAGCACCTTCACAGCAGCTTTAAAACCAGTTGCTTAAGAAAACAAAGTTTTAAGAAGGTTTTTATTTTTGGTTTTATTGACCTCTTTCAGAGTGGGCACTTTTATGCTGAAAGCGGTTTCATTGCAACTTTAAGGTTTACTTAAAACCCAAATGGTTTTAATTTTAGTTTTATTCTACAGTTTTAAAGCATCCTTAAAAGACTTAATAAATCCGTTCGGTGCTACTTGGGATGTTATGCAGATGCCGCATTAATATCTGAGACAGAAGACGATCTCCAAAGATTAACACACATCTTCAATACAACAGCCAAGAAATACAATATGATAATATCAGCAGAAAAAACCAAATTTATGGCAATATCTTAATACCCACTACGATCTAAAATTGAAATTGATGGAAAATTAATAAAGCAGGAAGCAAGGCTTAGATATCTGTGAATAGATATAACCAGTTACGAAAATGTTGAAGAGGAAGTATGACAACAAAGCTTAAAAGCAAGTAAAGCGGTCGGATCTCTTAATGACACAATCTGTAAGAACAAAAACCTAAGACAAGACACAAAAGCAATAATCTATAAAGTAGCAATTAGACCTATATTAACATACACGGCGGAGATAAGACCTGACTCATCTAAAACGAAACGACTACTAGAAACAACAGAGATGAAAATTCTTCGACGAATATCAGGGAAAAGTCTGTTGGATAATGAGAGAAGCGAAAACATAAGAAGATCATTCAATGTAGAAGACACCAATGGATTAGCACAAAACGGAAACAGAAGTGGAACGAACACATTAGTAGAATGTCAGAGGATAGGGTAGTACAAGTAGCACGAGATAAGTCACCAAATGGACGGAGACGGAGAAGTATTGGCAGACCAAGAAAAAAATGGTGCGCTAATTTAAACAATTAAGGAGGCTAATATTGAAAAAGAAACAGGTTTTAAAGTCTACATACAAGAAGGAAGAAGAAGAAGAAGTTTTTACAGGTATTTGTATCATATAAAATTTGCCTCTTCTACAAAAATTTAGAAAAAAATACATAAACATTATTTTTTTATTATCAAGTGTTGACAGAATTTTAGCAGATATTTTTAACTTAAAGCTGAGAAATACATATTTATAAAAACCCTTCACGTATAAACCAAACCATGTCTATTTCAATTTACATAAGAATTGCTAAAGCCTCTTAATGAAATTATTATTCGCGCATCTAGGTTTAAAGCGAAATAAAATTAGAAGCCTTTTAAAATCTAAAATCGAGGTGAGAATTCAACTGGCGGAAAAGCGATGATCCATCGCTGAGTGCTTAGAGATGAAACTGAGGAAAGGAAAATTATGTATGTGTTTCCCGCAGGAGGTGCACCCCGGTTGTAATTAATTTAAATGCAAATTCAAGAGTCGTCCAGCGATGAGATTTATGAGAGTATAAATCGATGGCCGCAGGAAATATAATAATTCACTATTTAAAAATATGGGACAGTTGGTAATTTATCTCAGTTTTTCACAATTTTTATAAATATTAAATGAGAAGATAGCGATATAATGCAAGGAAACCTTAAAAAATACTACACTAACCGGTACAAAACTCCGCCCCCAAAATTTTTGATTAAGTTTGACAAATTTTAACTTTATTATTTGTGCTCCGATTTGCAACATTCTTGCACCAGTTTGTAGGCACATGTATTGATACTATTTGGTATTACTCCGGTAACAATAAAATTTTGCTTGCAAGGCATTATACAGAGTTGAATGGAAGCGTTGTATTTTCTTCTATCTTTAAAAAATTCTGTGGAAAAATGGAATAGCTAGTTTTGTTTCATAGTCCTGTCATATTATCCCGGAGGCATCGTTAAAATTTTGTTTTTTGAATTATCCGAATATCTATTTTCTTGTAAGAGCTGTACAATTTTTTGTAAATAAAAACACTGATGGAATCATAAAATAGAGGTTGGATTGATAAGATTAGAATGGCCCGCATGCAGCCCAGATCTCAGTCCTATTGAGCATTTACGTGATGAATTAAAAAAATCTATTCGCCGTCATTCTAGGCCTCCAGAAAATTTGATACAATTATGGTTCTAGCAGAGGCTATTCCCCAAGCAAGGATAACACATCTTTATTTGATGCTAAACAGATTGCGAGCAGTCGTTGCTACAAGAGGTGGACATACCCGCTATTTAACTGTTTTGTTTTGTTGTTAATTTTGTTTTGTTAATTTTAGTGCGTTTGATATTTTTAGTTAAATAAACCTTCCAAGTAGTGTTTTTATTTACAGCTCTTACAAGAAAAGGGATATTTGGATAATTCAAAAAGCAAAGCCTTAGTGATACCTTCAGGACAATACAAAATGGGTATGAAACAAAATCAGCCCTACTATTTTTCCACAGAATTTTTTAAATTTAGGGGAAAAACAACGCTTCCCTTCACACCCGTATAATGCCATCTAAGCAATTTTTTTTTTGTTTCCGGAATAATAACAAACATCATCAATACATGTATCTACCTACAAACTGGTGCTAGAATTTTGAAAATCGGAGTACAAATAGTAAAGTTATAGATTGTCAAACTTAATAAAAAATTTTGGGTGGCGGAATTTTGCGCCGGTGAGTTTATATCGGATGGAATAGAATGCATCGGATAAATTTCAGAAGAAACACCACAAACCACGACAGAGGCAATATGGACAGGCCGACTCAAAAATGAAGAAAT